>NW_024870789.1:3717500-4190000 GCF_019054845.1 Dipodomys spectabilis
GAAAGGCAGTGTGCTATCTTCCAGAAACTTCCAGGCCCTTTGGCTTTTGAACCTGTGGGCTCAATGCCTTCTCCTGGAAGGACCAATTAACCACCAACATAAATTTCTAGAACAAAATTGGATTTCGTGATCCATTACACAGAGGAATCAAGGTAAAGAATCAACCCTCACAAATGATTTTTGCAGGGAATAAAAGAGGGAGGATTCTTAACATCCATCCCTTGGTTTTCATGATATTTTAACTAGTGTCTACCAAGTGTGTGTGTGTGTGTGTGTGTGTGTGTGTGTGTAGGTATGTGTGCATGTGTGCATGCGTGTGTGCATGTGTGCATGCTGGCCCTGGAGCTTGAACTCAGGGCCTGGGCGCTATGCTGGACTGTCCCTGAGCTTTTTCACTCAAGGCTAGTGCTCTACCACTTGAGCCACACTGCCACTTCTGGTGTGGTACTTCATTGTAGATAAGAGTCTCTTGTATCTCTGTTTTTCTCATGTAGCTTGGACTACGGGCATGTGCCCCAGTGCCTGGCCCTGTCAACACAGTTGTAAGGCACTTGGTGTAAGGGCGAGAGGGTCGGTGTGTCATGGAGCATCCTTTGCAGGATATTTCAGGGGATCTCAGCCCACATTCTAGCAGGAAAACCTCAAGGTGGACAGAATGTCTTTTGAAGTGAGGGGGAGCCGTTGGGGGATAGCCCAGGAGATTGAAATAAGCAAGCTTCTCTCTCAGGAGAACCTGGAGCTCTGAGGAGCAGCCTGTTGTGAGCTGCAGTGACTGATTTAATCACATGCACGCCCCCCCCATCCGCCCCATGCAGTGCTGTGTAAGCACTGAGTTAGAGCCACATAGAAGCAGGGCTGTGGTCCAGGGACTGTGATTCTCTGGCAGATGGGCTTTGAGTGTCAGGCTGGATTTCCTGCCAGGCTCACCTCTGCAGCCTCACGTCAAACGTGGCTCTACCTTAAACACAACCCCTCCTCCTGTTAGGAATTCCAGGGCTTGCCATTCCCTCCCTCCCTCCCTCCCTCCCTCCCTCCCTCCCTCTTTCCTTCCTTCCTTCCTTCTTTCCTTCCTTCCTTCCTTCCTTCCTTCCTTCCTTCCTTCCTTCCTTCCTTCCTTCCTTCCTTCCTTCCTTCCTTCCTTCCTTCCTTCCATCCTTCCTTTGTAGCATTGTAGCAAAAACCAAATTTTGCTCTTTAACTTAATCCTAGAAGTGACCGGTGAGCCGGCCACGGATCTGAGGGAAGGGGGTAGAAATGAAGAAAATCCCCAGACCCCCACCTTCCAGTAGCTCCCAGCTGTAAGCTCAGCCATGGATGAACCCCCAGAAGTGCTACCACTGGAAACGGAGCCTCCTGCAGAAGGTGCCCTGACCTGCAGAGTGGGCCTGGCCCTAGGCGAGCGGTGGAGCTGCAGACAGGGGTTCAGGGTGGCGGGGAGAGTGTTGTGGCCCCAAGCGGGAGTCCTCTGATGGCGGGCAGTGGGCAGCTCCTGAGGGGTTGCCGAGTCCTGTACTTGAAGATCCTTGCTCCCAGCGCCTCCTTCCAGCTGCCACCTCGTTCTCCATGAGCCCCACGTGTCCCACTACCATGAGCCCCTTGTGGGCTCCTGGTCTCTAGCCTTGACTTTTATAGAAAGGACTGTGCTCTTGTTTAATTAGAAAAGGCAGCCACCTTTCATGTGGAGAGCGTGACACACACAGAAGAATGCAAAGACATGAATAAAAGCAAGAGCTGTACCTAGTGATGCTGTCTTCCACACCCTCGCCACCCTCTCTCTACCTTACTCCCACCCCCTGTGAACAACTGGAAGGCCCGTGTTCTCACGCTTGCTCACTTCTAATCCCCACTGCGCCCCTGCCCCCAATGCCATTTCCCCTTTTAGGGCAAGATTCCACAGAGGGGCTAACGCATGGCTTAAGTGATTGAGTGCCTGCCTAGCAACCACAAGGACCTGAGTTCAATCCCCAGCTCCACCATAAATAAATACTTTTTTAAAGAAAAGATTCCACATGAGACATTTCTTTTTCTTCATCTGGTTTGTCTCACTTAGCACGATGGCCTCTCGTTTCATCCGTTTTCTGGCCACAACACAATTCTGTTCTTCTTTTTGGCTGAACACTACTCCATGGTGAATGAAGTCCACATTTTCCTCATCCATTCACCTGTGGGTAGGCCGCCGGCTGTCACTCGATGCTGTTACTTGACTGCTGTGAATACTGCAGCGATAACTCTGTGTGTGTGTGTACGTGTGTGTGCGTGTGCGTTTCTCTAATTTGTGCTGAACTCTGCTCCTCCAGTCCCAGCTCAGGCCTGGCATCTGCCCTTTGAGCAACATTTTCTGGTCGCAGCAGCTAGCTGTTGGGAACCAGGTCTGAATCCAGTTATTAATCAGGTGCATAAGCTGTGGACATCCTCCTCCAACAGGTTCCAGAGCCCATCAATGTGTGCCACACATGGGCCTGGATGCCTGTCTGTGCTTGAGAGGTGATAAAATTCCACAAGGATGCTCAGCCTACAAAGTGCAAAGTCAAGTCCTCTGTGCGTGGTGAACGCTGGGTGAAGGATACCGTTTTCATCGCAAAGGTGCTTGTTACGTGGTTTTCACAAAGTATTCATCTGGGGCTGGATTTGCTAATTCCAGCTGCTTATGAGGCTAAAGTGGGAAGACAGAGTTCCGGTCCCACGGGGGGGGGGGCCTACCTTGTGAAACCCCGCCTCAATTAACAAACAAAATGAAACAAACAACAACAATAACAACAAAAACAAGCCAAGAGTGGTAGCTCACACCTGTCATCTCAGCTACTGGGAGACAGCAAAAAGCAGGAGTCCCCTTCTGAAGAGCAAACTAAAAGCAAAAGGGATGGGGAGGGCTCTCTGGTACAACACTGACCCTAAGTGTAGACCTGAATACCCCCAAATTGTTTCTGGATGTAATGGTGTGAGTACACTATAGAGGAACTATGTGTGTGTGTGTGTGTGTGTGTGTGTGTGTGTGTGAATGTACATGTGCATGCATGTCAGTACTGGAGCTTGAATGTGGGGTTGGGGGGGGCATCCCAGCTCATGTTGGGTGCCTGGACTTGGGGAACATTGTGCTGTGGTGGGCCTCCGTCCACTTGCTCTCCTGAGGCCCCCCGAGCTGCCTGGCACGGCTGCCATGCTCACATTTGTGTGTTTTCCAAATTAGTCGTTTGCTCTGGTGTGTTGACCTTTTTAATATTCTGCCTTTTGATTGGCTGCTCTTAGCATTCTCTCTCGAGCTCAGCCTGGCAAACCCCCCAGGGAAGGGGCGAAGCAGCTATCCAATAAAAATACAAAATACTGAAAAGGTCAGGAGACGCCATTGCAATAAATTATCATCACTCAGGTTAGGCGGCTCCAGGGCAGGCACGGGCCAGGGAGGCACCGGTGGCCTGGGTGGGTGCGGCCAGAGGCCAGAGCTCACCTGACGGCAGCCGGCAGGGTCTCAGAGGCCAGTGTGTCCACACAGCCACGTCCTGGACCACGGAGGTGCCATGGGCAGCTGAGCACTGGCTCTTTCCCTTTGGCCCCACAAGTGGAGATGGATCTGGGGGGAAAGGGAATGGAAAGCAGGAGGAACAAATACAGTGTCTGCGAGGTGCAATTCTGAAATCACGTTGGCCCCGGACCAGGACTACTTTGCAGTGGGTCCAATAATCAGGCATCCATTTTATTTGTCCTGTCAGCTGGGTGCAGGGTAGAGGCCCCATTGTCGGCCCCATTCCTCCCTCCCAGGAGCCATGTCTGTGCCAGGGTGCACAGGACACAGAATCAGACATCAGGAGACATGGTTTTAACTCATCTCTTTGTTGCTCACTCCTCTCCTCTTGCCAATGCTGGGGCTTGAACTCAGGGCCTGGGTACCATCTCTGAGCTTTTCCACTCTAGTCTGGTGCTCTACCAATGGAGCCACAGCTCCGCTTCTGGCTTTTTTGTTGGTTACATGGAGACAAAAGTGTCTCATAGACTTTCCTTCCTCAGCTGCCTTTGAACTAAGCAACTCAGAACTTGGTCTCCTGCGTATCTGGGATTACAGGTATGACTGCAGGCACCTGGCTGAACTGGTCTCTTCTGTGGATGCAGTGTGGCTTATACAAGCTACCCAACATTCTCAACTTAGTCTGTCCTGCTAGAGCTCCCATGTCCTGGCATGGATCGCACAAGATATTGGATATAACGTGCCTAAAACAATGTCTACCATTTGTGAATCTCTGCTTTCCCATAGGCAGGGATTACAGGCATGCACCACCATTCCCAGCCCAGAAGACACCATGCATTGAGCACCTACTCTGTGTTGAGTTGTGTGCTTACCTAACCTGCAATATAAATTGGTCCTTCCCTACCTCTTGAACTCTGTGGTCTCGGGAAAGTCTTACCCATGCAGTGTCCCTGTCCCCATCATTATTTTAGCATTAGCAGAAACCTTGTGGCTGAGAACACTAGGCCTCCTTCCTCCATCCCATGTGAGAAGCTGAAAGACAAGACAAGAATTGCATCTCTGGCCTGGAAGGTCACTTTGCATTGGTCTGATCAATAAGAATTCCTGTTCTCTTTTCCCCATGCTATTGGCCCTGGATGTCCAGTCGCAGGCAGTGCTGACTGCTGCCCGCAGCTGGGGCTGGCTCACGCCTCCTGCCGTCACCCAGGAATGATGGCAGGGCCCCGCGGCCGGCCAAGGGGCACCCGAAATGACCTGCGGAACTTCGGGGGACAGGGGCCTGCTGCATGCGGGCAGCTCGTGTCTTCTGGGGAATTCTGTTTATTGTCTTTTTCTTGGAGGAGGTAGGGTGGAGAGGAGAACGAAAGAAAAAAATCCAACTTCAGACGAGACGTCCTGGAGTCCTCCGGGTGGCGGTCCCGACCCATCCCCTGCCCTGCTGGGTCTCAGATTCTCAAGCTTGCTGTACAATCTATCATTTTACAGAGGGTGGGCAAAGGGCCGGGGTTGACGGGGAAAGAGAGGGAACAAGTTTCGGTCTTCGTGGTGGTCTCAGTTTTGCACTCAGAGTGGTGACTATAGTTTGCAAGAATGAGCTGTGTATTTCAAAATGGCTGAAAGACAGGGCTGGAAATTCTCTTACTGTAAAGGCAGGACAATACATCTTTGGAGCGGAGGTGTGGCCACAAGCCTGACTTAATGGTTCCACCACGTGTGTGCACAGACCGACGGAACCTGCTATACCCCGTAAATATATACAATGATCATCTGTCAATTAAAAGTATAACTTAAAGGGTTCTTTGACTGGACAGTGGTATAAATCTTGTATTTGTCTTATGTTATTTTAAATGTAAATTGTACTTCACCCTGCTAGCCCCAACTTGGGCGCATATCCAAATGAATGTCACTCAGCAGGGTTTGCTGTCCTGTTGGCATTGTACTTTCCCTGGACCACAGCGGCTCGCAGCCCAGGAAAGAGGACACATTCCTCAGTTTCCTTTTCCTGTCTGTCCATTTCCTGGGCTCTGTTGGTTTGTTTTCAGGTCTATAACAAAAGATCCAAGGCTAGATATTTTATAAAGAAAAGAGACTTCCATGGCTCACAGAGTTGGACACTTGGAACTCCAAGATTGGGTGACACAGGGCCTCTGTCCGTGGTGAGGGCTCATCTGGTAGCCACACGGTGGCAGCAGCATGGCGGATCATGGTGGGGGGCCGGGGCTGGGGAAGAAGTATGGGGAGACAGAGGTCAGAGGGCATTTGGGGTCCAGGCTGAGGTCGGATGGTGTTCCAGCTCTTTGCTATCTGACTGGCTCTCACTAGAACTCTGTGAGACCAGCATTCATTTCTTCCCCCAGTGGCCCAATTCCCTTCCAGTAGGCTCTATCTGTGTGTGTGTGTGTGTGTGTGTGTACATGTATGTGTATGAATATATGTATGTACATGTGCATGTATGTACTCACGAGTGTTCAACAGTGTATTGTGTACATGCATGTGCGTGCATGCATGAGTGTGTAGTGCTGTGTATGTGTGTGCATGCATGTATGCATGTAGGTATGTGAATGCATATGAGTGTGCAACACTGTGTATGTGCATGCTCGTGTGCATGTAGGTGTGTGAATGTATATCTGTGCACATGTGTGTGTACGCAGGGTGCTAAAGTATGGAACGCCAGGGCCTTATGCACATCAGACAAATGACCTCCCATTGCACCACACTCTCAGACTTTGATATCACCCCAAATCTCATCACAATACTTAATATTAAACATAACAAATGTAGCCAGACACCAATGACTCATGCCTGTAATCCCAGCTCAGGAGGCTGGGACCTGAGGATCACAGTTCGAAGCCAGCCTGGGCAGGAAAGCCCATGAGACTCTTATCTCCAATGAACTACCAAAAAAGCCAGAAGTGGAGCTGTGGCTCAAGTGGTAGAGCACCAGCCTTGAGGGCAGTGTGCAATTCATGCCACAGGATCTGCGCCCAGCACACAGTGCTCTGGAAGGCCCTTCCATCCCAACATCGCCATATTGTGGACCAGCTTCCCCCCTAGGGACTTTTTGGGGGCCCCACCTGGCTCCTTGGGAGCAGAGAAAGGGGTGCAGGAAGGGTGTCTGGGGCCGGCACCAGCTAGCTCTCACGGCGCCCCGCTGGTGAGGTCTGGCCCTGGGTGTGAGCTGGCTGCAAAGCCGGCAGCCCCGCAGTGGCATGGTGACGCAGAGCTGCACTGTGATGGGCGAGGGCGATGGATGTATGGACCTCTGATGCGTGGTGACTGGTAATGCGGGCAGCATGAGCCGGTGGGGCTCTTGGTGCAGTCCAGGCCCCCTCATCCGGGTGCCTTGGCCCTCAGGAGCAGGGCCTGCTTCATTCTGTGCCGCACCACTGCATGGTTAGAGCCAGCCTGCACCTCCCATCTCAGGGGAACACAGCCCTGCAGAGCCCCCTTGCCAGCACACACGTTTCATGGCATTGACATTGGTAAATCACTGCAAAGAGGATTCTGAGCCAGGCACCAGTGGCTCACGCCTATAAGCCTAGCTACTCAGGAGGCTGAGATCCGAGGATCACGGTTCCAAGCCAGCCCAGGCAGGAAAGCCTGTGAAACTCTTATCTCCAATTAACCACCAGAAAACCAGAAGTGGTGCTGTGGCTCAAGTGGTAGAGCGCTTGCCATAAGTAAAAGAGTGCAGAGCCAGCGCCCAGGCCTAGAGTTTGAGTTCCAAGACCACAAAAAAATAAAATTCTGATAGATTCGGCATTGTGGAGCTGACGCCTCTCTGCCCCTCCCCAGTCTGAGCAGGAAGGGTGACGTGAGTTGATGGCATCTGCATTGGAAGTTATTGGGGGTCACACTCTGAGCATCAGGCAGGAGCTTGACCTCTCAAGCCATGCATGCCGCTAACACTCCATGCTAATCTTTTCACTTTAGTTGCGTTTTCAGTTGGGGGTTTTGAACGTCTTGTCAGGTGCTGGCCTTGGAGGGCGATCCTCCTGCCAAACCTCCCCAGCAGCTGAGATGACAGCTTGTTTGATGAAGTGGGAAATCCCACTAATATTCTGCCTATGCTGCCCTCAAACTGTGGTCCTCTTGATCTCTGCCTGCTGCGTAGCTGGGATTACAGGCATGAGCCAGCATCCCTGGCTCATGTTTGATCATCTCTGAGTTGTCCAGCTTTGCCAGGCACTGAGCAAGCTGCAATGTAGGAGGTGTCTACGGTCTAGATAGAGAAGAGCCAGCAGCCAGAATCGCCTTCAGACATCTGTGTGTGTCATGATCCAGCCCAGGCCCTGTACACCGTAGAGACCGGAAGTCGCAGCACGTAGCTGCACACACTCCCAGCCAGCATCGAGAAGCTGGGTCTTTCTACGCATGGACCTCTGGGCTCTGTCTTTTCCGGAAGGTCATAGGTGGCACCGTGCAGAGTGAAGCTCTTTCCTGCTGGTTCTTTGTTTGGCGGTAATGCTCTCAGTCTCTTCCCTGACCTTTCTTGGCAAATGTGAGATTGTATTCTTCTTTGTACATTTTCTTTTGAACTACATTAAAAAGTTTCAAACTTAGAGGAAGAATGTAAGAAATAATAATGAGCATCTGTGAACCCTTCACTTGGCTCCCCCCAGTTTCTAACATTTTGCCATATCTGTGTTGTCAGTTTACCTCTCTGTTACTCACCTCCCTACACCCCGTACACCTCTTTTGAAGCAGTAAATACATTTAAAAGCAAAGCAAAAATAACAGAGCTCTGGAACTCTAATGATTCATAATGACCAATTGATTAGTTTGATAATGTTACATTTCTGTTTCACAAAGTGCTACTGAAAAGTCTCCATTTTAGGATTTATCTTCATCCTGTTTCTCTATTTTAGAGCACATCCTTGCACTTGCTTTATTTAAAAATAATTTTTATTGAGATTAAGTGATTTCACAAATTTCACAGTGTTGTGAGATGATGATACTTAGTTAAAGTCACACATTTTAACCTTCACAAGGCAAATTGTCATTATCATGGTCTATAATACTTATGAATTCTATGAGCTTTGGCAATACAACTATTTCTTCCACATCAGGTGGTAAGTACATTTCTTCCCTTTTGCTTAGTGTTAGCTGTTCCCGCTTTCCCTCTCATTCCCTTCTCCCATCGCTGCCTTGGAGTTGCTTGTTTGTCTTCATCAATGTCCAGTGCAGCTGATGGGCCCCTCTGTTGTATGAGACTGTATTCTTATTTCTCTGTTTACACTGGAAGTCAAATAGCATACCACTGAGTGCCCTGGTTTTGCTTTTGTTTTGTTTGATTTTTTGTGACTGCACTGGAACTTGAACTCAAGGCCTCAGGCTCTCACTTGGCTTTTTTGCTCAAGGCTGGTGCTCTACCACTTGAGCCACAGCTCTACTTCTGGCTTTTTGTTGGCTAAGTCGAGATAAGTGTCACTTGAATTTGTTTGCCCGGACTGGCTTCAAACTGTGAGCCTCAGATCTCAGCCTCCTTGGTGGCTGAGATTGCAGGCGTGAGCCACGGTGCCTGGCTCTGATGGTTCGTGTTTGGAAAGCTTATGTTGAGGCTCAGGCAGGGGGTTCAGCCATACTGACCAGAGAACAGGCCTCTTCCTTCAGGCAGGGCTGTCTTCCCCTGAGCCCACATCTCAGGTAGGCTGTACGTATCACAGTGAGAGGTGGTCAGATCAGCCCTGACACCCTGACCTGCTGTTATTTTATTTTTGTTGGTTGTGGGGCTTGAACTCTGGGCCTGGGTGCTGTCCCTCAGCACTTCAGCTTAAGGCAAGCACTCTACCACTTGAGCCACAGAACCACTTCCGGTTTTCTGGTGGTTAATTGGAGATAAGAGTTTCATGGACTTTGCTGCCCCTGGGCTGGCTTGGAACCGTGATCCTCAGATCTCAGCCTCCTGAGTAGCTAGAATTACAGGCGTGAGCCACCAGCGCCCAGCTTTGCTGTTATTTTTGTCTAACACAATAAGTCCATGCACAGTGTAGCCTCTGTCTGTGACAAAATCTGAGATTCTCGCCTGGGCTCTGTGGCTCCTGGGGGCTGCGGGGGCTGCGTGGACTCTGTGGTGGCTCCTCCATGAGGGATCTCATGCTGCCGCCACTGCTGAGCCGGTGTGAGCAGGTCTGATCTGTGCGGGGTGGGGGGCGGGGGGTGGGAGGGTGTGTTGTGGAGTTGTTACCATTCGTTGTTATTGTCTTTGTTGTCAAATTAACCAGAGCTTTATTCAGTCTTTGCATGCATGTCTTCTCCTCAGTGTTGAGTGGTTTCTGGGCAGGCAGCAGGAAACCTGGCATCCATTGGATCTCTGTCCACCTCTCCTCAGAATTCCAATGTGGCAACCACAGGACCATCCTCACAGCCGGCCTTCCAACCCCCTGGGGGGGCTTCGGGGATTTCCTGAATACCTTGATTAGTTGAGTTTTCAGTTATAAATCATGTCCTCTGACCCTCATGTGCCACAGAGGGGGCTCCAAGGGAAATCACAGCACTCATTTCCTTCCTCCCATGCCCTGATCCTCCATGTCCCCCTCCTCCCATGTCCCCCTCTGCCCCTGATCCTCCTCCTCCTGTGTCCCCCAACTCCCCCCTCCCTCCCATGTCCCAACTCTTCCAGTGTCCCCCTCCTCCCGTGTCCCCCATCCCATGTCCCCTCCTCCCGTGTCCCCCATCCCATGTCCCCTCCTCCCGTGTCCCCCTCCTCCTGTGTCCCCCTCCTCCTGTGTCCCCTCTCCTCCCTTGTCCCCCCTCCTCCCATGTCCCCCTCATCCTGTACCCCACTTCCAGTGTCCCCCCTCCTCCCGTGTCCCCCCTCTTGGAGGGCTGCGCTGCGCCATCTGCAGGCTGTCATACGTGTGCTCTCTGTCTCCACGTGAGCCTGTGTGACTCAGTGGCTCTCTCGGGAGACGCATCTGCAGCTTCTCTTTGTAGCCCCGCACCGTCCCAGGGCTCCCTCCCCCACGAGGCCCCGGGCCGGCGGGCCTCAGGTTCCTGTGGGTTCACACTTTCTCACCGGGTCACTGGTCAGCAGTTCACCTCTCCATGGATTTCACATCTGCCAACCATGGTGGGGAAATGCTAAATGGAAAATTCTGGAAATGACCCTGAAAGTTAGGGATTATTACATTGAAATTATTGTTCTCTCTTTGCCCCCTCCCCATCTGTCTCTGTTTTTCTTGAATTCAGGACCTTGTTCTTGGTGGGCAAGTGCTTTAGTTTGTCTTTGATAGGGTCTTGTGCTTTTGCCCCAAGTCAGCCTTGGACCACAATCCTACTAATGTCTCTTGAGTAGCTAGGGTTACAGGTGTGAGCCACTATGCCTTGCTTGGTCCATTTATTGAGATAGGGGTCTTCTAACATTGTTCAAGCTGACATCAAACTATAATCCTTCCATTTTTTTCCCCCACCTGAATAGCTGGGATTATAGGCATGAGCCATCATACCCAGCCCTGTTATCTCTTAATGGGTCCAGTTTATAAATTAAACTTCCACAGGTCTTGTGTACAGGGAAAGGACACAGAGTTGAGTTGGAGCCGTGGGTCGGCAATCCGTAGGGGTGGAAACGGAGACCAGACCACGGCATTTGAAGGACGGTGTGGCTGAGCAGAGCCCTCTTGGCTCTTGAGTCAGAGTCCCTGGAGATGTTCTAGGTGTTTCTCCGGTATGTCCGTGTGTGGGAGGAAGTGGCCTTGCCTGTCATGTCCAGAAACTTCCTGGGGCACTCATGGCAGCTTCCCTCACGGAGCCTTGAGTCTCTCGGCAGGCCGCATGCCTGGATCCTCGAGTCTGATCAGAGTCAGGGGCAGTGGTCAAGGCCTGCAATCGATCACCAAATCATGCGTGAGTGCTCGCTGGGTGCACTCAGAGGTAGCATAGAAGACACCCATTCAATCAACATCGTCTCCATGTCCGTGGTGTGGGATAGCGAGGAGGTATGTCAGCCCCTTGCTGGGGATCCTAGCTCTGTCAAAGATGCAAACAGAACAACTGGGGAAAAGTACGGGAAGGGCTGGCAGCGTGGCTCGGCGGCACAGCACGCACCTGGCAAGCGCCGGGCCCTGAGTTCAAAGCTCCCAAAGAAAAAAGAAAAGAAACGGGATTACTCACGTTGGTTAATTATTAATGATGGTTCATCCTGGTTGTGAGAACAGGAAATTGTACTGTGTTTTTCTGAAGTCGTTTTACAGTGAGCAGGGCTGAAGTGTTTTATAGCATCTTTAAGTTTATTTTTTAAGTACTGCATTCCTGGGGACAAAATTCAAAAGGGTATTCTCTGCGTCTATCACCCATTCATGTGTTTGTTTGTTTATTTATTTCCCCTGGGAGCAGTCAGAATGACTAATTTCATGTATATTCATGAATATACGTCCCTTTCCTACTTATTTATTGATTGACTATACCTGGCTTTAAACTCAGGGCCTTGCATTATCTAGTCAGGCTCCCTGTTTTGCGTGTAGTTATGTTTTAGATATGCTCTTGCTTTTGCCCTGGGCTGGCCTGGAACCATGATCCTCCTATCTCTACCTCCCACACAGCTGGGATTATAGGTGTGTGTATGGTGGTCTACCTATATGTTCACTATTCTGTTGATGTATACTCCAACTTTGGAACTATGATTTGTTTGAATTAACCATAAGCTAGTTTTAATCTTCCTATTTTTTTTCTCGCAATACTATAATGAGTAACCTCAAATCCATGTCATTTCAAGCATGTGCCACTTTTTTTTTTTTTTTGGGTCCGGTCGTGGGGCCTGAACTCTGGGCCTGGGCGCTGTCCCTCAGCTCTTCAGCTCAAGGCTAGCGCTCTACCACTTGAGCCACAGCGCCACTTCCGGCCTTTTTCTTTTTGCTTATGTGGTGCTGAGGAATCGAACCCAGGGCCTCAGGCATGCAAGGCAAGCGCTTTAAACCACTGAGCCACCTTCCCAGCCCAGCATGCGCCACTTTTATAATCAGTGGCAGCTGACCACACGTGTCTGTGAGCCTGCAGAGGTGGCTCGTGAGAGCGTCAGCCCTCGGCACCCATGCTCAGTGTGGTGGATGCCCCGTGGGCTCGAGGCGTGGGAGTGGGCAGCTCCTATACCGCTGGGAAGGGCATCAGGCTGTATTTCAGGAGACATTTCCCTCTCTACTCATGTTCACGGAGCACCTGCTCTGGGACTCCTTGCTGCTCTGATGGTGTTCCACGATCACTGGGACTTTAAGACACTTCTGCACCTTGGCCTCTTTGTCTGTGGTGGTCCCCCATGAGTCAGGTAAGGGCATCGAATCTCCCCACTTCAGGTGAGGGTAACAGGCCATATTCTGGTCCCCACGTGACTCCAATCCCAGACAGGCCAGAGCCTGCTCTCCTGATTCTGCGCTCTGTCTCATTCTTCCCGACCTCCATGTGGCCACGTGATGTGTGTGACTGCTCCGACCCTTTCTGCCTCCTCTTCTGACAACTATTTACAGCGGGGCAGCTCATTTACTCACTCTGGCTAATATTTCACCAGCCGGCTCTCTCCGAGAGTTCTATTAGAGTGTCACGTTGCTTAAAACTAGGCCTTCTCTGTTTGATTTCTTCATTGAGAGTTTATGGCTCCGGCAGGCTATTTCCAACGGGAAATATTGCAGCGACTCTCATTGGCATTGAACTTCAGGGTTTCTGTCTCCAATTTATCTCGGAGTTGGCGCCAACCCAGGGCTGTTTTCCCAGGAAAATCTTGGCCCTGCACAAGGTACCTTGCTTAGCTCACCTCCAGTCGGGCTCCCTCATTTATAGCTGAGGATGTGAGACCTGCCGTGCACTCTGCTGGCCATGAAAGTGTGAAGATGGCCCTCGATGGGCAGCTCAGAGCGGCCATCCACCAGGTCCCGGCTGGAGGACAAACCCTGAATTCTTGGTGGCTTCCTTCTTAACCAACATCCATGAAACGTTGGGTTTCTATTCTCTAAGCTTGTCTGTGCTTCCTTTCTTCCCACCCAGCCATGTCACCTTCCTCCTCCTAGAATCATGGTGAAACTGTAGTTCAGTAGACATAAAGATTTGGAGAATTTACTAGCTAGCAGGCCCATGAGCAGCGAATTGCTCCTACTGAGGGTTAATATAAGGACAGGTAAAGGCATCAAATGGACAAACAAGTGAGCTGTGGGCTGCCAGATCATGAGAAAGGCTCTAAGGAAGTGTAAGGCATTTAAGACACATAAAGTTCCAACCACCTCCCTGGAGACCTGCCCCACAGCCTCCATTGGAGACCCAGTCTCAAGCCTTCAGCCTCCAGCATGGGATTCCACAGGGCCCCTCTAGATTTAAAGCACAGCACACCTACAGCTCAGAACCACATCTCACGAGACATCAGGGCTCCCCACAATCCAGTCCAGCACACTGCATCCAGAATCCATCCTGGCTTCTGCCTGGAGAGAGGTGGGGGTGGGGATCCAGGGAGTCCACTCAGGGTAGACAAGTGCTGACTCAGACTGGGGTGCCGTGTTGAACACTGACTGGTGGTGATGGGAAGGGAGGGCAAAATGTGGGCCAAGGAGGCAATTGAGAAAGTCTACGTGAGAAGTGAGGGTAGCATGATCTAGAATGTTCTTGATCGAGAATGTTCTTAATCTAGAATGTTCTTGGTGGACCTAGTGGGAAAGGCATGTTTTTATCATGGAGCCTCTGTGACCTGTGTGAGTGTTGTTTTATAACGAACCCATCCTTGGCATGCAGTGGGTCCCTTGCTTGTCTATGGTCCTGGTGGCTGCTTCACTGGTCTTTGTAGTATTAGCCACGTACTTGTAGGAGCAGCCATCTCTGCTGTCCTGTTAGCCCGAGCTAAGTGCTTTAGATATGTTTTATTTCAGCCACATCAACCCTATGAACATATGATTAACCCAGTTTTGAGCAGGGTCCAGAAATAGATTGAGACTGTCCTAATAGATCTATCGTGTCCATCCATTTAATGCAATTTGGAGCTGTGATTTAAACGCAGGAGGTTTGGAAAGGTGGTGCAGGGCTCACGCAGGTGGTGGCTGAGCACTAGGCTTGGTACCCAGCAGCCACTAGAATTCCACTGGGGTGTGTACTGTGCGCACCTTGCACCCTGGGGCAGGTGGGGGCTGGGGGAGATGGCCCCTCCCCCCGTGAAACACATGGATTCAGGGAAAGAAAGCCAAGTGGGGGCCATTGTGGCCTGAGTAGAACAAGAAGCAAGCTTGGGCAGGATAGATGGATCTGGGGGGCGGTTCTGCGGTTTGAACTTGGCCTTGACAGGCACTGACCGCTTGTGCCATACCTCCAGCCTTTTTCATCTCAATTTATTTTTATTTATTTATTTATTTTGCTATCTTCCACTCTCTACCCCCTATCCGGCTGGGATTGCAGATGTGAACCACCACCACACATAGTTTGTTTACTGATAAAGGGTCTCCCTAACTTTTGCCTGGGCTGTCTGTGACAGTGATTCCTCAAGTCCATCCACTTTAAAAGTAAAACAATGAACACTGGCTGGCACCCATGGCTCACGTCTGCCATCCTAGCTACACCAGACGCAGAAGTCGGAGGATTGGGATTCAAAGCCAGTCGGGGCAAAAAGAACCCAGGAGACTCTTATCTCCAGTAACCACCCAAAGGCCAGAAGTGGAGCTGTGGCTCAAGAGACAGCCTTGAGCGACAAAAGCCAAGCAAGTGTGCAAGGCCTTGAGTTCAAGTTTCAGGACTCATAACCTCTCCTCCCTGCCACCCCCCTCCCCCCAAAAGGTAAAAACATTATGGAGTAAAAATCCTTAACAAATTGCCCCTGTTCCATTTTTTTTGTTTCATCATGAAAATTGCTAGGTGAGTCCTGCTGCTGAGATTCCGGAGCTTTCTTTAATTCTGGGTCTGGAATTCTGAGGCCCTGGGGAAGCTTCCCTTTTCCCTGGGGACAGATCTCAGCTTGAGGTTTTTTTTTTTGATTTTTTTCCTAGTTACTTTGGTTTCATGATCTAGTTTTCTATTAGTTTTTCTAATTTCCCTGGCTGCTTTGAAACTTTGGGAAATTAATTGCCAGTTTGTACTTGACTTATTTTGCCCTTGAGGTCTGGGAACACGCCTGTCAATCATGAGCTGACCTAGTTTTAGAGGTGGAGTATGAGCCGGGCATTGGTGGCTCACGCCTGTAATTCCAGCCACTCTGGAGGCTAAGATCTGAGGATCACAGTTCAAAGCCAGCCAGGGCAGGAAAAGAAAATTAAGATTTTTATTTCCAATTAATCATCAAAAAGCCAGAAGTAGAGACATGGCTCAAATAGTAGAGTGCTAGCCTTGAGCAGAAAAGTTGAGCAAGAACATTGAGCCCCATACTAGCACCGAAACAAATAAACAAACAAATAAATAAAATAAATGAGGTGTGGTTCTGAAGACTTCACTTCCTCTTTCCTCCAAGAGGAAATACCCAGAATCTTGGGCACTGAGTTCAAGTTCAAGGTAGTCCAGGCTCTGCATGGGATGAGTATTCCCTAGGGAGCTTCTGCTTCCCACCTGCTCTGAATTTTGCATCAGAAGTTGGAGAGTCCTGTGGGACACTGTGTGAGGGCCCATGGGGCTAGAGGGCCAGATGGGCTTCCACAGGAGCCAAGGAACCCCCTGGAGGGCTGGGGGCTCAAGGATCCGCCCTGAAATCCCCTAAAACAGGCCTTCCCTGCAGTGTGTGTGGGGGGAGGGTGTGTGTGGGTGTCTTGGGGCTGTCTAGCAACACTGGTGGGTGTCACTCGTGTACTTGTCACATGGGACCCTGCAGCTGAGTCACTGACATTCTTTATTAACTTCAGACAAGGTGCTGTATCATGCAAATTTTGTTGTGCTTTTTGTTGTGTGTGTGTGTGTATTAGTACTAGTAGGGATTGAATTCAGGGCCTGTGTGAGGTCTCTAAGCTTTTCTTTTTGCTTATGTGGTGCTGAGGAATCGAACCCAGGGCCTCATGCATACAAGGCAAGCGCTCTACCACTGAGCCACCTTCCCAGCCCCCTAGGCTTTTCATTCACGGCACTCTATCACTTGAGCCACACCTCCACTTCCAGCATTTTGCTGGTTAATTGGAGATAAGAGTCTCAGACTTTGCCTCCCAGGCTGGCTTCAAAACACAATCTTCTGGATCTCAGCCTCTTGAGTAGATAGATAGGATTACAGAAGTGAGACACTGGCACCTAGCCAGATGTGGCTTCGATGGCAAATAAGACAGGTCTTAGTTGTGGTGGAGCAGGGCAAGGACACAGATGGAGGATCTTGGTGACAGAGACAGTCAGGACACTTGGGGACAGGGTGTCCGTACACCATTTAAGGCTCATCACCCTTTGAAATCTTGGCCCAACCTTAAAGCCCATAAATCTGTTTATCTGTCCCCCCTGTCCCTGTGTCTTTGCTTTCTACCATGATGTCTGTGCAGCTATGGGTAGGCCTGTGTCCATCCATTGTTTTTGTCACTGTGACTGAACACTGAGAATGTCAACGTAAATGTGGGAGGAATCATTTCATCTCACCGTTTTAGTGTTTTAGGCCCGGGGTGAGGTAGAGCGTCATGGCGGAAGGACGCAGCTGTTGTGAGCTGCTCACTTTATGGTGGTCAGGAAGCAGCGAGACATAGAGGGAGAGGGCCACAGTGTGCTCACAGAGACCTGTTCCCAAGTGCCAGACTCCACCGCTCTGGCTTCCACAGCCTCCCAGCGGTGCAGGGAATGATGATGCAGCCAGCGTCTCGACCCACAGATGACGGCAGAGCCCCCTGCACGATCACCTCCTCACCGCCATCTGCAGAGAGCTGCCGGGGACACATCTCAGAACAAGCCTGCACATGATCTGATCTCTATGTATATGCCTTCACCAGGACAATGGCCAAAGAGAAGGTGAAGGAGGGGAAAGGCAGGAGTGAGTGTTTGGCCTGGAGTCAAAGCCCCTGTGTCTGTGTGAAGCCAAGGTGGGTGGTGGGGTAGACCAAAGTTGACAGACAGTAAAATGACTGAGGGTCCTAGGGTGCAGGGGGCAGTGCTGGAGGTGGAGGTGGGTGCTGAAGGTGTGGGAGTTCTGGAGGTGGGGTGTGGGTGCTGGAGGCGCAGAGAGCCACGTGGCATTCTGATAAGATGCCTTTGAAATGAGGAGGGAAACAAGTTTATAGCCGCAATTCAAGAATGCAGATGACTGTGTCTTTCTGTGACTCTCAATGAATTGTGTGTTTACATTCTGGGAACCAAGTGGAGCCCAGGCATCCTGGGATGTGTCACCCTTCTACTTTGTCTCCCACCTGCTACTCCCCTTTGGTGTGAGAACGTATGCCCCTCCTCCCTCCATGCTCTCCCACCAGCTACTCATCTGTGAGATCCAAACCATGAGCTGAAACTCCCTAGTCTTTATGGTCACCTGGGGAGTGTTAAATGGGGAGAATGGAAGCCAAGTGGCAGTTCCCCCAACAGTTGTGTTTTCTGAGGGTGACGGTGGTGGCAAAATCTGCTTTTAATTAAAAATATAAAGTAGTGTGGCCTCTTGGATGAAAACAAGACTCTCTTTGCAAGTTGGGCCCACAGAGGAATGTCTGTGGGTGTCTGTGGGGTTCTGACCCCCGCTGCTGGTCCATGGGCTTCTGCGAGTGTCTGTGGGTGTCCATGGGTTTGTGGATATCCATGGGTATCTGTGAGAGCCTGTGGGTGTCCATGGGTGTCTGTGGGGGTCTGTGGATGTCTGTGGGTGTCCCTGGGGTTCTGACTACCTCTGCCTGGTCCATGGGTGTCTGTGGATGTCTGTGAGGGTCCATGGGTGTCTGTGGATGTCTGTGGGTATATGTGGAGTGTGGGTCCCCTCTGCCTGGCCCATGGGTGTCTGTGAGGACCCGTGGGTATCTGTGGGTGTCTGTTGGTATCCGTTGGTATCTGTAGGTGTCTGTGTGCGTCTGTGGGTGTTCTTGGGTATCTGTGGGTATCCTGGGTGTCTGTGGGGTTCTGCCCCTGTCCCCCTTCCTCCCCCCCCCGCTTGTAGGATGCCAAAGGGCAATGGTGGCTGGCTGGATGTTTAGCTGGGAGGCCTTGCTAGTAGAAACTTGAAACCAGAGGCTGGAATGCAGCTCCAGGGATGAAGTAATGGGTTTGTCTCTGTCTGGCCGGGGGATTCTGCCAAGCCCTGTGATTTGAATGAAATGAGGCTTTTGTGGGTCTTGGCGCAGGCCCACCAGCGCAGGCAAAGCTTGGCATGTGTGGGCTGACTCCTCCCAGCCTGTGGTCCCAGGCTGCCTAAGGCCAAAGGTGCTGGTCCCTGAGGACCCTCCACCCCGGAAGCTGTTGCCCTCACAGCAAAGGTGTCTATTTAGTTTTTCGAGTTCAAACCCTGGGATGTAGCCTTGTTTCCTCCCAGACCTGCGGTCTGTGTGGAACCCACTCAGACTGTCTATTTCCCCAGCCACCAACACCTCTCACCTGGACTCTATGCCACCTCCCGAGTTAATTATTCTGTTCGTTCGCTTGCAGTCCAGCCTGCTGCTAAAGTGAGGCTGAGGTTTTCTTCTTTCTCTTCAAGTGGTACTGAGGTTCAAACTGAGGGTGTTATGCTTGCTAGGCTGGTGCTCAACCATCTGAGCCACACACCCATGAGCCCACTGTGTGCTTTTAACCTAGAAGGCACGTTCTAGATTATCACTGAAATAAATGAACTCACAGAACACCAAGGTTACACTCACTGGTTGTAGTAAAGGGAGAGAAAAACAAAGCTAGCGAGCAAACCAAAACCAGAAAACAAAGAGCAACTCAACCAGAAGTCAGAACTAATCAGCCACAGACACAGAAGGTGTGGGCTCCAGCCAGTTGGGGTTCTAAGCCAGTGGGGCATGGGGAGCTACATGCTCTGAAGCCAAGATTTTGTAGTCATTGAATCCCAGCTCTACAACTGGAATCTTCTGGACCAAAGTCCTCGCCCACCTCCTGCTGGCTACATGATGTTGAGAAACTACTTGAGTGCTGTCTGTTCCTCCGTTTCTTGGGGTTGTTTCACAATGAACCAAAGCCAGATATAGGCACGCTTGTAATCTCAGAGGCTGAGACAGGAGGATCACAAGTTCCAGGACCGCCTGGGTGACAGGCAAGTGGGCAGGCTGGAGACTGAGACCAGCACCCAGAGTCCCAAGACCTTCACCTTTGCTTTTCTTTCAGTGTGGAGACTGAACCCAGAGTGTGTGCTGGGTGGGTAGTGGACCTCCAAGCCACATCCTCTACACGTTGTAAAATCCTGGTACCACAGTACAGGGAGAAGCTAGGCAGATCTGGTGGGCAGCATAGGCCAGAGCCAGAAGTTGCACCCATTGGCTATCTCCAAGCCTGAGGTTAGAACAATGGAGCCAGAGATGGCTGCTGGTGGTCCATACCTGTAAGTCTAGCTACTTGGGAGGCTGAAATAGAGAGGACCAGAGTTGGAGGCCAGCTCTGGCACACTGTTCATTAGACTCCACATCAATGGAAAAGGCTGTGTTTGGTGGTGTGTGCCTGATGTCCTGGCTAACACAGGCAGAATAAAATAGGAGTGAGGTCCAGGGTAAGCCCGGGCATAAGGTGAGACTGAGCTCAAAGTAATGAGTGCAAAAAGGGGGCTGGAAGCATGGTTCAATGGTAGAGGACCTGCCTAGCAACTATGAAGCCCTGAGGTCAAATTCTAGTGTTGTCAAACAAGCAAACAACACCACCAAACAACCGTCAGGCTCTCTGTGGGGGCTGGAAGGTAGGAGGAAGTTTCTAGAACAACCAGGGAGAGAGGAGAGAGCAAAGCAGAAGGGAAGTAGTCATCATGGAGAACAGGGTCAGATCTCTGAGTCCTGGGGAACCAGGAAGAGCATAGCAGCTTCGGCCTGGAGGTTGTTTTGTGAAAGAGCAGAGCAAGTGTTCCTAGGCCAGGCCTGGTGGTGGGCCGCCAAGCCTCCTGAGCGCCCACAGCTGCGTGGGGAAAGGCAGCAGCCTGAGCAGATGGTCCCAGTACAGCCAGGAGTGGCCATTTGCATCAGTGGGAAGCCTGCATGTGGTCATTCCCACCAATGGGAAGCCTGCATGTGGTCATTCCCACCAATGGGAAGCCTGCATGTGGTCATTCCCACCAATGGGAAGCCTGCATTTGGCCACCACCAATGGGAAGTCTGCATGTGGTTACTCTCACCAGCGCAAGCCTGTGTGTGGTCATTCCTACCAATGGGAAGCCTGCTTGTGGCCATTTCCACCAATGGGAAGCCTGTGTGTGGCCACCACCAATGGGAAACCTGCTTGTGGTCATTCCCACCAGTAGAAAGCCTGTGTATGGTCATTATTCGCACCAGTGGGAAGCCAGAGTGTGGTTATTTCTAGCTCCTGGAAAAGAATGGACAATCTAACCAGAAAAAAATGTTGGTGCGTGGCCTCTTCCCTTTGTAGCCTTAGAGGTCCCTGTGTGGGGACATCTTCCCAAGTCCACACCAGGCAGGGACCAAGGCAGGGCTCTGCACTGCACGCCCATGAGGCCACGGGAGGGATCTGGTGAGAGTTGTAAGCCAGTCCAGCTCCCGGAGGCACAGGCTGGACTAGAGAGAAGGGATAGATGCCTGTTGCAGGCCAGCAGGTTGCCTGTGGCTGTAGAAATCTGGGTGATTTCTGGTGGGGATCTGATCCTCCCTTCTCCAGGGGAGGCTTGCACTGGGGTGGCTCGGCCCTCAGACGTGGGGCCAGGAGGGAATATGGGGACAACCACTGGTGAACTTGAGTCAGGGCCTGGCTTTTCTGCCCATTTCACCTCACATAATCCTACGTGTAGAAAGGCTCTGTGTGTGTGTGTGTGTGTGTGTGTGTGTGTGTGTGTGTGTGTGTGTGTGTGTGTGTTACTGAGACTGAAACGCAGAGCCTTGTTCCTGCTAGATAGGTACTCTACCACTTGAGTTCTTTTTTATGTGTGTCAGTCCTGAGGCTTGAACTCAGGGCCTATTCCTGAACTGTGTCACTCAAGGCTGGTGCTCTACCAGCTCAAGCTGTGGCTTGAGCCACAGCTCCATTTCCAGTCTTCTGGTAGCTAATTGGAGATAAATATCCCATGGACTTTCCTGCCCAGGCTGGCTTTGAACCCTTATCCTCAGATCTCAGCCTCTCTAAGTAGGATTACAGACATGAGCCACTGGCACCTAGCTCCAAGCCCCTTCCTCCCAACCCTTTTTTTGGCTTTACTTTTCAAGTAGAGTCTCATGCTTTTGCCTGGAGCTGACTTCAGACTGTGGTCTTCCTATTTATAGCTTCCCACATAGCTGGGATGACAGGTATATGCCACCAGACCAGGCTTATTGATTGGGATGCGGGTCTTACTGGGGGTGGCTCCAAACTGTGACCCTCCTGATCTCAATTTCCCAAGTGGCTAAGACTACAGGCATAAGCTACGCATCCAACAGTTTTCAAGGTCCTGCCATGACACAAAGTCTTTTGCCTTTTGCCTTTTTTTTTTGGTCTGGTTGTGGGGCTTGAACTCTGTCCCTCAGCTCTTTGGCTCAAGGCTAGCGCTTCACCACTTGAGCCACAGTGCCATGTCTGGCCTTTTCTGCTTATGTGGTGCTGAGGAATCAAACCCAGAGCCTCATGCATGCAAGGCAAGCACTCTACCACTGAGCCACCTTTCCAGCCCTTGCCTTTTGCATTTTGTGGAGAAGTTGCACTTGTGAATAAGGCATGTCCACTTACTTCTAAGTCTGACATACTGGCTGGTGGTGGCAGGTGCATCATGACCCAGCCAGATAGTTGAGGTTGGAAACCATTAGCTCTGCTGCCAAGAAGAGGGCCACAGGGGGAGGCAGTAACGGGTGCTGGGTGGGATGGCTGGACCCCACGTCAGGACTGGCTGGATGAGGTGTGGCTATGGAGAATGGGGGTCCTGAAGCTCACATGACAAAGCCCAGCAGAGTGAGGCTGACTGCTCTAACTCTCGCTACCTGTCTTTCCCCCAGAGAATCCCTGAGGCAGGAGGCAGGGACTTGAAGCTGGCTTCGTCTCTTTCTCCTGCCCTCTGGCTGCCATCCCTCTTCTACCAGGCCACGCTGGCTATGACCCTCGCTGCTGGTCCATTGCTGACACTCAAAGCTCTGTGAATTTCCTTTTCCCAGTGCCACCCTTCTTGGCCTTCCCCACCCACGTATTCCAGAAATGCCAGACTGGATTCCCACTGAGTTCTCTTTGCTCTCCCCACTTGAAAACTTCCTTCCACCTTGCCGGCAGCCAAGAATCCAGCCTTGTGGCCCTGAACTGTTTTCCCCAGTCTCCTTCCCTCTCATAGGTCTGTGGTTGATCACCAAGACTCACTCAAGCTAGCCCTTGGTGTGTGCTGGGTGCTTGGGTTGGACAGAATGTATTATTTCTATTATTTGTTTTATTTGTCCATTTGTCCACTGGTTTGTTTGTTTGTATTTAACCATGAAACAGTGGGCTCCCAAAAGAAGTGGGGTACACTTTCCCATGGATCCCCTAGTTAGAAATGAGCAGTAAGAGGGGCTGGGAAGGTGGCTCAGCTCAGTGGTAGAGCACTTGCCTTGCATGCATGAGGCCCTGAGTTCGATTCCTCAGCACCACATAAGCAAAAAGAAAAAAAAAGCCGGAAGTGGTGCTGTGGCTCAAGTGGTAGAGCGCTAGCCTTGAGCTGAAGAGCTGAGGGACAGCGCCCAGGCCCAGAGTTCAGGCCCACGACCGGACCCCCCCCCCTCCAAAAAAAAAAAAAAGAGCAGTAAGAGCTTCAGGAATTTGAATTCTAATAGAAGAAAATACAAAACAGACATGGACCAGGAGAATGAGGGAAGGCCACTGGAGTGAAACGTGTACTCACAGAACATGTGTAAGCACTGCTACACTTGAGTGGATCTTTGCTGGGTGGTTTTAACAGCACCCCAGGCTCCTGTAGCCAGCCCGGCCATCAGGGCTCACTGTGCGCAGCTGCGTTTGGTGTAGAGGGTTCGAGGGAAAGCAGGGCTCCTCTTTCTTCCTGAAGTCAACAGCTTGATGAAATGTCTTTTAAAGTGCAAACTATAATCACATACTTGATTCAAAGGAATTACGTTTTTGGACAAAGTAGGTTAATGCTGGTGAGCTGTGGGGTGGATAAGAGCATAATCAATATTGAACATCCCTCACACGAGCCTGCATGGACACTTCACTCCTGGAGTCTGAGCCGCAAGTGGCTAGGCTGAAACACAGCAGTGTGTTCCACAACCTGGTGGAGCCCACAGCTGGCACAGTGGCACCCATTATGCCACTTGAGATGGGGTTCTTTGGATCAGATTGGAAGTTAGGAAATGTTCCTTTGGGGTCCAGAATTCAGTCAGATCTCTGGAAAATCAGTAGACAGCTCTGACATATCCATGGTGGTAAATAACTTCCAGGTGTGGAATGGTGTCAGCTCCCACTCACAGTGTGCTGGGAAGACATTGCCTCTGTCCTTAACAGCAAGGAAACTAGAGCCAATCAATCAACAACCACCTTTCACCTGAACCCCTCAACGGACTGGGGTTGCAGTGAAATCTAGAGTGACAGACAACAGGGAGAGACAGCCAGGATTGGTTAATCAGGATCTGAAGCCATTTAAAGCATAAGTGGGTGGGAACTTTTCTTTACTTATTTTGATATAGGACTCATTCTAGTCTCACTCTAGCTCAGGTTGGCCTGGAACTTGTGATCTTTCTGCACCGAACCCAGCCTTGATAATACTCCAAAATGGCAATTTTCATAAATTGTTGTGTACCTCCCTGACAGTGAGAAGCCTGAGTATTCAGTGATTATAAAATATAGATATGTAAAATGAATGACAGAAATATTGAAGTGATAAGAGGGATAAGTTAGGAATACTCTGTTGTAAGGTACTGGGAATATTATTTGAAGGTGAACTTAGATGAATTAAATATATGTATTCAGAACTTTGGGCAACTGCCAGAACTCTTGCAAAGAAGTAAAATGGATTTGCTAAGAAGAGATAAGATAAAGTCTTAAAGAATACCTCATTAAGACTGAAGAAGGTAGAAAAAGAGAAAGAAAAAGAAAAAGAACAGTGTGATGAGCATGAAACAATTACAGGCCATGTAAACATCAATCCAATTAAATCAATAATCACCCTCAGCGAGTCTGGTCTGCAAAAAGATTTAAAAGAATTTTCAGAGAAGACTAAGCCAAAAAAAAAAAAAGTCCAATTACACATTGCTTATAGGAAACCTGTTTTAAATACAAAGACTCAAATAAGTGAAGAATAAAGGCATTGCATTGGCTAGCTTTGCTCATCTCTGGGACCACAATGCCGAATAGAACAATAGAAGAGATTGGTTTTGGCTCCCAGCTCAGCGTGGCTGGGAAGACATGGCAAGCAGGCGGGCGGGCAGAGCTGTTCACTTCATGGTGGCCAGGAAGTGGAGAACAAGGCGGGCAGGAACTAGGCCCAGGTGAGCTCTGGACCACATGTCCAGTGACCTGCCTGTTCCAGCCAGGCCCCGTGCAGCCTGTGTCCCCTCCCACAACGCCTTTGCATTCTGAATCCATCACAGGATGAAGCCATTTAGGTCAGAGCCCCCCTGACTAATCCTCCCAGGGAACTGTCACCCATACCAAAGCTGCCTTCCCAGTTTCCTAGGTGTCTCTCCATTCAGTGAAGCTGATCACCCATGTGGATGTGGAAAAAACTTACACAGGGCCACCAGCAGCAGCCAAAGAAAGCTGGAGGAGCTGTGCTAGCTGAAACAGGGAAGAACTCAGGATGAGGGGAATTGCCAACAAGAAAGATAGTCACTACTTCCACAAAAGAAGCCAGTCTGGAGGTGCGTGTGCCAAATGTCCGCACGGATGCATGCCTGGTGACCCAATGAAGCATGCAGGGAGAACCGGATGGAACCTGGTGTGGAGGTAACCTGTGCACCATCCCGGCTGGCAACCTCGGCTCTCTTCTTTCAGTAATTGATAGATTACTGGATTTCTTCCTTCAGTAACGAGTAAATCAGCAGGCAGGAAACCAGGCAGGTTGCACTTGACCTTGAATAACCCCCTAGGTCACATGGGTAGTGTCATTTTTCTGTGGTTCTCTGTTTCTGTATAGGTGTGGTGGCATGCATTTGTAATCTGAGCACTCAGGAGGATTACTGGGGAAGCAGGAGGATTATAAGTTTGAGGCTACCCTGGGGGGGTAGAGGGGGAGAGAGAGAGAAGACAGAGAAAGGGGAGAGAGAGAGAGGAGGAGAGAGAGAGGGAGAGAAGAAGGAGGGAGGAAGGGAGGGAGAGAGGGAGGGAAGAGGGAGGGAGAGAGATTCTCAGCCCAGTATTTCATCAACTCCACCAAGATGCATCTCAAAATAACTGGGTTGGAGAGAGATGTCTTTGCACACTGCTATTTTGGACTCTGAAGACACAGCATTAGGAGAGACATCCCTCCCCCCCACTACCACCAGCACACGCCAACATCTGCGCAACCTCCCTCCCAGAGATGGTTTTGAAAACAGCAGCTAGTGTTTATGAAGTCACCCTTCATTTGACAGGGTGCTGTCAGGAATTCAATGCCTCCCACCTCCTTCCTCCCTCCCTCCCTCCCTCCTACAGACCACTCTATTTGAAGCTTCCATTGCTTCCAGAACAGAGGTGGAGAGAGAAAGAGCTTCTAACCCGTGGCTTGTAAGACAGATGCATTCCTGGTTTAAGGCAGAGACACTTAGGGGGGAATGTAGATTGTGCTAGTTTGAGATATTAAAAAACATCTCATGAGATAAGATTTTAAGAGAGAGACTTGTCCCTGGGGTGGGGAGAAGACAGCTTCAAGGCCACAGGCCAGGGTGGGGGCAGTGACCCCTGACTTTCTTTCCACAGCCCTCCATGGGCCCTCTTGTCCAAGAGAGTGGGGAACAGAACCCCCCAGCCCCCAAGAATCTGAACACTGGAGCCTTGGGAGGATGCTGCTGTGTGTACAGAAAGAACTGACAAAGGACTCAGGCTGGGGAAGAGGAACAAGTCCCCTGTGGCCTGGACTCATTTGAGGACAAGCATCAAAAACTATGGCCGGTCACCACGGATGGACGGACACAGCTGGACTAGACAGACGACTGTCACACACAGCACGTGCTCATCACCTGCAGCACAAGAGGCCTGAGCAGAAGCCAAGGGCCAGCTGAACCCTCGGCCACAGCCTGGCCCCTGCCACCAGCCCCTGCTGCGTGTTTCCAGCTGTCCCAGGAGTAGCCATGGTGTGACTCAGTGACAAACTGCAGCCTACTTCCAGACCTTCCTGTTGTGGGGAAATAAACTCCCATTGCGTGTCCCCTGGGGCTGAGTGTCCCCCAGAGCTGAGCTGTGACACTCACACGCTGCCTTGTCCAGGCCAGGGCTGCCTGCCCTGGGCAGTGAGTGATGTGGATTCGGGCCTGAGGACCAGACCTGGAGAAATACCGATTTCAATCAATGAAGCTAAGTCACAATCCTCTGCAGTGGACGCAGTCCTCATTCACAGAGCCCAGACCAATGATGAAGACAAGGACACAGCACCTCTAGTGATCACGGAGGGTGCCATCCTACTTGAGAATCTTCCAGAACTTTCTATCTTGGAAGATGATTTCCCGTTGGGCATGCTGATGTGTGCTTATCATCCCAGTATGGGAGGACCGGGGTTGGAGACCAGCCTGAGGGAAAAATGTTACCAAGACCCTACATCAAAGACAAAGCCAGATGTGGTGGCATGTGCCTGTATTCTCAACCATTCCTGAGGTGGAGGGAGGGAGAATCAAGGTTCCAGGCCAACCTTAAGCAAAACATGAACAATTCTCTACCTCAGTCAACAAGACGAGAGGTGTGGTCTGTGCTTGTAAACCAAGCCAAGCAGCAGCAGAAGCAGAACTCCAAGGCTGGTCTGCGGGGGAAAAAAATGCTGGGTCCTTCCTGGAAAAACAATAACTAAAGACAAAAGGGCTGGGGATGTGGCTCAAGTGGTCGAGGCAAATGCTTAGCAAAGCACGAGGCCCCGAGCTCAAACCCCAGTACCAAAAGAGAAGAACAAGAAAAGAGAAAAATAATTGGACTGAGTTGATGATGTATTGGCCGTTTTTCAACGAGAGGAAAAAGTGAGGGTTGG
Organism: Dipodomys spectabilis; assembly: GCF_019054845.1. Taxonomy (NCBI): domain Eukaryota; kingdom Metazoa; phylum Chordata; class Mammalia; order Rodentia; family Heteromyidae; genus Dipodomys; species Dipodomys spectabilis. Next base: position 3,745,028 of record NW_024870789.1, read on the forward strand.
AGACAGGAAGTCAGTAAAACTTCAAGTTGAAGTTTCTTGTTTTCCTCTAAGTGAAAATTCCCACGCCCAACATTCCACAAGATCTTCTTGCTTTGGGGGGAAGGTGGGGAAGGAAACAGAAATCCCCAGGGAGGCATTTCATGAGTGATGTCCAACTTCATTGACTGGTTGTTGTTGTTGTTTTTTTTTTTTAATGAGTGAAAATTGACTGTAATTGGCAGCCCAGAGGTGGAGAGTTAGAAAATTCATTAAATCACAAGCACATCAAATTCACCAAAAGGGCTGAGATCAAATTCCCACACCAGCTAGGACCTGGGGCCTGGCCTACTGTCTTCCTGTTTCCTGTTTGAAGCAGCGATGCTGGTGTCATGAAATTATGTGTGAGTTTGTTTCTTACCATGGGGTTTGACCTCCCTGTGTTCTGACACCTGCTATACACCCACACGACTTCCTAACTGAAAAGGGAGACATGGGGAAGTGTGCCACCCAGACTTTCTCCTTATTTAGGGTCTAGCCCTTGAAGTGTGATGCTTAGCAAGACCTCAGAACTACCCCCTACAGTGGTGAGGCTGTGGGTACCCCCAGTTCCTGTTCTGGAAGCTGAATTTTCAGCACAAGCTGAGACCTCACTATTTTTAAAATACTTTTTTGGCAGTCAGATCACACCGTTGACCAGCGTGAGCCAGGCTCTCCCAAGCTCTCCAGGAAACCGTGGCTGCTCCCTCCTCCCTCCTCCCAAGGGCACAACCTTACATTTGTTCCAATTAAATCTTATCGTGTTAATCCCAGCTCATCACTCTGTCCTGTCAAAAATGCCTGGAGCCCTTATTAGGCTTTTCCAAATATACTCTACTCCCACACGCCATGCCCCTAGTGGCCTGCACACAAGCCCGTGAGTCCTGTCCCACACCTCCATTCTCTGCGTAAAGGGTTTAAAGATGTTTAAGACTTTGCTGGTCACTAGTGGCTCATGCCTGTAATCCTGGCTACTCAGGAGGCTGAAATTTGAGGATTGCATTTTGAAGCCAGCCTGGATGGGAAGGTCCATGAGACCCTTGTTTCCAATGAAAACTAGATATCAAGCTGTGGCTCAAGTGGTAGGTAGAGTGCTAGCTTTGAAGAGGGATAATGTCCAGGCCCTTAGTTCAAGCCCCAGAACTGATGTGTGTGTGTGTGTGTGTGTGTGTGTGTGTGTGTGTGTGTGTGTGCGTGTGTGTGCACGCGCATGCTCTCATACCTCTCAAATCTGTGGGCTCTTGCTTGATAGGGCACAAGCAACACACACAGCCTGGAGAGGGCTGTTACCCTGGGGCCTCACTACAGAACCGAATCTAGGTCTGGTTTTCACCAATGGAGAAATAGGGGTTCAGCAAACCCCAAGTAGGAGGTGGGATACACAACCCAGGCCATGACAGTCCTCCCAATTGAAGCTAATGACACTTTGACACCTGTGACTGACCACAGCTTCTGTGTGTGGTGTGGGGCCAGGAGCACCGCCAGGCCGGGGCAGAGGCTGGGAAGCAGGCAGAGGCCTCTGCCCTCTGTCCTTGGCTCCTCCTCCTCTTCACTGCCTTTGCCCTTCTACCAGCAGGAACCACTGCAGTATTGTTTTCCATGGCCTTCCCTGAGTTCACGCTTGGGAAGGCAGATCAGGTCAAGCTGGTTTGCTGCCAGCTCCTGGATGGCAGGGATCTAGCCCTGCATGGCTCCGTGTTCTTCCCTGTAAGATGGAGAAGAAGATGCTGATGCTGGTACACGTTGTTCAGAACTGATGTGACTTAGTATAGTAAAGCTAGTAAAATGAGGCCCAGCATATAGGAAGTGCTCTTCCTCCTCCTCTTGGCTCTCCTCATCCTCTTTCCCCTTCTTCCTCGCTCCTCCTCCCTCCCCTCCTCGCCCTCTTCCCCTCCTTCCCTCCCTGCAATCCCTGCCATCCTCCCCCAGCCTGCAGCTGCTCATCCAGCACCACAGCTTCCACTCCAGGTCCTGCCTCTCCTCCCTCTCAACTGCCACCACCCTTTTCCAGTCTTCATGGCCTCCTGCCTAGCAACAGCCCCCAGACCCATCCCTTGCCTTGCCTTAGGTCACATCCCTTTTGGAGTCATTTTCCACTTGGCCTGGAAGGGGCTTATTTTTAGAAAATGCAAACCTAATCGTGTCAGTTTGTCTTACTTTCAGGAACTCTGTGTTGTCCCTAGAGACAAAATCTAAGCTTTGTATAACCCAAGCCTCTATTTGTCTGTCTGTCTATCTATCTATCTATCCTCTATCTATGTATCATCTATCTGTCTCCATATCTATCCATCCATTATATCTGTCTGTCTGTCTATGTATATCCAAATCCTTGGTCTTCTCCAAGTTGTCTTCATTCGCATGTTCTTTTCTTCCTAGAAGCAATTAATATTTCCTTCCTTTCTCCCCCCTTCATCTTCCCTCCTTCCCTCATTCCCTTCCTCCCTTCACTGACAGTTACCTGCTGATCAAGAAAACTCATACTAGAATTTTCAAACGGATTGAGAGAAGCCACCCTTCAGTGTGAACATCCCCTCCCCATGCCAATGCTTGAGGCAAGAGCACAGTCGTCGTTTATCTTCTTTCTTTTTTGCCAGTCCTGGGGTTTGAACTCAGGGTCTGAGCAGTATCCTTTAGCTTTTTCCCTCAAGGTTGGTGCTCTTCTGCTTGACCACAGCTCCACTTCCAACTTTTTGCTGTTTAATTGAAGAAAAGATTCTCAGACTTTCCGAACTGCAAGTCTCAGCTCTCCTCCTCCAGAGTAGCTAGGATTATGGGTGTGAGCCACCAGCACCCGGCTACTTGCATTTCTTAAAAGAAGGATATTATAAACTTGGATTGAGCATACAACAAACTACCTTCTGGTTATGTAATATTCAAGAAAATCCCACAGGTACAGATTCATAGTGGAATACTAGTTGGACATTGAAAAGATGAAGTCCTGTGATCTGCAACAATGTGGCTGAGTTGGAAGGTAGGGTGTGCACTGAAGTGAGCCAGGCATAGAGGTCGGTGGTCTGACAGAAGTCACCAGTGGCTGGGAAGCTGGCTGATGGCTGCTGAGCCCCAGTGAGGTGGGTGTAAGTCCCGGTGCTCTGTACAGGTGGGGTTAGCTGTAGATAGCAATAAGGAACTAGCTACTTGGAGGAAGCAGGAAGAAAGGATTTTGAATATTTTCAACACAGATTAGAAGGCGTTGTTAATGGATTTGATTACTGTACAACAATGGCATGTATCAAAGCATGGCATAGTTTCCCACACTAGGAACACATTTTTAAAAATGTTTTCAAGTAGGGTTTTTAGGCAATGAGGATTGAACCCAGGGCCTTGTACATGCTAGGCAATCTCCCCACCACTGAGCTGACCCCAAGCCCTTCCTGAACAACTCTTATATGCCACCTTAAATTTATATGAAGAAAAAGAAGTGTCTAGAAATGAGTAATCCCATGGGTGATTTGTTTGCAGGATTCTGGAATGCCCCGGATGGAGGGCATAGTTTTGTAGTGTGTCCAATATTTCAAAACCAGAGTAACTGCTTTGTTCATATGCATACTGTGTATACTCTACACACACACACACACACACACACACACACACACACACACACACACACCCTCTTTGTGTTGGTGGCGTATTTTGTCCTATGTCTTCCCTAGGATTCTGTCACTAGGTGAAGTAGACTTGGCGTGTGCGGTGTGTGGTGCCATTTGTCTGAGAAGATTTTGTGTAGAGTCTCAGTATGAGGAGTCGAATGCACTCCTGAGTTGGCTAAGCAAGGTCTCCACAGGAGTGGCCAGGTGTTGCTACAGCTTGGAACCGAGAATGAGCTACTATAATTCGGCTTTGTCCTTTTCCACCAGCTTGCTCATCCATGCCTCTGTTGAAACAGAGCCAGGCTTCCTCATTCAAAGGCTAACCAGTCAACCCCAAGATGCTCTGAGGCCTGGCCTCACCTCCTCCCTGCCAGGGCACCTACAGGCGGACACCCATGGGCCAGGGCACCCTTGGGCTGGGCCACCTCTCCCAGAGAGAAGGGAGACAGACAGGCTCACAGGGGGAAACTTTCATGCTGGCTGGAAATAACTACTAGAATTAAGTGTATGGATTATTTGTGGGTTTCATTATTCAGACTATTCCTGTCCCCTACTGACATAGATAATTGGAAATTGACTGTCCTGGCTCTTTGAAAAGACGACAGGAACACAGCAAATGATTCATGTGGCTGGGAGAGTGGGAGCACCAGCTTGGCGTTCTGTGTGTGTGTGTGTGTGTGTGTGTGTGTGTGTGTGTGTGTGTGTGTGTGTGTGTGGTTTTGTATGTATGTGCTGGTACTAGGTCTTGAACACAAAGCCTCATGCTTGTGGTTGGCTTTTCCTCTCAAAGCTAGTGCTCTACCACTTGAGCCCCAGGTTTACTTCTGGCTTTTTGTTGGTTAATTGGAGATGAGTCCCCCACAGACTTTCCTGGCCAGGCTGGCTTTGAACTGAGAACCTCCAATCTCAGTCTCCTGAGTAGGTGGCATTACAGCCAGTATGTTGGCCCAGAGATTTTGGTAGATCTTTAAAAGTGTATAAAATTATTTTCACAAATAAAAAGGAAAGGTAACTTTGTATCAAGGGACTATCCTAGCTATAGTGCAAGATGCTGGAAAGAGATAGATGACGAACAGGTTTGGATAGGTTAGTTTGTACCAGATCCGGGTAAATCTAATAGCCAAGTCAAGTCATCACCTAATGTTCTAGCTGTGAAGAACATAAACTGTTTTTTTCTGAATATGAATATTATAGAAATCCACGATATCAAAGTTCTGTGGAACAAATGAAATCTCCTGGCTTATCCTGTCTCCCACGTTTCTTCTGGGTTGTGGGCTGCTGGCTTGGCTAATTCTATGCATAGAAGAAATGTCTGCCTCAGTCTTAGATCTATGCCACCTTTTGGTTCTAGAATTCTCTAGAAATTCTAGAACTTGGAAAAATTTGTGCCCTCTTCGCTCCATGTCTGGTGTAAATTGGGTTGGGCTGTTTATCTTCCTGAGTCAGGCCACATGGGACATGGATCATGCTGGCTGTTGTGAGCACATGTGAGCTGTTATTTGAGAAGATACTCTCCAGCCCATCCCAGGGGAGTCTCTTTCTCCCTGAAGCCCACCCTACCTTTCCCAACCCACTATGGTTGACACAGGCCACGTATACATTCTTTATGCCTCTTCAAGGCCAGCCCAAACTGCAACATCTCCATCTCTTCCTCCTCCCGTTGGAGGCTGGAGGCTGAAGTCTTTCTGGATGGAAAAGAATTGCCTGTGTGGCTTTCCCCTCTGCCCCCTACCACTTGGTGCCCTCCAGAAGGGCAAAGACCAGAGGGGACCTGGTATCCAACATGGTTGTTGGGTGCTTGGTAAAGCAGGCCTTGGTTTTATTGATTTTCGTTTCTGTTGTTGGAAGATGGAATCCTTCAGAAAGGGCTGAGAAGTCTGCATTTGAGATATTTATTCAGCTCCCATTAAGGAGTGTGGCGAAGCAGATAGGACTTAAAAATTAGTTACTGTCAGGAGGTAATGATTTGGAGTTACGAGTTCCCCTTATGAACAGGATCGATAGATTATTTTCATTAGCAAAAACAAGACAAAAAAACAATCTCATGGAAGCTGAGCAGGTGTAGTGGGAGACCCATCCTCCAGATAGAATTGAACTGTATGTCTACGCAGGCCTTTAAAAGTGTGACAGAGTAATAAACGCTTAATTGGAATATCTTGGAGGGTGGCCAACCCTACTGAGCAAAAATTGGGAAAATATGACACATGTTTAGCTAAATACAAGGCCTGCTTTAATGGCTAGATAAGAATCATTGATAACAGCACAATGTGTACACGCAAATGACGCCCATAAAAAGATTGTCCAACATCCAGACTTAATATTCTTGCTTAGATTAAGCTTTCCCCCATTTCAAATTTTGTTAGAATTGATCCTTTCATTTGCAAACATATTTCTAAAATCATTACAAATCCCCAGTGAGCTGATTCTGAATGTGTGTTTTATAGGCGTCAAAAAAATTTACAACTTGGGAATTTATAATTGCCAAAAATTGCATTAAATTCTAATAGTTTTCATGGGAGAGATGATTTTACAAGGGATGTGAGTAGCTGGGCACAAGCCACTTACATTCTGCTAAAGAAAGTATGTGGGTAGCACTTGGATTTGGTGCATTTCAAGAAAGTCCATCACCTGGTCAGGCATGGCGATGTATGCCTGTAATCCCAGCTGCGTGGGAGGTGGTGATAGGAGGAACACTGTCCAAAAGTGTTTTATCATCAACATAGACAGTGTCATGTGTCTCCTGGCTTATGACTGCTGCCTCCACCTGTTTTCTACTTGTTGTGGCTGTGTTGAGTGTGATGCCTGAGCCTTGCTGACCTGGGGACATCCCCCAGTGCTAAGGAAGATTCTTCCATGTGGACAGAGGTGTCAGCATCCGGGGATCACAGTGTCTGGGTTGTACCATGCTCAGGTGGGAGTAGAATTTTACTGAGTCAAATATCCTGGGGCATTAATGATTAGAATTCTTACTTCTTTCTCATAAAGCAGAATGTTTGCATATCAATGGGATTACAGAAGAAAGAGCCTTGTAAATCTTCCGGTCTCATACTGGAGGTGAGATATTACTATGACATTAATGGTTGCATTCAAATACATTCTGGAGTTAGTGTCCTCAAAAGACACTCAAGAGAACTCTCTTTTTCTTTTTTTACTCAAGGCTGTATACTTCAGCCACAGCTCTACTTCTGGCTTTTTGGTGGTTCATTGGAGGTAAAAGTCTTACGGACTTTCCTATCTGGGTTGGCTTTGAACCATGATCTTCAGATATCAACCTCCTGAGTAGCTGGGATCAGGCATGAGCCACTGGTGCCTAACACAAGAAATCTTTTTTTTTTTTTTTTTTTTGGGTCCGGTCATGGGGCCTGAACTCTGGGCCTGGGTGCTGTCCCTCAGCTCTTCAGCTCAAGGCTAGCGTTCTACCACTGGAGCCACAGTGCCACTTCTGGCTTTTTTCTTTTTGCTTATGTGGTGCTGAAGAATAGAACCCAGGGCCTCAGGCATGCAAGGCAAGCGCTCTACCACTGAGCCACCTTCCCAGCCCAAGAAATCTTCTTATTTGTCCAGAGAGCCCTGTTTTCTGGGGAAAACCTGAGTCATATTGAAATAAGGAGCCTGGGTCTACCTGGCACCATCTTAGTCTTGATGGATGAAGGTGAAGTCCTACCCCAAGGTGATGGGCATGCCTGAATCCCTAGAGGCACGGCTGGGGACTGGGACAATAGGTTACTGGACCTGCCGGTCCTGAGCCACGAACTCCCGAGACTTTCGAGCTTCCTGTGACCCTACCAGCTGACCATGATCCTACCAGCTGACCATGACTCTATTTAGGCCTCAACCACCTCAGCCATCATTCAGCACCTTGCCTCGTGTCTGCTGGCTCTCCTCAGGTCACCATAGTGTCCCACTCTCTGGGCTTTCCATTAGAATCGATCTGGTTTGTTGGGATTGCTTTTTGGCTCTTTCTTTGCTTTACTGAGCCTCATGGCTCAGTTTCCTAACAGTATTTAGTGTATTCGAAACTGCAAGTTTGTAGGGGATATATGTCCACTGGCTTTCTAATATGAAGCCTCCCCACTGGACCTCTCAAAATGTGGCTTCTCTGTATCTCATGATTGAATTCCCATATAACAATATGAGCCCTGAGATGCTTCTAAGCCAGTGTCTTGAGATCATAGACAAAAAGGTGAAGGTCAACAGGAACAACAACAACAAACAGACTGACTAAGAAGGCAGGCATTCGACTTCTTTTACCTTTGCTTTTCTTTGCTTTGTTGTTTGGTTTTGGTGTTGGGGATGAGACCCCGGGTTCACCAGATGCATGCTCCACCCCAAAGGCTTCCCACCATTGGCTCATTTGCTTGTTTGGTTGAGAGACCCTGGCCTGCTGGACTGCAGTGAGTTTCAAGATGCCTGGGCTTGGCCACAGGATTGGATATCCTTGTGTCTGAAACTTGGGTTGGTCAGCACTATGATCAGATGGATTCCAGACAGATGATTGAACATCTGGACTCCAGAGATGTTGATGGACACAGAGGGTGAGGGGTCAAGCTCCAGGCTTGCCATGGCTCACTGGGAGTTTTTAAGCCAGTGATCTGGATGTTAAAGAAGGGCGGGCAGTCATATTGTTGGACAGAGTGGAGAGTTTTACCCACCTTGTAACAACATGGGGAAAATGAAAGGTTTTAGCTATCTGTTAGCTCAACTAAAACCCGATGACAATGTATATCAGTGATACCAATACCATGAGAAGTTAGTTGCTAGCTAGAAAGGGAAAGGAGCCCAGGCACAGCAGCGCTACCGCTGTGGAATGAGCAAAGCTGCAGGTTGTGCTCCGTTTGCTCTGAGCAGGACCTGGTGACCCGTTTAATGGTTTGTTTATAATTTTATTTAGAGGTTCCTTAATTATTTATTATCTTGAAAAGGCTATTTATATAAAACAAATATTTTTCTTCAGCTGAGTTTATAATAGTCTACCTTTTATGGTATCCTCTGCTTAAAAGTCAAAATAACTTCTTGGGATATGGGATTTATTTTTCAGTCCATGGTTAAGAATTAACCATGGACTAGATTAATTAAGTACAGTGAGGTGAGGACCAGTCCTAGCCCTTCCCAGCTCCTCTCTTTTTGCCTCAAGGTTCCACACCCTGGCAGTTAGGATGGCAAGTTCATGTGATATATTATAGGACCATCCAATTAGAGGAACAACTCAATACATCATCTTAAAATGAGAAACAATCGTGATAGATCAAGTAGCCTACAATTAACCTGAGTTAATATTTGGCAGAGCCAAACGGACAACTCTTAACACATAATCTCCCTCAAAGTGCAATATGTTCTTAAGTAAGGATTAAATGTACTTGAGTCCATCAGTTTCTTCAGAACACAGTGTGCTTATCCAATCGTCTCATCTCCATTTAAGAATCTCAAGTGTGAGTTAGATTGGAGAGCAAGCCCAGGATGATGTGAAGTAGGTGAGGCTAGGTTTTTGCACTTCAACCATCCTCAGTAATGTCTTCTTTTTCTTTTCTTTCTTTTTTTAGTAAAAGAACAATTTATTATTATTATCTTTAAGTTGTACAAAGAAGTTCCCATTCTACAAAACAGTACATGAATACAAGGTGTCTGACAACATTGTCACCCATCCTCCTAACCCATCCCTTCTCTAATTTTAAAAAAAAATTGAGATTAGGTGATTACATAAATTTCACATATTTCACAGTATTGTGGAATAGTGATACGTATGGTCACAAACACATTTTAACCTTCACAGGGCAAATTGTCATTATCATGGTCAATAAAGTTTGTGAATTCCATGAGCTTTGACAATGCAATTATTTCTTCCACATCAGGTGATGTTTACATTTCTTTCCTTTTGCTTAGTGTAAGCTGTTCTCTTTCTCTCTCATTCCTTCCTTCCTATCGCTGTCTTTGGGTTGCATCGTTCTTTTTCTTCTATGTCCAGTGCAGCTGATGGGCCCCTTTATTGTATATTGTTCTGTTTCCCACTTATTCTGCGTCCTCCTCCTGGCTTCCCTCCATTGCACACACACACACACACACACACACACACACACACACACACACACACACACACATATACACACATATATACACCATACATGTGGTCAATAACATGGAGTCGTTTAACCATGATACAACAAAATGAGTGGCTGTCTTTTGTTCCATTTAATGTTTAAGCAGTAGAACAAAGTCAGTCCTTGCCCTTAGCAAGAGAAGAATTCAGGCAAAATGTGAACATAGTAAAGATGATAGAAAAGTTTGTTAGAGAAGCAAGATGGCAGACAAAGAGTGCACACAGCATTGCTGTGGGAAGGTGGCCCATGTTGATTGCCATCTTGGCCATCTTCAGGCATCCTGGCCTTGGGTTAAACGTTGAGATGGGATGGCTTCTTTCTAATTGGTGGGCCTCCTTACTCATTCTTGTAAGGTTGTAACACCAGGAATTTATTGTTCTTCTTCCTCATTGTTTTGTAGTCCTCTGTCCCCATTTCATTGTCAGGGAGGCTGTGTAGGCCGCAGTTCTCTGATTGGCTGTTTTTATTAACCCATATCATAATATAGAAATCTATATTCCCCCTGAGCTCTGAGGGATTCAAGCGGAGGTGAGTGGTCTCTGCCAGGGAGGTGATCACAGGGGAAGGGAGATGGGGCAAATTCAAAGTCATCGGATAAGAATGCTGAAAAGCAAGAAGTGAGAAGGAAAATGCTGGCTGATTACAGTAAGGGTTTAAGGGTCTCTGTGGGTTTGTTGGCCAACAACTCAGCCCTTTATTGTGCACTCATTATTTCTTCCTGAGAGCCTGCCTTTTCTAAAAAAAATGTTTTTTTTTGTTTTTTTGTTTTTTGTTTTTGGGTCCTGTTGTGGGGCCTGAACTCTGGGCCTGGGTGCTGTCCCTCAGCTCTTCAGTTCAAGGCTAGTGCTCTACCACTTGAGCCACAGCGCCACTTCCGGCTTTTTTCTTTTTTGCTTATGTGGTGCTGAGGAATCGAACCCAGGGCCTCGAGCATGCAAGGCAAGTGCTCTACCACTGAGCCATCTTCCCAGCCCCTGTTTTTTTTTTTTTACTGTAAAAATAATGTACAGAGGGGTTACAGTTACATAAGTAAGGTAATGAGTACATTTCCTAGTGAGCATTGTTACCTCCTCCTTTGTTTTTCCCCTACCAGCCCTTCCCTCCTCACCTTCCCAACACCCCCCTTTCCCCCCCCAAGTTGTAAAGTTTGTTTTCTACACAGTGTCTTGTACATCTCATTGTTACAATGGGTCAACCTGTATCCTTGTTTCAGCATTTTGTTATTTCCCTTCCCCTCCCCAAATTAGAAAAAATGTATATCCAAGATGCAGGGCACCGATGTCAAATACAGTGACAACAGAGCCTCCCTTTAAACTTCCGCCCTTCCACACATAACCAAGTGCCTGAATGAAGACAGCTACCCCTCTCTCTCCTGTTTCTGAGTTTAGAGTCCTATCCAAAGGTGTTGCAACCCAGACAAGGGACCATGGTCCCTATGCCCCCAGCTACATGACCTTGGTCAAATCGTTTGATCTTCCCTCACCTCTAAAGTAGGGATTAAAATGCCTGCTTACAGAGTGCCTGGGCTCTCCTTCCTATAATCCTAGCTACTCACGAGGCTAAGAACTGAAGATCGTGGGTGGAAGCCAGCCTGGGAAAGAAAGTACTCCAGACTCTTATCTCCAATTAATCACAGAAAAAGCCGGAAGTGTTGATGCTCTGGATCAAGTGAGAGTGCTAGAATTGAGCAAAAGGAGCCCAGGAACAGGGCCTAGATCCAGGGTTAAGCCCCATAACCAGCAAAAAAAACCAAAACAAAAACAAAACCCAACAACTGCCAATGTCTAGGGCTAGTGAAAGGCATGAAATGGTCTAATGGGTTAATGTGTGCAACTTGTTCATCTCTCCAGTTCTGAACAAATATGAGATGTCTCTACTACCCCCCCTTCAAGGCCTTTTCAAAGGCAACTTTATAAGACCTCTCCCACCTCACCCCACCCAGAACCTTCTCAGTTGTCTCTGTATACTCTCGTGTTATTATTGTCAAATCGTTCCCATATCTGACCACTCTTTCTTCTATTTCTCAGATATTTGTTTAGCTCCCCCTCCTTCCCACCAGCCCTTCTCTCTCATTGCATTTATGAGTACCTGGACCCAAACTTTCTTGCTCTGACATGTGCCCCTTCTCCTTGCTCTCAGGGAACTCTTGGCTTCTTACCTCGGATGGCTGGGGGGAAAGGGGGGCACTGTGTCTCTAAGTTGTCAGATCCAAGGCCTGAACCACTGCACTTCCCATGTCAGAGCCGGACACACACGTAAGCACGCCAAACACAGAGACAAGAGAAAGGAAGTTTATTATATGGCAGCCTTGGGAAGACAGCACTTTGTAAGGTATATTAAACAGGTAGATTTCATTAGATAGCTGATGAAGAGAACACCGTGCGCTATTCAGGCAGGAAAAGAAGTGTATTTACCAAACTGCTGCCCCCACTGTGCATGGTAGAGAGACATGGCTGAAAAAGGAAGGGGTGACCCACCCCTGGGCCAGGACTTATCTAGGCCAGGGACAGGAAGAGGTGTGGCCAGGTGGGGGAAAGGTGTGGCCACACTGGATCCGGATGTGACCTCAGGGTCACATGGGAGACATGTGACCTAGCAGGATGTGACCTAGCAGGAGGGGAAAGTGACTGCTTCCAGGTCTGCCAGTTACCTCGGTAACAGACACTGGGCGGAAACATAGCCAAGAGGTAGGGAGGTGTTCCTGTGCAGACCTTACACACTTCAGTGTAACCTCAGGACACAGACACACGCTTTAGGTTTAAATAGACAAAAGATAGTAGCAGAGGGTGAAAGTTATGCAGAGTGAAGCAGCCTCAAGTCCCAGGCTGTGGTTGAACGGGAGTCAGGGGGAGAGGGTGGTCAGTCAGGGACTCCTGGCGTGATCCAGTCTCCATCTGCTCCTCCCTGTCCCAAGGCGCTCGAGAGTGACCGCAGGAGGGAGCAGCTTAGGCAAAGGACTTGGCTCCAACATGGAGAAGAGGCTGGGAGGCCTGGCTCGTATCCTGCTTTTGGTTGATTTGTGGTTCCAGCAAAAGCAGCGTTGAAGTCCTTGTCTTAAGGGAATGTAGATCAGCATTATTCCTAGATGAATGCAGCCTCCTCTGAAGCTGAATGGTGGGGGGGCTGTCTGAGCCCACCTCCAGAAACTCTGTGTGAACTGTCGTGGAGTGAGGCCTGACCGGGGCCCACCCCGTCCCAGGAGAGCCCACGGCTGACCAGCGCCACTCAGCGTGGCACCAAGATGGCTTGATTAACACAGGACTGACCGTCACACTGGGCCATCCTGAGGATGTCGCTGGGCTAAGACGCCTCAGTTCCCCCCACCCTGCTGCCATCAGGCCTGCACGGTGGGGTTCTTTGGTGGTCATTTGGGGTGCAGGGGTTGATTATCTTGCCACTAGCTTTCTAGTTTGTGGATCCATGACTCCACAATCTCCCTGGAGGGAGCCAGGGGTAGCCCAGCCCAGGTGGACCGCACAGTCTCCCATGTTGTCCCCTTTCTAGAAAATTCCACATAGCCTTCTCCCTGCCCTCTATGGACTAAAGATAGGAAGGCAGAGGTATGTAACGCAGCCACCGGCCCTCTACCTTCCCTTCATTTCCCTTCTCTGCCCAGGCCTGGGATCCCATCTGTACACCTCTTGTCTGTGTTTTTATTCTTTCCTCTCCTCCCTTGAATGCCCTCCCCTCCAGGTCTAGCGCCTGTGATTAGGCCTCTGTTCAGACCTGCAGAGCGGGTTTTATTAAACAAGGGTGCCCCCCCCCAACCCTGACAGTCCGTTTGATAATGGTGGCAGGCGAGGTTTGTTCAGACGTACAGTTGGCAGAGAGAGCTGCCCTGCATTACCAGCTGAGATGCTCAGGTCCTGCCTGCGATTATACCTCCTCCCCTCACCCAGCCACCTGGAGGCCACTCGCCTGACTGGTGTGCAGAGCCGGAATTTCTGGGTGGGAAATTAGCGGCCTGAAGGACCACTCTGCATTCTTGTCATAATGACAGTGATACCTTTATCTCCCCAGAGTTCTTGTTTGCCTCTGTCATAGACCATTTGAGACCCTCAGGGATGGCCATGTCTCCACAACCATGGTTATCTTTCCCAAGCACTTGCTCATCCACCCTGTGCTGTTTGGGGCTGGGATCCATTCTCAACTTCAGCTAAAGCAAAGCTGACATTTAAAAGTCAGTGGCTCACACCTGTCATCTTAGTTACTCAGGAGGCTGAAATCTGAGGATCACGGTTCAAAGCCAGCCCAGGCAGGAAAGTCCATGAGAACCAATGAACCACCAGAAAACTGGAAGTGGTGCTGTGGCTCAAGTGGTAGAGCGCTAGCCTTGAGCTGAAGAGCTGAGAGACAGCGCCCAGGCCCAGAGTTCAAGCCCCATGACTGACAAAATAAAAAAAGTTGAATTTCAACTCATGAATGGGTTCTGTGGGTACCTTTGTTTGGCTCTCCACTCCCTAAGTGGTTACCCCCCACCTTGGGCTGGCCTGGCAGGGTGCTAAACTAAGGTTTCCTTCCAGCTTTAGTTGGGGGCAGCCTGCTGCTGGGGGCTCAGTGCTGGTATCTGGCTCCTCCCCACCGGGCTGTGTGAAGATGGGTGGGCAAGGGAATGCGCTCCCAGGAACCACAGACTCACAGTCCATGTGCCTGCTCCCCAGACCACAGATGGTTTTATTTGGCTTGTCCTTTCCTCCTGGTTTACCAGTGGAGACCAGAGTCCCACAGGGAGGAGCTGGAAATAAGGAGATAACAAGGAGGGACAAGAAAGCCAGTAACCGGAGCCCTGCCCCCCCACCGTAGTCTCATTCTTGTTCTTCTTTCCCTCCTTCCTTCCTTCTCTCCTTTTATCTCCCCTCCCATCCTCTCTTCTCCTCCCCTCCCCCTCCCTCCCTCCTTCCTTCCTTCCTTCCTTTCTTCCTTCTTTCCTTCCCTCCTTCCTTCCTTCCTTCCTTCCCTTCTTCCCTCCCTCCTTTCTTCCTTCCTTCCTTCTTCCCTTCCTTCCTTCCTTCCTGTCTTCCTGCCTTCCCACCTTCCTACCTTCCCACCTTCCTACCTTCCTACCTTCCTTCTTTCCTGTTCTCTCCTCTTCTTTCCTTTCTTCCTTCTTTCTTTTTCTCCCTTTCCTTTCTTCCTTGTCCTTTCTTCCTTCCATTCACAGTTTTTGTTGTTTGATTGAAGCCCCAATAAAGCATGCACAGCCATCCGTCTCCTTGGCCACTGCAGCCTACCACTGAGTGGTAGGTGCCTCCAGCAGCCGCTGAGCTGCCACGTCCACTGCGGGTCTGAGGCTCTGGAGGAAAGCTGGGGAGCGCGCTCAGCACCAGAGGGTGCAACACACTGGCAGGACTTTCAGCCCCTTGTGGAGCAGGAGCTTCCAGAAGCCTTCCCTGCTGCTGCCATGGCTGGTGCTGGGCCTCAGGGGCTGGCCCTGAGTCTTCTCTGTGTCCTGTGGCGAACACAGAGGCACTGACTTCTGACATGTAGGTGAACTGGGTCTTCCTTGATGACTTTGGGGAGCATGAGGGTGCTGAGGGTTGCCATGATAGGTAGGCAGCACTGAGAAAGAGGGGAACCCATGCTCTTTCCTCCTCTCCCAGAAGGAGGGACTTGGAGTGAGGCAGCCATCCCCATGTGGGAGGCTACTTCTCAGTCTGCAGAACCATGAGTTGGATGAACCAAAGGAACCTTTTTTCTTTGTGAATTACCCAGCCTGTGCTGTTTAATGATAGCAACTGTAAATGGCTGCCTCCTTTGCCCGCTCCCCTGTCTGTAACACTATTCACCTGCAAGGCTCAGTAGGCACTGAGAAGCTGATGTTGTATCTCACAGGGCCTGGCGCAGAGCCACTGCCCACCAGATCTTCATTTCTGAAAGCGATGTGTGAGCAGTCACTAATGATCTCACGGCTGCCTTTAACCCCTTGCGGCATTTCCCCTCTGCCCTCCCCCACTTGCTGCCCCGCACAGTCTCCTGTGAACACGTGGGCCAGGTGCTGTGAAAGGTGTGGTGCATTTGTCACTAGACCCTTCTCCCCACTCTTCCTTCAGCACCGCTGGATGGCATGTCGAGAGCTGAGCCGAAGCCTGGAAAAGACCACCGGAGTCACGCAGCATTGGAGTCATGAGGTGTGGAAATTCTCAGGCGGTTGTCAGCTTGCCCGTGAGGGCCAGGAACAGCCCAGCACTATTGTTCTTCCTTTGCTGGGGGTTATGTCTCCCCCTTTTACCTGCTGGCAGCCAGTGGGCCTCTCGCTTGTTCTTGTATTCCTGGGGGGAGGGGGGCCCTGTAGCGCAGCCAGTACTTGGCTTTTCGCCCTCTGTGGGCTGGAGGAAAACCTTTGCACGCTCACAGTCAGGAATAGCAATCGTCTGTGATGAAGTTCAAGGCATGCTTCACAATTAACAATGTTGGGCTTACCCAAGGAAAGAGAGAGGGGAGGAAGGAAGGAAGGAAAGATGGAGAGGAAAGAAACAAAGAAGGCAGCATTGGAAGGATTTAAGAGAACACTGAAAGCTTCAGAATCCGAAGACTCTACATGTAGAGGTTTGATTGACTGAATCCATGAGTCATTCATGGGCCCGGTGACCTTTCTTATTAGATTTACAAATCTTCTTCAGTTACTTGAGATTTGGGGGGAAATATTTGTAAACATAACATAAAACATCTGAGGGAATTTAACTGGGTTTGCAAACAGGATTAGTCATATGGAAATTTAATCTGAAAGCTCCTATGAGAGAACGTATTCTTAATGATAAAATATGCTAAATTAATTTTAAAGCCATAACATTACAAATAAAAATGTTATCCCAAAGCAGAGGAATGGCTCTTGCCCCTCTCTCCTCTTTCCAACCCCTCCCTCTGTCCCTCCCTTCCTCTGCTCTTAGTTGTGTCTTCCATTTTCTTAGAAATGGTTTTTCCAAGTAGGACTACAGTGTGCTAGCCTTCCCTTCCATTTGTGTGTGGACAACCTTACACCAGGTTAACGTTGTGAGGATGGGAGTCTCTGGGGGGTTGACTTGGTCAGGAAAGCAGAGCACTCCAGAAGGAAAATTGTGACTTTACAAAAGAGGCCCCAACAACCACCCTCATCCCATTTACCATCTTGTTACAGTGGAGAGATGGCCTGCGATGTGAGCCAGCCCGAGCCAGACCCCAAGCCAGAGAGATGCAGGGGATGGTTTTGAACTTGGAAGAGAGTCACAGCCTGAGGAAGGCAGGTGGCTTCTGAAAGCTGGAACAGACATCTTCCTCTAGCCTCACTAGTCGATTTTAGCCCAATGAGACTCTGGTCTGCGAGTAGCAAAGACCCATTTGTCAGTAAAGAGAATACACTTGTATTGTTTACTATGACCACTGAGGTCATTATCTTGAACTTCCAGCCTCCAGAATGGTATGGAATAGGCCTAGGGATGTGGCTCAGGTGCTGTCATATTTACCTGGCATATACCAGGCCAGGGTGGACCGCTCCTAGCTTGTGCTAGGCTGGGACAACCGGAGGCTCTAGAAGGAGGAGAGTATGCCAGACTCCTGATACAGCTAAGTTGCAAAGAAAGAATTGGCTCTGGTCTTCTTGCTGCCAGCACAGGCTCTGCTCCCCGCCTGGCAGCCACACAAGCCAGAGTTCAATTCACCCTTTGCCTGCATCCTCCATGTGTGTATTTTACAAGCACTGTGCAATCTTGGCTGTCCCTCAGTAGGGGAAATTCTGTTTATTTGAACACTCCAGAACAGGGCCACTGATTCAGTAGAGCGATTGCCTTTTCTATCTTGGCCGCGGGTCAGCTGGAGTTGGGAGGAGGGGGGAGAGGATGGGTGATGGAGCTAATGGATTCAGCATGGAGCTCTGCCCTTTGCATTCTCTCTGTTTTAATCGACAATGAGGCAGCCTCCCGTGGAATATCTTCTGCAGTGAAAACCTCTCCAAAGACAAAATTGGTCGCTATCTGTTATCACAGATGGCAGAGTGATATGTATGTAAAAATAAGTGGATCTGCAAACTCTGTTTGTGGAGGAGCCATTCTGAACGGGGGACACAGCCAGCTCATGGTGGGAGCCATGAACAGTTCTGCACACAGGCTTCTCCATCCTTAAGCATGCTGGCTGAGGAGCCTCGAAGGGCCACCGACCCTCATCAAAAACAGAGGCCTGTGGCAGTGGGAGCTGGCTTGTGACATTGTCACATCTCTGACATCCTTTGTTGTGGAGTTGCCTTCTCATCAGAAAAACAAATCCACCAAAAATGGATAGGGGCATGACTCAAGCAGCACAGCACCTGCCTAGCAAGTGTAAGTCCTGAGTTCAAGTCCTAGTACTAACTGCCAAAAGTAAACAAAGAAATAAATACACCCAAGCCAAAATAAACCAAAGCTACATGAGTCCTGCTGGGGCATGGGCAAGGCTATGGTATGGCTCACTGGCTTTCCTTTTGGCTCTGTACCACTCAAGGGCTAGAGTTGTGCTCTGTGTTGTGGCCACATGAGGGGCCAATGTAGATTTCATGAGCTGGAGCTCTGAATGCTTCCTCTGATGGCGTTAAGAGCCTGTCCCCTAAGTCTGCCCACATCTGCCCTGCTTTTGAGCACACATCACCCACATCAGCCTCTGCCTCCCTCCACTCTGGGCCTGGGAGATGAACCCTCCCGTCTGCCTCACCTGCTTGGCACAGGCAGGAAGGAACAGGGCCCGGAGTTTATGGGGTGATGATGGTGGATTCTTTCCAGATGCGAAGTGTATAATCCCTTTGGTTCTGCTGTGCCTGCCAAGCAAGCGTCGAACAACTGTGCTACAGGATAGAATGGAGCGGAAAACAAATTTTGTCAGCAGGCTGTGCTGGAAGGGAAATAAACACAATGTCGTCAGGACTGCATGCCCGCCCGCCGCTCTCTCCCCTCCCCCAGGCTCCCTGTGTCTATTGTTAAGACAATTTAAATGGGAAGATCATGGAGGGATAGGTAAGAATGATGAATTTTCTTGGTAGTACTAGGGTTTGAACACAGGACCTTTTCCCTCCCAGGCAGGTGCTTCACCATTGAGCCATGCCTCCAGCCCTTTTTGGACACTGGCTATTTTTGAAGTGGGGCCTTGTTTACTGCCTGGCACATGCTCCTGGAATGCAACCTGTCTATTTACACTCCCCACAAAGCTAAATGACAGGCATGCTCCACCATGCCCACTAGCTTAGAGGGAGTCTTAAGAACATTTTTGCCCAGGCTGGGCTTGAACCACCATGATCCTTCTTATTTCAATCTCCCAAGTATCTAGGATTGCAAGTCACCAGTACCCGGCGGTAAGAATGATTTAATAAAACAAAAAATATCTATGTTTCTCTGGCTCTTATTCAGAGAGATGGGGTTGAAAGTTATTGCTCAGTACCATAGGTGTGGGATGACCAGAGGGACAAAGCCATTCCTGAGAAAGATCTCAAAGATCTTCATCTTCTCTCTCCACTGTCTTGGTATTCGCTTGTTTGGGGACACTATTCCCTACCATGGGAAATGCTGGGTCATGGATGAGGATACCTGGGGACCGGGGGTCAGGTGGGGGGTGGATTTATGGAACAGAATCAGCCTGATACTGACTATGGATGGTTCTGGAATCCTGTAAGGTCTCCAGAGCTTTCTGCCTCTCCTAAAGCACCTGTGGCTCTTCTGGAGGTTGGCCTCCATTACTGCTGATGGATGGTCTTTCTGTCCTGGGCTCTGCCCTTCTTCAGACCCTTGGCAACTGCCCAGCCTGCCTGGGTGGCCAATGCCCACCCCAGTGCCCTCCCCTCCAGCCCCTACACTCCCATTGTCTGTTTTTGGGCCTGGGTCTTGGTCAAATTCATTCCAGACATTCATTCAATGGCTTTCCTTTTGATGCTATCCCTATTGTGACCCGTGTGCTTTCTAACAATCTCCATAGAACTTGCACTACAGTCCCGGGAACTGGGCTCTACTTTCATGCTGTGTACATCAATAGCTCCCCTAAGAACAAGGGTAAAGGAAATTGAACCTGGCACCCTGCTGGACAATGATGAGCTTGCACAAACATCCTGGAGTCTCTGTAAGTCTGTGCTTGCTCTGTTTATGACAGTTGGGTCTTTCTCTGTTGTGAGATGTCTTCTTCAGAGGGGGCTGGAGGTTGTGGTCCAACAGGGCGAGTGCTTAGGATGTTTCCAAAGTGCTGTGGCATCTCATCAACCATTGTTTCGTAGTGAAACTATTTTATTTAGACCTTGCGATGTTCAGTATCATAGTCTGCCACTATATCTCAAATCCACTTTTAGAGTCATTTAATGAATGTATTCTGAGCTGAGTTCTGTCCCAATGGTGATTGGTGCTATTTGCAGGAAGTATGTGTCAAGGGTGAGAGCTATAACAAGCATTTCCTGAGAGCACCGGTTGCTAGGATCTCAGTGGGAGGTGGAGGGATGTGTTCCTACCTAAGCGGTGGGCACAGTAAGGCTGGGGTTAAATGAAGCACCAAATGTGCCGCACAAAACAAAGGCATCTTTTATCTTCAAATCACACGTGTTAAATTCTTTAGAAGCAGTACAGTGTGTGTTAAAAATTGTTTGTGTTTTTCAACTTCAAGAAATCCCCTTTCTAATATTTTAGCCCGTACCTTTAGTGAAAATAAAACTGGCATCTTCTAGTGTTTATCCCATTAGTATTCAATTATATTTCCCAGATAAACAGCTGGAGGCCATCTTCAGTGACAAATGTGTTTGAGTTGACTTAATCGCTACCACAAGGCATATCATTTGCTAACATTTGCTGTAGTACAATTGTAACAAGCTGGGTGAGTCACCCTGGGAGGGGACACACAACGAACCCACGATACAAGAGATAATAGAAAGGGGAAGGCAAACTTGGAGTTAAGAAGAGCTTGTCACTCTAAAACCTTCACTTGTACTAAGACATGATCTTGATGCAGAAAAATGCATGAGTTATCAAGGTATGGTTCATTGAACAATCATTTTTTTTTCCTGAGAGTACTGGGGTTTGAACTCAGAGCCTGGCCTTACTAGGTAGGCAGTTCTACCGCTTGAGTCACAGCCATTGGACTATCCTAATTTGCATACGCCACGTACCAGCACCTACATCATGTTGGAACAAACCAGCAACCCAGAATACCCCTTCCTCTTTGACAATCCTCTCTCAAAGTAACTGCAATTTCTTGTGATGTACACACACACACACACACACACACACACACACATACACACACACACACAGAGTTGTTGGCCAGGTATTTGGATTGTTTTTGTGGCTAAAGTTTTCATGACTGGAGTGTTAGATATAGGCACTGGGTGCTGAAGTTTAATTGCAGCTGGAGAGGAAGCACAAGGAGAGGCTGGTAGATCAAATCCTTCCCCACTTCATGATCTGGAGGCCTCTGTGATCTCGATCTCTCCTTCTGTGTGATCTCTTCAACACTGACCAGGTTGACCTCTGGTCTGCTTCCTCCCTGGGCAGTGTGAGGCTGACATACTGCATGTGGAAACCGTGGAGGCAGGATGAAGTATAGCACAGTGATGACCTCCTTTAACCACTTTGCTGGAAAGACAATTTTGAACACAGGGAAGGCTGGTGTGCACGTATCCTCACCAGCATGGCTACCGGTCCTTATGGTTTTACAGCGTCCTGAATGTACCTGTGACTTAGGTGACATACCATTATTTTAGCTCTTTAGGGCCTAACCTTAATAAAGGCCACGTCAGAGTGTATTCCCTGCATGAGCCACTGGGCATTCTCCGGTTACGTAGCTGCTTCTGCTCCCCGCGACCGTATCCCAGGGGAACGGTTGGTTGTTCATACAGTGAATTACAGCAATTACCATTAGATCATCAGACTGCCAGGACAAGAAGTAAGGTATTTACTCTGAATGGAGAGCAGATTCCGGGCACACTTTTGAATCCACTCATCCCTAGCTAAGCTGTACTTTTATTTCCTTCAGTTTTTTGTGTTTTTTTTTTTGAAACTAAAACTTTTCTCACCATTTGTGACCAGATACTTGACAAATACCAGGCAAGATTGAGCCCCCAAGGCCTTGTCCACAGGGATCCTCTCCTGCTGCTAGGGTCTACCTCCCGAGGTCCCACAGCTCCACAGGTGGGGGCTGGGCCCTTTCTGCACCGCTGAAGCAGGTGCTCTGTATTTGAATCAGGACAGAGACTGAGCTTCTTTTCTTTCTCTTCCCCTTGTAAGTCAGAGAGACCCAGTACAGTATGTGAATAGCCTCTTTTAGCTGAATTTTGTTCTTCGAATGTGTGCTCAGGTGAATGGGGTAAGAACTAGGCAGCCCGGTGTACCTATGTATTCCCTGACAGAAAATACTGGTGAGTGTGGGGGGGTGAGGGGTGGGGGAGTGGAATCGATGCTGTGCTGAGCATATGCAGACATTTCTTCATCCTCAGTTTCTATGCAGTTTAGCTGTGTTCACCTTATGTTGGATTAGGTATTACAAGTCATCTTGGGATTACTTAGCATATTTGGGAGGATGTAAGTAGGTTATAAACAAATGCTCCATCACTTTCTCTGTGGAACGAGAGGGGCTGGCAGATGAGGGGTGCTGGGGCCACCCCCTTGCTGGTATTCCAGTATTAATGGTTCCAAGTGTGTCCTGCCTCTGGGATTCAGGGGGCAGTGGCTCTAACCCCTCCTCTCCTCCTCCTGGCTCCCTTATCCCCCCATCTTGTGATCTGCCCCACCGCATCCAAGAGGCGTCTCCCCACCACACACACCAGTACAAAACCCTTGACTCTTCCTTTTCTACCAGAAGTTCCTAAGTTTGCGTCTCACGGCTTTCATCTCAGGAAGCCCCTCCCACCCAGCCTCGCCTCTGTGGCATTGTGTTCATTCAGCCCAGCCATCTTTATTTCTGCTTCTGAAGTACTTTTCTTCTTCAACAAGCAAGTACAAATCATCTCTGAGGTGTACCACACACTGCTTGGATATTTGTGTATGTTGTGGAACTTATGACAAGGCCACAGAAGTAAGCGACTGTGTGGTTCGTTTCCACATCCGGGAACGATAGCCTGTTTAAATTTCTCATGATGTTGTGAGTAGACTGAGGGTTTTCAAAGTGTTTTCACACACCTTTTGGTAGTTTTGATCTCCAAGGGATATTTATTGCCAACACAGGCATTACCATCTTCACAGGTACACCAAGAAGAAAAATAATGCTGAGTGCACCAGCAGACGATAGCACAGTTTAGGGACATACACATTCAGAGAGCTTTAAGTCAAAATACATTATAAACAGATCATTAACACACTCCTTAGAGACATGATTGGCCCCCAACTCTGAAGGATTCCATAGCTCCAGATTTCCCCCCAACATTCTTTGTATGGAAATTTCAAATACACAGTGACATTGGAGGAATGCTCAGTGAACACTCATGGACTCCACCACTTATGTTTTACCACTTACGCTTTATTCTACTTGTGTAACACGTAGCCCATTTTACAGATAAGTTTAAGTGTTAGGAAGGACTGACTTTGAATAGAAGAACTTCTTGCAAAGCCTCAGGCAAATTACTTCTCTTTGAATCGCCAACTTCTTCCCCCTTGGTAGCTAGAGTGAGTGTGTGGAGGGGATGGTGGTTTTCTGCCTGGGGTCCGTGGAGCCTTCTAGGTTATGAAGCTGTCTGGGTGTTTGCATCGAGTGGCTCCTCTGTGGAATTGGGAAGGGTGGCATAGAAGGGCCATTTGAGCAGACCAGGCTCCAGGCTCCTCCAGAGCCGGCCCCAGAAGATCACTTCAGTATTAGCTGTCTTAAACCTTAGGTTCTCACA
The DNA here is from genome assembly GCF_019054845.1 of Dipodomys spectabilis. NCBI lineage: Eukaryota > Metazoa > Chordata > Mammalia > Rodentia > Heteromyidae > Dipodomys > Dipodomys spectabilis. The sequence continues at coordinate 3,768,511 of NW_024870789.1, forward strand.
CATCCTGGACTGGTATCTGCTGCTGTCACTACACATCACAGTCTGGTTGATTTATAATGCAAAAGCAGTTCACCAGTTCACAGTTCTGAAGACTGGAAAGTTGAGGTTTGGGCAACTTTGGATGTCGAGGCCCTGAGGTGGTATGGAGGATGACACGGAGAGACACGGGCAGCACAGCACATTCACTCTTAGGACAACCCATTCATTATGAATTAATCCCTCTCCATCACCTTTTAAAGCTCTCATCTCTGAATATCATTCAAGCCATAATTTCACCCGTTTGCCAGGGGCAATCTTGTCGGGATGTATTTTGAGCTGGATGCCATGGTTTGTTATTCTCTTGTCTTGGTGGTACTGGTGTTTGAACTCAAGTCCTTCCATTTGCTTGGCTGGCATGATACCATCGGGCCACTTCTCCAGGCCTGTTTGGTTCACCGGTTATTTTTAGAGTGGGGTCTCACTTCCTGCCAAGACCCAAGCCTGGGCCGTGTTCACCCACTTTAGTCCCTCCAGCATGACTGGGGTCATGATGTCATTTTGGGGTCAAGATTCCCTAGATTAAGACAGAGTTTGGAGGACTTTCCTGCCCAGGGTGGCTTGGAACTATCATCTTCCCAATCTCTGCCTCCCTTATAACTTCGGATGACAGATGTGTGCCACTGTGCCCCACAGTGGGTTAAAAAGAGGGTCTTGTGAACTTTCCCACCCTAGTTGGCCTCACACCTCAATCCTCACATTCTCAGCCTTCCAAGTAGCTAGGGTTACAGGTGTGAACAATTGGCACCCAGATCTGGATGGGGGCGATTTAAAAGCTTTCACTCAGCTCATAGAAAGGATGTGTTTGTTTTTTCTAACCAGCGTATAAACCTTCTGAGAGAATAAACAATCTCTTACATGTGAGACCCTTGTCCAGTCCAGGCATTTAGCCAGATGGTTTTCCCTGTTACTGCATTTGCTTCTCGTAACAACTCTATAAGCCGGGGATTGTTACCCTTACTTTACAGGTGTGAAAATCCAGGGCTTAGAAAGTTGACTCACTCAAAACCACTTGGCCTGCAATTGGGGGACTTGAATGCACAGTGATTCACTGGAATTTGACCTCCTAGCACAAAGGTATTTATCTGTTGGCGTGGTTATAACCATGAGCATTTCATAGCACTTTCCTAGATCAAGTAGCTCGTGAAGCTTTCACTCAAGAGATCTGTTTCTGCCTGGGTTGGTTGTGAATACAGAAGTCTGCTTTAGCCATCAAAGGTGTTGTAGAAGAACCTTCTGGTAGGAGAATGACTAGGAAGTTCCAAAAAAAAAAGAGAGACAGGATGGGAGAGAGACAGGATCCAGGTCTACCGAACCTATTTGAGCTTCATTTTTGCTGTCAAGCATCCAAGCCCATTTCCTCTCTTGGAGATCCCTCTCATTCATATAAATGTTGGCAGTTCTCTGTTTTGGCCCAGTGGCAGCCATGTTGCAGCACGTGACCTCTGGTCAGTCAGTCGCAGGCCTCATTCCAAGTCGTTGCCTCCTGCAGTATATGAACCAGAGACCAGGACCAACTGAATTCAGGCTTGGGACTGGTGGTGGCTACAGCAGTGACCCTGCTCTTGGTGGTGTTGTTTGGGCAGTGCTTGGCATGCTTCCTGAGCCTCAAGCATTTGGATAGTTTTCCATTCTAGCAGGGATGTGGACTCTGCTGACCAATCCCTGCTACCGCTGATCTGATGTGAAATGGGGAGAGTGTCCACTCACCTGCTCCATGCTGTATAACTACTCTGCTGGCTTGGAAACAGTGTATTTCTTTTGTCCTGCCATCTCAGAATCCTCTGTATCCATCAGGCTGGGTTAGCTTAGGCTGTAGTGACAAAGAACTCCCAAATCTCAGTGGCCTGAAACAAACCAGGTTTCTTGTTCTCTGGCGACAAGTGAGTTGTAGAAAGGCACAGATGGGATTTCTGCCATCTTGAATATTGCAAGTAACTGGGATATATCTGCCCCTTCTATTCTACCCAGGCCTCAGCCTGTGGGATGGTGCTGCTTACACAGAGGGTAGGTCTTCCTCCTTTACTTCTCTGGTGCCCAGAGGTGTATTTTATTATCTCCTCTGTGCCTCTCCATCCAGTCAAGATGGCAATGAGGATTAATCATTGCAGGTGGCTTATTGATCTTTTTACATAGCAGTTTATAAACATTAGACCAACAGGGTGCTTCTGGAAGGGCCGACGGCACTCTTGCTATTCCTGTCACTGCCAGTTGGCATTGGTTCTGTGCTTCCTTGGTGTGATGACATTGAGTTTTGTCTTACACTCCTTCCAGGACACCAAATACATGTAATCATCATCTCAAACTCAAGACATTGACTCCTAGTCTGATCTATATCAATTTCATTTGTTTAAGGGAAAGAGATAAGGCTTTTTTTTTTAAGTTCAGTTGGATTTTTCAGGTGTCATTGAAAAGTGAAAGTATAAATTTTGTATCTCCTTTCTTCCTCTCTCTCTCTTTTTACACACACTCTCTCTCAGATACACACACCTACACACATATGTAGACACACTCACACACAAATCAGCCCATAGTACCCATAGGCAGGTGGGCTGACTGGTAGCATTTGTTCATTTAGACACACTTTAGGTAAGTTAACTGGGCCTAGAGCAGCCTGTAACTTGCTGAGATAATAGGACAAAAAGAAAGAATCATAAGGCAAGGAAAATTCTCGGGAAACTTCCAAGGAGAAGTTGCAGGTACCAACTGGGCTGTGTGCAGGCCTTTGGGAGGCCATCTTCAAGACTCGAGAAAGACAGAACCTCCTGAGTATGGCTGGCATCAATGAGACACCTACAGCTAAACCCTCATTTCACAGTTTGATAAAAATTAAACATAAAGGACTCTTCCTGATCCACAGAAATGGAAATAGATGCTACTTTGAGTTGAAAGATGACTATCGTCGTAATGGAATTATTAACTTCCAGACCTTGCTTGCTCTCAAATAGTGGCTCATGGACACCACTGGACGTAGTTAACACTTCCAGGCTCACAAACACTTCTAGGCCCCAAAGCCTTGTCCTTGTGGCCTGAGAAAGGCCCTTCATCCACCACTAGGGTTCTGGTTTGGGTGGAGCTGCTGACTCCAGTGTTTAGGCTTGGCGATTCTTGGATTAGTGACTCTGTAATTTTGTCTGGCTTTGTAGGGCTCTGCCAAGGAATAGGGTGCAAAGTGAGACAAATAGGGGAGTACTAGAGACATGTTTCTTTTGATGTGCTTCTGTGGGTCTGCTATGTGCTTCCTGTGTCTTTTACTATACTTCCGGTGTAACTCCTGTTTACTTCCCCTGGGCTTCCTGTGGCCCTTTTGTGTCCCTCCAGTATATTTCCCCTGGGCCTCCTGAACTTCCCCTGGACCTCCTGTGTGCTTCCTGTGGACCTCCTGTGTGCTTCCTGTGGGCTTTCAGTGAACTTCCTGTGGACCTCCTGTGTGCTTCCCCTGGACCTCCTGTGTGCTTCCTGTGAGCCTTTTGTGGGTCTTCTACATATTTCTCACAGCCTACCAGTGAGTTTCCTGCAGCCTCCTGTGTGCTTCCTGGGTTCTCTCTGTGGGCCCCTGGTGAACTTCCTGCAGACTTCCTATCCATTTTCTGGAGTGCCACCCAGGGGCACTGTCCCATCCCCCAGTCAGGAGTTGTTCAGTCCTCACTAGTGGATGAATTTCATCTCAGCTTCTTCAGTGCCTGCTAATGAATGCCATCAATGCCTCCCCGAGCTACCAGTGTCAGCAGCACTCTCTTCTCAAAGGTGAGGCCTGGTTCCATGGATGCCCCATAAAGTCTTCTCAAGTTTTGGTAATTGGCAGTTCTCTTTGTTCCTTGAGTTCCTAAGGGTGACTGCTGCTTCTTTTAGCAATCTCTGTGATAATTTCAATACTTAGTGGACAACTTGTTTTTATTTCATTCTTTCTGTGAAAATAACTTATAATTTCTGATTACTGACTGAATTTGTTAACTCTCAACAAGGTGGCTTGTAAGTTTCTATTTTTTCCTATGGATCAGCATACATACATGTATTATGTGTTTAGTCATGAGTAGTTGACTTTATTTTTATGCAAGTGGCACAATATTCTTTGTCCAGCCTTCTGCAAATTTCTCTTATTTGCTGAGCTTAAAATACTAAGAACAAAGAAGAAATAATAAAAATAGCAAAAATACATTTAAACTATGTTTTCATATTAGTATATATGGGGTTCCTTTATATTTTTCATGTCTGTATCTTGTTTCATTATTTAACAATGACCATTCCTAGACCTCTTGGTAATTTCCAAGTTTTTTTTTTTGCAATTACAGAAAAATGTTCCAGTGAATATGTACAAATATGTTATTTCAACTAGTTGAAATGCTGTCCATCATCCATCCTTCCATCCATCCATTCATCCATCCATCCATTGCTGTCAAAAAAGTCTTTATAATCTGCTTCCCCCTCAGTGGAGGGTTACACCCACCTGCTGCCTTTCTGTGATGAGTTTCTGACAGTTCCTGGCCTAGCAATAGTATTGATTTTCTGAATATCACTTTTCTTCCGTGGCCTTGATGGTCCCCTTCCAATAAATCTTAAAATAGTCTGTTGCCAACTATCCTGCCTCCAGAGCAATCTTGAACATAATTTTGATCCTTTTTTTTCTGGTACAGATAAAAATGCTTTAAACAATTCTCCTTCTCCCCAGGTAGGTTTCCTTCTCCTGAAGGATGAACTCTTGAAAAGAATTTTCAGGAAGAATTGTGGCCAAGAATGAATGTGAGCTGCAGGAAGGACAGCCGGTGTTTATCATGCGCTCACGTGTTCCTCATCATGTCTGGTGTCTCTACACTGAATATGTACTTGACTCCTCACCACAGCCTTGTTTTATAGAGCAGGAAACCGAGGCTTAGAGAAGCTGCTAGGCTTCTTTGCATTCATCAATCATGAGTTTATTCATCAAGTGAAATTAACTGATCACTAACTGTGGCAGGCAATCTCCAGGATGACCCTGAGCGATCTGCCTCTCGGTGTATGCCCAGTGCCTACTCCCACTGTGGTCAGGGCTGGCCAAGGTCACCAGCAGAACGCCATGAAATAACAGCATGAGACTTCCCCTTGGGCATGGTAGAAGACACTATGGTTCAGCCTCAGTCTCACAAAGACGCTTCTGCCACCATCATCATTAGCAGTCATCTTCGAGAGTCACAGCCAAGTGTTTGCATTACAATGTTTGACATTATAATTATTTTTTTAAGTACTGGGAATTGAACCCAGGAGTTCACATATGCTAGACAAGTACTCTTAACACTTGAGTTGTACACCCAGTTCCTTAAAACATATTTGTTTTTGAGACAGGATCTTGCTGTAATCTTTGCTTGGGTTGACCTAGAACTTGAGATCCTTTTTACGCGCACACACACACACACACACACACACACACACACACACACACACACACATATATCTATCTATGACTCTACCTCTTCCCCTCCCATCCTTTCTTTCCTCTTTCCTCCTGGCTTCTTTTCCTGTGCTAGGTCTCAGGCATCCTCACCTCACCTTTGGGGGGAAAAAAAAACAGAAAGAAGAAGGAAATAGAAAGGAGAGATGCAACTTCTCACTTCTTCCATTCATGAGATTTCAAGGCATTCATTCTTTGTTGTAGCTTAAACTGGTTCTTTTGTTAAGCCTGAAACCTGCCACCCACTCCCTGGGGTAGAGCCCAAGAACACAGACGAGTAAGCTAGACATGTGGGATTCTTACTCCTGGGTGGGCATGGATAGGGATCGGGTGGCAGGTGGTTAGTTGGCTGCAGCTGTGTTGCTGAGTGATATGCAGGGTCTGGGCCACCACGTGAGGATCTCTGCTGGGTATCCATGGGTACCTTCTTCCCCTCCAGAGATGCCAAAGATCCTAACTGCTATATCAGCTTTTGGTGTGTTCCTTGGGTTTTGCAGCATGGCTTTGCTAGCCATGCAACCTTCTACTTAAGGTGCACGCCGCCCTGCCCTCTTAATGTATTTGGCTTTTGAGATAGAGTCTTCTAATTTTGCCTGGCCTAAAACTCATGACCCCCAACCTCTGTGTCCTGAGTAGCTGGGATTATACCATGCCCAGTCCAGCACTTTTTTTTAGCCCTTTGGAAACCACATCCTATTTTCTGTTCATGAATCTCAGTACACTAGGTACCTCCTGGAGAGCATACTGATTTCATGCTTTGTGACTGGCTTATCTCATAGTATGAGATATATCAAGGTTATCCATGTTGCAGCATGTGTCAGAATTTCCTTCCTTTTTAAAGGCTACATAGTATTCCCGTGCAAATGAATATTGCTGCATGCTTACATTGATGCACATATCTGTGTATTCTTAAATATACGGAAACACACATAAACTGTGCATACATTGACACACGCAATGTTCTGCTTATTCATTTATCCATTGGTGGCCACGTGGGTTGCTTCCATGTTTTAGCTGTCGAAAGAAAACACTGCTGTGACCATGGATTTACAAATAGCTTTTTGAGGCCTTCCTTTCAATACTGTCCCTTTTTCATTAGTAGGTTTTGAACTGTGGGTGGGCCCCATGCTCATTAGACAGACACTCTTACTGCTGAGCCACACCTCCAGCCCACTTTTCCACTGGTTATTTTGGTATAGATTTGCTCACTCCCTGTTCTGTACATGCCAGGGTGTGATCTGCCTATGTTAGACTTCCTCTTGTAGCCAGGATAACAGGTGCATGACACTGTATCCAGCTTTCAATTGAGATGGGGTCTTGTGATTCTACCTGAGCTGGTCTTGAACTGTGATCCTCCCAAGTAGCTAAGCTTACAAGTGTGAGCTACCAGCATGGGTCTTTCTTTCGGTTCCCTTGAGTATATGTCCTGGAGCGGAAATGAAGAAATTTGCATTTCCACTAGTGTTACACACCTAATTGCTTTGAGGTTGGACACGGGAAGTCAGCCTTCTGCTAGTGGTGGCTGCCCACAGGAGCCAGGTCTCACTGTGATGAATCTCCACAAAATGCCAGGGCAGTGTGCATCCGATACCAGAATGCAGGTGCCTAAGCCTCTCTCTGGAAGGCCAATGCTGTCAATTGTTTCATTAGTTACGGCTTTTAAAAACGTTGTAGTTTGTGTAACCACCAGGTTTATAGGTTTACAGTGCAAAGCATAAGAACTCTTTTTGTCTTTACTCTGATGTTTACTGTATAACTCCAAATACTAGTGCCAGCTGCAGTAGTTAGTTTAGATCCCCAGTGTCTCCTAAGGCCCATCCATGTTGTGGCCCTTTTGGGGAGGTGGCAGAACAGACAGAGCCTTGAGGAGGCAGAGCCTAGGGGGAGGTCTTTAGGTCACAGCAGATAGGCTACATCTTCCGAGGCTCTGTCTCTTTTCCCCACTCCCTTTTCTTTATACTAAGATGCTTTTGTGAGCTTCCTTGTGTCCACCCAGCAAATGTGTGCTTTGTGGGGGCAGATGGCTTTCAGGAATGGGCACCAACATCTGCCTGTCCTCAGCATTCATGTCACTCCTTCTGTGTTACTTACTCAGCCTTCTGTCCTTGTGACAAATCCTGAGAGAAGCCCACCTAAGCAGAAGGATTTGCTATGGCTTCTTGTTTCAGAGCTTTTTGTCACCGGTCCACTGGCTCCATGCGTTTAGCTGTGTTGAGACCGAGCATCATGTCAGAAGGACATGGTGTAGGAAAACTGGTCCTGTCATGGGCAGCCAGGAAGCAGATAGGAGAGCACACCCATGCTGGTGAGCTTCTTCCATCTTCTCTGCTGTGTTGCATTTGGGCCCCAGCCTATGGGAAGGTGCTGCCCACTTTCAGGGAAGGTCTTCCCTCATTATAGAAACCCCATCACAGACACACTCAGACACATGCACAGGTGAGCTCCCAGGCTGGTCTCCATCCGATCTAGATCAGCCCTCACACTGACCAACCAGGCGACAGACAGTTCCTTCTAGTTTCATCTCAGTCAAGCTGTAACTTGTTCTGAATAGAATGAAGGAGAAATGGTGCTGTGGAGGTTCTGGGTCATCTAGACTGTAGGAGGCTACATAGCCTCCCCCCCCCACCTCCCTCTCTCTAACCCAGGACCTTTGCATCTCTCCAGGTTCTTAGCTACTGAGCTACACTCCAGGCCTAGTACCATCTGCTTTTGCTCTCTCTTTTGGAAGTTTTGAGGAGGCAAGTTGTGATGGGTGGGAAAATAATGAGAGGCTTAGGGGAAGAGGGCGGGAGAAGGAGGCTGCCTGGAGGAGAATCAGGACACCTCAGCTAGCTGCAGGAAGCCCAGACGGAGGGAGACAGCCCTGGGTGGTGTTCTGGAAGCACCAAGTTCTCAGATGAATGAGGATGAATCATTACACTAAACCAGGGATCTGTAAAGGCTTTCTGTAAAGAGTCAGGTGGTAAATATTTGAGGTTGTGAACAGGGCAAAATATTTGGGGCCTTTGTTGCAATTACTCACCCTTGCCAATCTAGAAAAAAAGCAGCTACAGACAATATGCAAATGAAGTGCTTGTTGGTGGTGTTTTCATACCTTTCACTACCATAAACACTATGTTTACACTCCCCTTCAGCAGCATATCCCCAAGAACCTAGGGAACTCTCACTAGGCACCTCCTCCTGAAGACAGTCTTGCACTTCATTTGCATAAAAAGGTAGCAGGCCAGATCTTCCTGTGAGCCTTAATTTGCTGACTGATACATGAGTCAACTGAGTTCTGGGATAGCCTTAATAGTGTAACAGGTAACAGGGCAGCCACTCTTGCGTTCCAGGTACTGTCACTAGAGTTGAGCAACAATTGTCAAACCGACACGTTTATTCCTATCTTCAGAGAGCTTGCAGCCTGCCCAAGCTTAGTGGAAGAAGAGATTAGATCCAATAACTACTGTCCAAATGGCTCCAAGGCTCAAAGCAAGTAATGACAAATTCAGAGACATGGATAGCCTGTGAGGGACGGTTGGAGCCAGTCCTCAACTTAGTGACGTCAAGCAAGCATTGAGTCACTCAGGAATTCTGTGCATCAGGAATTAGACGGGGATGGCTTAACTGACTCATGGTGCCTGAGCCTCAGTGGCTGGGGGTCACTTGTCATCAGAAGGTGATAGTCATACAGAGGGTCTTCACAAGTGTTGGCGTGACCTCCCACTGGGGAAGTGGGCCTGAGCGCTGGCACGTGGCCGGTGCTTCCTTATCAGGACTGCCCCTCACTGCCTTCAGGTGCTCGGTGGGAGCAGTTAGTGAGCAACATAAAGAAGAGTGAGATTTTATTGTTTGCAGGAAAATGGAAGGAACTGGAGATCATCATGGTGGGTGAGAGCCAAGTGCATGGTTTTGCTTATATGTGGAATCTAGATCTCAATGTGATAATGATGAGGATGGCAATAATGCATAAACGTAGAAGGGGCATTATTTTGGGGGTGAATCAGCAGGACGAGGGGAGAGAAGAAGAGGATAATGAAGAGATTAATATGTTTGAAGCACAATATGTGTATGTATGAAAATAGCGTAATGAAACCCACTAGAAGTTGTAAAAAAATATCCCAGGAGAATATGAATGATTAATAGAGGAAGTGAATTTGATCAAAACACGTTCTATGAATGCATGGAAATACCACAATGAAACTCCTGTATTCAATTCATGCACACTAATAAAAATGATTTAAAAAGGAAGCTGGCATATCAAGGTGGTGACTCAGCCCTGGCAACACACAGCCAGCATCATTTTCGGGATGTGGGTTGTTCAAGGGCAGGGGCATCGGGGCTGCCTCTCTGTGGGGGCAAAGAACTCACAGACAGGTTTAAGACCACTTTAGTACCCGATATTGGTTGTGCTCATCAATGTTCTTGAAGAAGCAGAATCAACAACTGGGAAATGGTTCTTTAAGGAGAGCCCGTCCGTCATCGCTCTTGGTCTTTTGTGGCTGATGGGCTCCTCAGGGGTCTCAACTTCTTTGTAGGCTGGAAAACGGGAATTCTGCCACTGTGGCGAAGATGGCAGTCCTAGAGTCCTTGTAAAGTGACAGCTAATGAATGTGGGGGCAGTTGGTAGGGAGGGAACCAGTGCCGGGGGAAGGAGCAGGTTTGCCTTTTGGTTAGAAGTGGGGAGGAATTCAAGGCAGAGGGATGATACCTCTGGTGCAGAGTTTCTTTATGAGGTGACAAAATGGTTCTATCATTGTGATCAGGGTTGCATGTATCAGTGATTATAATAAAACTATTGAATTATACACTTTAAATGGTCAATTGCATGGTAAGTGGATTATATGTTATAATGCCACTAGAAGAATTAATCTGTTGAGCTAGTTACAGAGCTAAGGCAGAGATATATCCATTTTACTTCATACCTTAAAAAAGAGCCTGGAAGAGAAAACTCACCCATGGGAAAGCCATGCCGTATGTGTGGGGCTGCATTATTTATTTGAACTTGGTTGGAAGTAGCTGAGCTCTCGGCACCAATAAAACTCATTCAGGGTCACCTAACTGCATCCATCAGTGGCCTGGGATAGAGACCAACACTTCCCCTTGAAAGCTGAGTCTTATATATTGGCCATGATAGACCTACTGTTCAAGATGACGTCATTGAATGAAGAGACGAGAGTCTCTGACCAGCTCAGCCAGAGACTGCTGAGAAGTTGTAGTCTCTGAAGGGATGTTGAGTCTGGACTGTATCTCTGGTATCTGCTTTTCTTGCTGTCTTTTCTAGTTTCTTGGGGCAGAAGTGAGAGGGCCAGATATTCTCCATACTTTATTTTTGTGATGCCTAGGTGTCTCTCTTTACAAAGGGAGGTATATGAACCCTATAGATTGTTTTTCTCTGTTAAAGTCCTTACAGTGAGTGGGACTTTGCCCTAGATTTTTATGATTCCTCATCCATTTCATAGGAAACCATAAAAGAGGTATATCAGAGGCTGCCTCCTCATGCCTTTCCATTCCATTTTTTAATATTGTATCAATGTTCCAAGCATTATTTACATTTGTATGGGGCTTAATGGACAAATTTGCACACACTTTTAACTTGGCTCTTTAAGATTTGGGATTAAAATGATTGGAACCCAACTCAGTGTGAATATGGACACTGCAAACACAGGGTATGATTCAGGAAGCTTCACAAACAGGGTCATATGTGTGATGTCAGCAGAGAGAGAAAACTGGGTCAGCAGTCTTAGTCCTGGGTTCTTGTCCCTGGTTCTCCTTCCAACTAGAGGTTGGAATGCCCTTGACCTTACTTCTCCACAGCATGTATTCCCTGACTGTTTATGTTCAATGGTCATTTTCATTGTCTCAGGGAATTCAGTAATCAGCTCCCATAAGATGGAAAAGAGCAAGACTTTATGAGTGGTAGATATATCCTACTTAATTGGTATTTAACTAATAAGTCAGCATAGAGCATCATTCCACGTCTTTACTTTGGTAAGATTCAAATTCCAGATCTTCCCTGGATATGTTTTGCTTATGATTTGAACAAACCACCACCAGTCAGCATTGAGGATCTTGCTATGGCCCAGGTTATCCATGCACCATTCAAAGCAGGTCAGAATCACCTACAAGAATTGTTCAAACAATTTGCTGTGTCTCCATTCTAGAAAATCTGGGTCAGCAGTCTGCAGTGGTGCCTGAAATGATACATTTCTGACAGGACAATGTACCAGCTATTGGATTTTTTTCAATACTAACCTGAAGTTTTATGTCTCTTATTTTACTTTTATTCATCTCCATGGTCTCTAAAACAAATGAAAATGTATATTGTGCTAAACATATTGTTAATAAAGGTTGAGGGACTTAAATAGCCTGAAGAGACAATGCATCACAGAATTTAAAAATAACTTGTGGGATATTAGTAGATGTCTGCTCAGGAATCAATGCATAATTCTCTTTAAAAATAAAAACAATGTATTTATCTTCATACAATCACAATTTCAGGTAGAAAAATCTGGTCACTTGCTCATAGGTTGTTGTGACTGTTCATGGTTTTTCTACCAATATGTGAAGGAATGCAAGTGATGTATTTGATATAAATGGGAATTAAAAGTAATCTGTATATATGGTCCTTCATGAAATGGGTCTTAGGACTTGTCTGTTTTTTCTTCTAAGGAAGGTTCATTCCAGAGAAAAGAAGTTAGAATAGTGTTCCACAGCCTGCCTTCCATCTCTGAATCTCTTGTCAAAGTGGATGCATGGAAGAGTGTTAAGAAACAGTACACATTGATGTGGGAAAGATGGACTACCAGTGATGAATGAGTCCAGGATTCTGATGGAGTCCAAACTATGGCGGCTGGTGTGGTCTTCCGTAATTAACACTCACCAAATACCCCATGGAGACCAGCTGGTCTCTGACTTGCAGAGTGGGAGCTGAGCATCAATGTTCAGGAGAAACCTCACTCCTTTGACAGGTTTTAAGATGGAATTTTCCAGAATTGCCTGGTTTTTCTCTCGGTTATTTTCACTAAGTTCCATGATTGTCTCCAATTGGAGCTCTTTGTCAGCCAGGGCCTGTGGCTGATTATCACTGGTGCCTGGACTTCTGGCTGAGTCTTCTTCAGCCCACTGCCACAGTTCTTACTCATCCCACCGCAAGAGCTGGGGCAGACACAGGAAGACAGCACCCGGCAATAGATTCAAGAAGAGAAGGTGTCAGGCAGAGTGTGGGCTATTTTCAAAACAAACCAGCTGAACACAGCCAAGCCACAAGCAGCCACTTGCTGGTGGGTTGGGATCCGACTGGTGGAAACGTTTACTAAGCCATCTGTGTAGCCAGACACTGTGTTTGTTTCTACAAACCGACATTCTTGCCATGGCTCCTTCATATATATATATATATATATATATATACACATATATATATATATATATATATACATATATATGTATATATATACACACACACCCCTCCCAGTCCTGGGGCTTGAACTCAGGGCCTCAGCTCTAGCCCTGAGCCTCTCTGTGCTCAAGGCTAGTGCTCTACCACTCAAGCCACAGTGCCACTTCTAGCTTTTTCTGTGTATGTGGTACTGAGGAATTAGACCCAGGGCTTCATGCATGCTAGGCAAGCACTCTACCACTCGGCCACATTCCCAGCCCCCATTCATACTTTTTTTTTAACCTTGAGTTTCTTTTTTAAAAATCTTGCTTGATGGTATATTTTCATAGGGAGTTCATTTATCCCCATTAATCTTAAAGCACCAAATTCCTCACTGAAATCCAAGTGCATTTATAGAAAGCTACACTCTTTTCCATATGGCAGGGCAATTTAGGAGCAAGTGATTTCCTTCTTTAAATCCTTTTATCCTGCTCCTCCTCTCTTCCTCTTCCTCAACTGTGTGCCTCTGGCACACAGTTACAGCTAGATTCCAGAGGCCAGCCATTGCTAGGAATGAGGGAAGTCCACAAGCCAACCCTTTACCTTCCTGCTCGAACTATAAAAATGTGAATCAGTCTCAAGTAGACACATTTGGTAAAGAGAGGAAATAGATAGGGAAGGAAGAAAAAATAATGTCTGGCTAGATTTCCAGGTAACCTCTGTCAGTCATCCACCAGACAAGCTAATAGCTTAAAACCATGCCTGACAGCTTGATATTTTGAGCTTATTTCCCTCAAAAGCATTTGAGGGCCCAAACTATTGAAGTGGCGACCGACCTGACATGTGAAATTCCAAAAGAGAACCCAGCGAGGAGGAAGAGGAGGGTACGGGCAAAGGACTGTTTTCATTTGGTCAATCTATTTTTTGCAGCTCATGGAAATGGCTGATTGAAGTCATCTTATTCCAAGACCTCCTCTGGGGGCCCAGGTCTCAGGGAACCACTTGGTGACTTACCACTGTGTTCAGTCTTCCTGACTTGGCACAGTGGACATTGTTGCTTAGTTTTATTTTTCATCACACAGCTTTCCTGATCCTTAGGTTCTTTGGACCTTCGGGGCGTCATGCTGTATCTGTTCCAACCTCCATCCTCACAGGATGCTGCTGTGACAATGCATTCCTTTCCATGAGAATAGGTCATTATACATTGAGGCCACCCACTTGCTGGCCTCCTCCTGCCTGATGCAAGTTTTCTTCTGTTTTTTTTTTTTTTTTTTTTTTTCTGACACCTTGTGATTCAGCCTGTGGGTCTCAGGGAGACTAGACAGCCAGGGTAGCCTGATCTAAAGCCACCAGCCTCCCAACCTGGGAGGTGAGTAAGTCTTTTTGTATGAGGTGGAAGTGGGGATTACAATCCCTATGCCCTAGAATCTTCCACAACCTCCCACGTGCTGGAATTACAGGTGTGCCCCCCATGCCTGGGCTAAGTCTACCAGACTCATTCTGTGATCGCAGCAGAACACGAGCTCATACAGCAGCCTCGGCCCTTTGGCTTACCTTCATCTCCTGAGACGATTTTCACTGGGTCACCAGGAAAGGGCTTTGCGAGACACAATCTCCCTCTTTTCCCTCCAGATGTTCCTGGGTTTGCAGGGTACAAAGCTGTGTAATGGACAGGGAAATCCCATTCCTCACTCAAGAGATAGAACGACTTCCATGCAGAAGAGAGCTGGATTCTCTCTCTCTCTCTCCCTCTCTCTCTCACTCACACACACACACACACACACACACACACATGCATCTGGGTCGGCCTGGAAGGGTCATTCCTGAGGTCTGGTACTAAACAGCACACCACATCACTTTCCATGACTGACTACTTTATTTGCTTGCATGGAGAAGGCCTTTTCTCCAGAGGCCGGTGATGGTGTGCCGTGGGCAGTGTTCGTATTTGTGCAGAACATCTGTTTTACATTCCTGCTCTCCATAAATGTGCGTGATTGGCTACATGCCTGAGCTGGCTTCTCCCATGCTTCCCTCCCCTCCTCAAGATAGCTTTGCTCTCTACGGGAATGAGATAATTTCTCTCCTGAGCATGTCTTCCTACAAAGGAAGACACGGAAAAATACCAAACATGGTTCGTGGTTAACGCATTTCCTTGGCCACACCCAGGAAATTGGGAAGAGAATTGCCTGTGAAGTTTCCTATTTATTTATTTATCCACTTATTTGATGCCTCCCCCCTCCTGCTCCTGCCTCTCCAGTAAGCCTTACAATTGCCTTGGTGATAGCAGTTGGTGTGCTTGCTTTAGCTTTGCCTGGATCCCTGGGAGAATGGAGCTCCTGGTTCTCCTCTCCCTCCCTCCCCAGCTACCCCCAGCCCCTTTTGACTTCACTTCAGATTGGAAAACTGGGAGGGAAGAAGAAAGGGAGGAAGGGAGTGAGGGAGAGAGGGAGAGACAGAGCAAGGGAGGGAGGTTTGGTGGAAGCAGACATCTAAAATAGGTCAGGCTATCATGCAGGTTCCAAAATAAATGTCATCAATGCCAAGTCGTTGAACCATGCAGCCCGGGCTGACAGTATCTCATTTGCCTGCTGACTCTGAGTTGAGATTTTAAAGGAACAGCGAGCATCACTATAACGAACTTGCAAGAGAACCTCAAACAACAGCGACAATGGGGAAAGCAATGTTGGGGTGAGGAGGGAATGGATTCCTGGGAGCCGTGTTACTTTCTGGTCATTGCTGTGGGGTTTGGAGGGGCCTTGCCTGTTGTGAACTGGCGAGGGCAAGCTGTGGGCACCTAGCACAAGAATTTTCTGCATCTGCCCAAGTTGCTGCTGGATTGTTCTCAGTGGGTGCTTATGAGGGAATGGGGTGGGGGTGGGGATGAACGGCTGTGTTGTTCTAGAAGCTGGCTGCAATGACTGGCATGTCACAGGAACCCGAGTCTTAGCCCTGTCCAGCACAGCCGTGTCCTCCCACGTATGAATGGCACCTATGGTCCATTTAGTTTCATATACACAAAGTCATCTCTTGGGTAGTGAAACTCCCATGAGCCACCCAGGATACAGAGAGGAAAGAACTCTGTTGCCTAGCAACCAATAGAACATTACAACACTAGATAAATCGAATCAATATTGCTCTAAATATTGAACCTTAGATGATGGAAAAACCCTTAAAACCATGTCCATAACTTCTTAGCTCTTTCCCTTTTCCTAGACAGAGCAGCTGAGCAGGGCCAGCTGGTGATTTCACAGTCTGCAGAGAGCCACCGGGAGGGGAAGGACAGCATGCTGTCTGCCACAGGGGAGTCTACCCAGAGTCCTTCCAGACAGGAGACACCAGAGAAGCGGCACCACATCCCGAGGAACGTGGGACCTCCCTCCCAGCAGGGGTCATGGGAGGCCATCATCCCGAGCTCCTGGCCCATTGGCTTGTGACCAGCAATCATTAAAGCTGATGAGAACAGGTCACTGTGCCAATGGTTTCTATAAAGAACCCCGAAATTGGTGCACATGCAGTTCTTGTTTGTATTACAGAAGAATTCCAGAGACTGTGTCCATTTATACTAGTTTGCACTTATTAATAAGTATTAATAAATCACATAGGAAGGAGGAGGAGGGAGATGGGACCCAATGTAAGTAGATCTACTGCCTGGTGACCCCAGTCCCCTCCGCAGGGCCGGGCTGCTGGGCTGGAGGAATGCCTGGTGGAAAGCACCCTGACACATCAGTCACGGTCCTCTTTTCCCTCCTCCTTCTGGCTCTTAGTCACACACTACTTTGACTTATCAACTGACTACTAAGTATGTGTGTGTAACTCCCCTTCTTACCATGCTTCTCTTTAGAGCAGGCCACACCACAGTCAGAGTGGGCTACTTCACGGTATTCAGCGGTCATGCAAGTTTTGTTGTTGTTTTTTTCAAGACAGAAACTATCATGTACAAATTGCTTGTAAGAGAAGAGATACTGAAAAGGGGGGAAAGTGGGGGTGCAGGGGGAAGGAGGGAGATGTATTCATGGCTTGTAAGTCTTTAAGTCCTGGAATTAGAATTGTTCAGTGTTATTCATCCACATCTTTGGCCACATGGCCACATGACTATAAGTACTGGATGTTAGCGGCCTTGTGGCCGCTGTGGGGCCCCATGCTGAGTCCTGCGGAGGCTTTCCACGTTTGCACACCTCATGTCTGCCCGGGAAAAAGATACCCAGAAAGAGGCAGAGATGCATGGGGGTAGGCCTGGATTTATTCTATAGCCTGCTGCAAGCAAGGCTGAGCCCGGAGCACAACAGTCCCTGAAACCTGCAGGGACAGACAATGTGTTTAGGAGATGCTTGTTGTGCAGCAGTAGCAAATGAATACATTTTACCTTATATGGGCCTAAGCCCGTCATGTAGGAAGAGGGGGGGCTGAGAGAGAGGGGGAAGAAAGTTTTCTAGGTTGGCAGGGAGAGGAAGAAACCGTTCTATTGCAAAGACCCTTTGGCAGAATTTCTCTGAGCTTTCAGAGCCAGCATTGTGCCAGACAGGCCATTATGATAATTTTTTTTAAAGGCAGGAATCTGTAGTGACCCACACAGAGGGAAAGGGCAAAACTGAAAGGCAGGAAGAGAATAACCTTTTACATCGGACAAAATTGATAGTCTGATTCAACAGCCCCCAAGGCTTGTATAGCTCAGCAACTTTCTCTAACCTTCCTCTTCATTCATGGAGGAGAAGCTCATTCAGCTAAGAGGCAGGGTCATCCATTCTGCCCACAGTGCAGGACACAGCTCAGAAAATTTAAAGAAACAGGGGCACCATTTAATCTCCTCTTATCGATGATAGAAATTTCCAGAGAAATGGCCATAAGTTAAACTACTATTGTGATCACCTTTTGGAAATGGTACGTTTAATCATGGTAATGGTAATTTTTCTTGGGTGGAAAGATTGAATTTTAAAAAGCAAAATGCTTGGCGGGGATGCAGGGGACAATTAATTCCAGAAATATGTTTCTAGGGGGCTTTAAAGACTATTGGGCTAAGCTTAGAAAAATGATAATTATCTGTTGCCTAGAAAAAGGAGAAAGGTAGAGAGAGCACTTTAATTTTACTCCACACATTCAATGCAAATAGACACCTTCTGTGTAATTAGTTAGAATAACTGAAGTAGGAGAGCGCACAAAGCCTGGGCAGGGGACTGTACACTACTCAATGCTTCCAAAGAGATACAATTTGTAAATTCATTGGCAGCTACTTGTTATCTGAATATCCCTAGTCCTTTTGAGGTTATTTGTACCTGATATAGGTATGGTGGAAGCACTTTATAATGGGTATTACCAACCATTTCTTCCCAGCTCTGGTCTCGGTGTGGGTTTCCGGTGGGATCATGGAGTTGCCCTGTCAATTCCAGACAGCCTCCTTCTGAAATTCTCATTGGATGAGGCAGATTAGCCTCAGTGCTTCTAAGCTAGTATTTGCCTTGTATGTGTGTGTGTGTGTGTTTATAGCACAAAACAATTCCAAGTTGTGTGGCTATTAAGTCATTAATGGAAAGCATTCAATGTAATACCACGGGTGTGCAGAAGAAGAAAGAAATCCTTCTTGGAACTCAAATTGGCAGTTGGAATTTGCAGAAGAAAATCTTGGCAGCCCGTAGTGTTTGAGGCATTACAGAAACATCTGATTCGACTCAGGAACTCAGTGCTCGTGTCAGCTTATGAATGTTGGGTTGGAAAGTAGATAAATTGATTTTCCAGTCTTCTCACTCTAGTGGCTGCTTCTCCGTCGATACGGTAGAAACAGATCCTTTTACCAGTACAGAAACAATTGGTATTGTAAACATGTTATCAAGAACAATGCTTTCAAAGCTATATATAATGTGGTAACTGACCCTAGTTTATGACCATAAAAAATACTCATTTATTCTTTTCTCCAAAGATATCCACAGCTTCACGAGGTCTAGAACTGATAGATTCTAGAGCATTTATAGCTTATATAAACTCTCCAACATTAACCTGTTGTTGGAGACTGTGAATTAGCATAGACTTAGTGTTAATAAGAGGCACTTACTTACCATTATATCGAATTCATAGCCTGGAATGATAAGGCTTAGAGAGGTTAAGTTTATGCTTAAGGTTAAGATCTAGAAAGTGGGGCTAGATTGCAAGCAATTGTATCTTGTGACTTTTTGTTCAGCATTTAAATTTAAATATAGACTTTGCATGCATGAAAAGGATCTTTCTGGTATTTAAACAGGATGACTGTATTTCTTTTATTCTTTCTCAGTGTTCTCCCAAGGCTAAGAAGAGCCAGAGATCAAATATTTGTGTCTTAGAATGGAAAATGAAATATTGCTCATGGAACTAGCTTCTCTAATAGGGGTTCTTGCTGGAGAAAAGTATATTGTGGCAGAAGTGGGCAGCCTGATTTCCTCCTCCTTGTTCATATGTAGTCTTTCAGCTTGTTATGCTATTATCTTCTATTGCTGCTTAAATGTCCACTGCAGGAGCACATGGGGGAAGGAGGAGTTCCTGTGTTCACAGGTGCCATGGGGCTGGGAGTGAGGTGAGGGTGACCGAGGAAGGATGGGGAACAAGTTCACAGTTGAGGAAGGGTCACGGGAAATGGAATGAGCTATAGCTGGAGTCAGGCAATTAGATCTGGAGCATAGAGGTGATCAGAAGCCATAAGCTAAGACAGACAGACTGACAGCAGCCAGGCAGTCGGATATTTGAGCAGTGTTGGGTTAGTTCAGTTTGCTATGGCAAACTACCATAGACTGGATGGCTTATAGACATCAAAAATGTATTTCCCAGCCAGGCCAATAGCATCTCACACCTGTCATCCTAGCAACTCAGGAAGCTGAGATTGAGAGGATCTGAGTCCAGGCCATTCAGAGCGGAAAAATTCCTGAGACCTCCTTCTCAGAGGAGGAAGCTGGGCATAGTGGTGTATGCCTGTCACCCCAGCTATGATAGACGACCTAAAATAGGTGGATTATAGTCCAGGCAATGATCCAGGCATATGCCTAAACGGGAAGGAAGGAAGATCCTGTCTCAGAAATAAGCAAATAGGAGGGCCTGGGGTGTTGCACAGTGGCAGGGCAGTTGCCTTGCAAACATGAGGCTTGAAACAGCTGTGCTGGAACACACTGGCAGACCAATGTATGCATTTATTATGCACCATATCTGTACTTGTATAGAAGAATGTATGTGTGTATCCTATGATATGTGTGCACACACCTATATTTTTCAGCGATCTGGAGTCTAGAAGTCAGTGTTCAGGAGGTGCATGATTAAGCCCCAGTAATGTCTGCCTTCTGTGTGGTTGAGCACCAGCTTTTTGCTGTAACCTTCATGGAGCTAGAGAGCTCCCTCAGGTCTCCTATAAAAGCACTAATCTCATTCATGAGCCCTCTGTCCTCACAACCTAAAGCCCCCGTCTCCTAGTACCACAAAGCCACCATTTCTTGGTACCACAAAGTGCCACAAAGTCCTGTCCCCTAGTACTATCACATTGGAGGTTCAGAACTTGACAACAGTTGGAGGGACTCACACATGGAGTTTATTGACGTTGAATACACAAAGCAGTGGGTGAGGGGCTGACCAGGTCAGGCATATACATCAGAAAGATGATGTTGGCAACCTGTATGGAGAAAATCCTGGAGGGGATCAGAAGCAGAAAGCAGCGAGGGCATCTCAAGGTCACCTGACATGGAAGTGTTAAGGTCACTGCAGTGGGGATACCACATCGAGTGGTCAACACCTCTGAATTTCCTGAACACGTGCCAGGAACACACATGCTCCTCCAGGCCACCTCTTCTCCTGTCTCCAGCCTCCCGAAGACCAGCTCCAGTCCCCAGATGGGCCCCGATTGCTAAATTAAGTATCATGAACCACTGTCATCAGTAATGCAAACACACAGGCAGCTTTCGAATTCCTGCCAATGCTTTCTGGCAAGTGTAATGAAAAAATTAATTGAATAATCATCTCATGTAAATAGATTTTGTGTGAACACTCCTTTTGGCGGGAGGGGACTAGAAGTGGGGGAATTGTGTGATTTATGGCTTCTAGTGGCGTAATAAATGAGGCTGGTTTCCTGTGGTGAGTCCAAGCCTACCTCGGCCTGGCCTGCATGAAGAGCTGGCTGATGATTTGGAGCTGTGTAGCTTGTGACCACCACACTGGCCTGAGAGATTGGAGTGTGTGTGTGTGTGTGTGTGTGTGTGTGTGTGTGTGTAATATCTCCATGCATTTGTTTGTAGCACATTGTGAGCTGGATCAGCAAGATGGACACAGGAAGGCAGCCTCACCTTTCTGATGGAGCACCGTGCAAAGCAATCCCAGTAGAAAACAAGAATCCAGCCTGGATCACTGGTCCTGCGGAAGCCGTACACCTGGTGAGCCATACACCTGTTCTGGGAGATAAACCAAGACCACACTAGGGCATTCTGATGTGATTTGGTGGAGGGGGTGGAGGGGTGGTCAGAAGGACAAATTTCTGTTCTTCTACTGCCAGTCAGCCTGTGCTGAGAAAGGCAGATTGGAGAGGAAGAATTTCAGCTTTATGGGCTGCTGTTTGTCTTCTGAGGATGACATTCTGATGGTGGAGGACTCCCATGATGAGACACTGAGGACACAGAGGTCCTTATAATCTAGCCACAGGAGACTGTGGAATTAAGTCATTTGTACTGTCATGCTCTCTTTCCCACTCCATGCTTTTCACAAGGTCCACTAGGCATGGTAGCCACGTCTGTCACCACTTGGGGCATAAAGGGTGGGGAGATGGCGGCCAGACTTGCAGTAGTTCCGTGGGCAATAGCAGCCAAAGGAGTGGTGGAGATGAAGTTTATTCCACCATTTGACGAATGGAATTCAGCCACCATGGATGCAACAGCTCACCTGAGCCCCGGAAACGCCTTGGCTTCCAGATGCCTTCCCATGGCTCCAGGCCCTACATGCGAAGTCTCTCCTAGCCTTCTCGGCATTGTACCAAAACCACAGAACACAAGATGTAAATAGAACATAAATGAGTAAGTGGCCAGGGTTAAGGGTGCTCTTGACAAGAAGGCAGGAGCATATACGTCAAACATTTACTGCTTTCCAGGTGAAGAAAAAGTCAGTAAAATATTTTTTTGAGAAAACATAACAAGCTACTTTGCCTGAAATAAAACTTTTGTTTTTACTAGGAACCAGAATTCAACTTAAGTATAAACCAGAACAAACCACATGAATTTACTGAACCAAGGCGGGACTGGGCCAAGTATCACTTTTATTTCTAGTGAACCACAAATTGAACCAAAGCTGTTAAAAAAATTATGACCAATGACAACCAGACCTACATCTTTTCCAAGTTAGAAATGACTCTATTATAAAGATATTTTGTCATTTTCACCTGGGTGCTGTGACTCAAATCCATCAGGGTAGCTACTTGGGAGGCAGGGATGTGGGACTGGTCATAGTTCAAGGCCAGCTCCCTCATAAAAGGGGAGTTCAAGGCCAGCCTGGTCATCATAGAAATTCAGGACACTCCATCTCAACCAAGGACTGGGCATGGTGGTGAGTTCCTATCATCTCCAGAGACATGGGGAAATAGGAGGATCACAGCCCAGAAATTAAGCAAAACCTTACTCAAAAACAACCAAGGCAAAAAGGGGCTGGAGGAGTGGCTCAAGTGTTAGAGCAAGCTTGAGGCCCTGAGTTCAACCTCCAGTACTGCCAAATCTCTCATGTGCATGAAAGCTGAAATCTCTGAAAATCTCATGGATAAATAGCTGTGTGAGTGTTCCCTTGGGGTGCACTCATTGACACACAGTTGGTGAGCAATGTGTGAGGTCACGTCTAATGGGAACAGAGCCGTCCATACACCTGCTCCCCTGACCCCCAAGCCTGGGTGTGCAGTGGGGGTGCAGTGGGGCACCTGGGATTTTAGGGTCTTGCAGACCATGGTTTCTATCTCAACCCATTCACTCTGAGAATCCAGAAAACCTACCAGGCCTCTTCTAGCCCAGTCCATCATTATTAAAATAGAGGGGGGCACCATTTCTAACCTATAGGGTGAGTTGGTATGTTCAGAGTGGTATGCACATGTGTGTGTCAGAGAGAGAGAGAGAGAAAAGGGAGGGATGGAAAGAGAAAGAAGGGAGAGGAGAAGGAGGGAGAAGGAGAATAGGAGAAGAAGGAGAGGGAGATGGAGGATCATGTTGCAGAGACAGCTTTACCCATAACTGCTAGGCTAACCTCTATGAGGATCACAAGTACTGGTCTGCCCCGTATTCCTGTGGCTGCCCCAACCAGGCCACAGGAGCAGGCTAGACCTATACAGACAAAGGCTTCTGTGGCTTAGATGTGGTTTGTCCCCACCAGAACTTGCTCTGAAATCTCATGGTCAGTGTAGAGGTACTGTCAGTGGGACCATGAAGAGGTGGTTAGGTTGTTAGGAGGGATTAATGCTGCGCTCTCTGGACCTGTTCTCTCAGGAGTGAGTTCTTGCTCTACGGGAAAGGACTCATTGCTTGTTATAAAGTGGGGACTCCCCTCGTGTTTTATCCTGGCCCTGTGTTTCTTGCCCTTCAGCATCAGGCTCCCCTTGGAGCCCTGCTTCTGAATCTTCAGGACTATAGTCAAGCTGAGATTTTATTTTTGCTTCACAAGTTACCCAGTTTTGGGCATTTCGTTATAGGGAGGGAAATGGGCTAAAAATCCAGGACAACATGGTTAGAAAACTGGGTATCTTCTCAACTCCTTGCCAGGCAGCTGGAAGAATACTGAGGAAGGCCCCAGGATCCTTGGAAGTAGGTGGTAGAACCACCAGACAGAAAACACCAAATCCTGGATTCATGATACATACCAAGGAAAGACACTGGTTAACCAGGAACACTTAGAAAATTAGGGGATAGAGAGTGAGAAGCCACTGAGCTTGGGAGGCTTATTTTTTTATAGCACCTAATATTATCCTAACTGTCACAGAATCCCATAAGATGATGTACACAGACTAACAAGCCCAGTTCCCAGCAGATAGCAATGGCCAAGCAATGATGTTGTCATCCCTTTGAGCAAATGAAGGATGCCTATCTTTCCACCTACTCAGATGACACTCATTTAGTTGAATTCTTCCAATGTGCCTATTTCAAAAGCCTTGAACTGTGGCATAGAGTGGTCCTTCAGTGAATAAATATACTTGTTTCTATGAAGCTACACTACTGCTTTCAAGTTCTGCTTTATGTTGGTATTTGTGCTGTCGGCTGAGCATTGTTGAGAGAAGAGAGCAGGTTTATGGAAAGGCTGAGATGCCCTGAAAGAAAAGCTCATGTCTCTTGAATCTGGTTTTTCAAAGAACCCCATTAACCCTTTCAGGCCTGTCCTGCACCCAATCATGATGGGGGGGGGCATTTGATGGCATCCTCTAGTAATTAAACTCCAAGGACTAAAAGAATATTCTACATGAAAACATTCATTTTAATAGAGTAATAGAAAAACAACCACACTGCTAGTATCATTTTTCTTTGAGATTTGGGGTCTCACACATGTTTTTGCCCTGGCTGGCCTAGGATCACAATCCTCTCAATCCTGGCCTCCTGTATAGCAGGTCATAGGCATGTACCACCATGTCCTGTTCTTGCTTGAGATAGAGTCTTGTGATTTCTGTACCAGCCCTACCCTGACCCCAAGCTTTTTTTTTGCACTGCAGTCCTCCTGATCTCCGCCTTTTGGACAGCCAGGATTACAGGCATGGACCTGGATAAAAATTTATTTCTTGACATTCATTTCCTGTTGTTCAGTGTTGGCTTTCCATCCCCAGACTAAGTGTTTAGCAAGTCCTGAGGCATCTTGGGATCTTCCAACAATGTGGAAGCACCAGAATGGTGGCTCCGGTGTCGTGCATGGCTCTGGTGTGAAGCTGGTGCCGGTACCCAGGCCTGCCGGCCTATGACAAGAGGGGGGCCAGACAGCTGTCACCATGAGGGCATCAAGTCACCAAAGATGTTTGAGACCTGTCCAGGGACCCCTCAGCAAAAGAAATGAGGCACTCACTCATGGCTCTCGCAGAGGACTGAGGTGAATTCAGGACACATGGTCCGCAGGCTGGGGTTTTTAATTAAAGCTCCCGTAATGACATGTTGGAATTAAAGTTTGCCGAGGCATGTCCTCAGCAGCAAGGTGCAAGGCCCCACCGTGCTGGCTCTCACGCGGCCTCTCTCCCCTCCGAATTTTTCCCACAGCCATGATAATGGATAATGGCCACACTTCCAGTTCCCAGTGGACCCGGCATGGAGTCTAATTGCATCCACCGGTAATGATGGTACAAAGCCATGCTTACCAAATGTGGACAGCGGGGGTGGGAAGAGGACAGCTGGGCTGCTCTCTCTCCTCTTTGAATCTGCCCCATGACGGCCAGCTTCACATCACACACATCCCTTCTCTGAGTGGTGAAGGGCTGCCTGGAGATTCCAGCCTCTTCCTCCATGCAGCAGATCAGATTTCAGGTCTGACAGCCCTCCCCCGCCCTCCCAGGATGCCTACCAGCCCTCAATGGCTCCAGACTTGCAGAGAACAAAGCAGAGGGAAGGAAGGGAGAGGATGGAGCAGCGGGTTTGCTCTGAGCACCCTGAGAGCCACTGGAGGGGAGTGTCTTCCTCCAGATCCATCTCTAACGCAGTGAGCTTGTGGGAGGTTCTTGACCAGCAGGTCCTGCTGTGTTTAGGGAGAATTTCGGTGCCGTTTGTGCGGTTACGCATCTTGATGGATGAAATAGCTTGGTGATACACATCGCCCCAGATCCAGGCATTTACCAGATTTGGTAGCTGAAGGCATAGCTTTGTAGGGAATAAGTGACTTTATCATAATCCATGTATATGAGCAGTAGGGAACAAAAAACATCCTCAAGACAAGAATAACAGCAGGCTTTTGATTCAGGGCCTGTGTTTACTTTTTATTGTTGGATAAAGTGTGGAGCCTTCTGTTTCTTCCACAGCAGCTTTAATAAGTTTTTTCCCCAAGAAAATATCCATTTCTTCTGTCTTCAAATTGATCCGTAACAAGGTCTTTATGGCTCTTTCTTTCTTTCTTTCTTTCTTTCTTGTCTTTCTTTCTTTCATTCATTCTAACTGAGTATCTTATCTTCATGGTAGTTATTTAGTATCTCTCATTTGTTTACTTTGGCAGTATTGGGAGTTTAAACTTGGGTATTATGTTTGTTAGGTAGATGTTTTACTATTTGAACCATACCTCCAGCCATTTTTTTGCTTTTACGATAGGGTACTAAGTCTTTGCCCAGGCTGGTCTGGACAGTGATCCTCCTCTTATACCTTCTGCATGGCTGAGATCACAGACAGTTTTGATCCTACCACAACCAGCTTATTTGTTGAGGTGGGGTAAATTTTGCCTGGGTTGACCTTGAACCACAATAATCCTCCTGCTCTCCTCCTTTGAAGTAGCTGTGATTATAGGTGTGAGGAACCACTCTCAGCCTGAAATATAATTCATTTATTATTTTACATATTTAAGGTATACAATGTGTGTGCATATATGTGTGTATGCTTATATGTGTACACGTACTCAAATAAATGAACATATTCAACCCCTCACATAGAAGATTTTAGGGGTAAAAGCATCTAAAGATCTGCTCCTTCACAGAACTTTTGCATATAATCAAGTATTATTAGCCGTAGTCCTCATGTTACACTAGACGTCTAGACTTGGTTCTGTATGACTTCGTACTGTTTGATTTGGATCTCTCTCCCTGCACCCTCTGCTCTCCCTTACCCTTTATATGTCTGTGCTTTTTCTGCCTTTGTTTTTTCTATCTAGTCCAGATATAAGTGAAATCATGCAGTATTTTTCTGTGTCTCTTCCAAGACTGTCCTTTATTGCTTTCTTTTTCAAGACATCATTAATTTCAGTTTGTTGTCTGTGTCCTTTTTCTTCTTATTCCTTTTCTTAAGTTTATTCTGTGGTCTTCTTACTAAATTCTTACACTAGATGCCTTGGTCATTAAATTTTATTTAGTCTTTATTTTTCTGATATAAGCAGTTAAGCTGTACATTTCCCTGTGCATATTGCTTTAGTGAATACCAAGAGTTTAAATATGCACGATTTTATTAAGGTTTAGTCTCAAGTAATTAAACATTCCCACAATGATTTCTTCTTAGACTCATGAATTACTTTGAAGTGTATGTGTTTGAATATTGATAACCAACTTTGGTGATTAGAATATAGGATTGGTGATTTTTATGTTTAGAAATTTTCATGATAAAAACTTTTAATTTTTCTTACAAAAGGCATGTTTCTGAAATGTCCAACTGTATTTGTTGTAAAGTTACATTTTTACTACTTATTTTTTAAATTAATATGGAGAACATGGTCTACTATGTGGTAGAAAACAGCTAAAGACTTCCTGATTTACAGTTTAGTCAGTTTTTATAAATACTTTTCAAGTACTTGAGAAGAATATGAATACCTTGATTGTTTGCAGTGGAGTGCATACATATTCATTAGGTCAAGCTTGGAAAGCATACATATTTATTAGGTCAATCTGGGTAATTGTGTGGCACAGTCCTGTGTATTTATTCTTAGGAAAGATGTGTTTAATTCTTCTATTGTTTTGGCATATATATATGTATATATGTATATATCTATATGTATGAGAATTTTCTGTAAATCTTTTATGTGTGGAAGAAAGTGGTATTTGAGGTTTGACCTAAGGACATTATGCTCTGGCTCAGCATTTTTGCTCAAGGTTGGTGTTCTACCACCTGCCATGCTTCCAGTCTGGCTTTTTGCTGGTTTATTGGAGATAGAATCTCATGGATGTTCTGTCTGGGCTGGATCTTAGCTTCTTTAGTATCTACGTTTAGAGGCATGAGCTACTGGCACCCAGCTAAACTTGAATATTGTTTTTATGGATCTTGCATTTGATTTTGTGTGTATATGCTCATGTACACATGTATTTTCTGAATCTACAGATTCTTATTTTTTACTCATTTGGAAAATCTTTAGCCATTACTTCTTTTAATATTTATCCTCCTATAGTCTGTATTTCTTAAAATTTTGGGACTCAGATTAGATGTGTATTAGGCTCTGTTAACCTTCCTTCTCTACTCTTCTTAAATTTCACATCTCTGCTTATTTGTGCTAAATTCTGGGTAATCTCTTCAAATTTGTTAATTCTCTTTTCAGTCATATCTACTCAGCTTTTTCAAGCCTGTTGCATTACCTAAATTTTAATAATTGTATTTCTCATGTTTACAGCATTTGGTTACTTTCCAAATGTGTGGTGCTGTAGGAACGCCATTGTTCTCACTGTTTGCCACAAATGCTACATCCAAGTCATTCTAGCAGTCTTTTACTTTGTTGTTTTTATCTTTGGTTTCTTTAACTGTATTTTTAAGAAGCAATTTCATAGGCTATCGTCTCTGCTAGCTCTCACATTACAATTCCCTGGGCCTCCATTGCAAATTATTCTCACTTGTCTTAATGAAAATGACTGTTTTCCTTACATCTTGTGGAATTTTTTATTGTGAGCTTGGGTTTGATTGGCTTTAAGATTTGAGATCGCTGAGGGTGTCAAGAGTGACTTTTTTTTTTTGGTCAGTCATGGGGCTTGAACTCTGGGCCTCAGCACTGTCCCTCAGCTCTTCAGCTCAAGGTGAGCGCTCTACCACTTAAGCCACAGTGCCACTTCCAAGAGCGACTTCTTCCAAGGTAGGATTTATGTTTGCTCAAGGAAAAGTTCTGTCCCTGCATAGGAAACCTGGATTTAGGTCACCCGAGTTTAGACCAAGAGGCAGGCAGATTCTGGACAGTATGTACTTTATTGGAGAACTCATTGACAAAACCATAATCCTGAGAAGCAGTATGCTCAGTGGATCCCTACATTTTGGGGATTATATTGTGGTCAGCAGAAGGTGGTTTCATCCAAGCTGAAGAGACCTTGGTTTATCTCAAGCAAATTTTAAAGATACCAAGTACATTTCTGGTGCTGATAGGATCTGGGTCATAAAGCTGCACATAGCAGTCCAGTGTTTCATGTCTATTTATGAATAGACAAGAGCAGGATTCTGGGAATGGTGTGAGAAAAGCAGACCAGGTTCCCAAGGGGCCATCACCATTATGATTCAAGATGGCAGCAGTTGGATCCAGCTGGATCTCTGTGGTGGCTGCTTCTGTTAGTTGTCTGGAGGAACCAGTTCAATCTAGTGACTTCATTCAGGTGTTCTGGGCCAAACAGAGAGTCCATTCAACCTCATATTCCCCTCAGGAGTGGGCTAGCTCACCAGCTCCGAGAAGACCTCCTCCATCCTCTGTCTTGGCCATGACAAATTCATTACCCATATGTTCTGGGCTTCTTGGCTTTTCCCTTGTCAGCTTCTCATCATGGTGTAGCTCTTTGGGGCCCCAGTTGGATGTGGAGAGTCTGTCTTCCAACGCTTCACTTTATGGGAAGCGTGGTCTCTCATGCGCTGTGAAGACTGAAGTCCAGGATGTCAGTGTCAGTGACCCCCAGGGCAGCTTTGGCTCATGGATGTGGCTGTCACTCTGGCCTTAGGCTCTTCTTCATTTTCATCTCTGGGAATTGTGCTGTGCTTTTAGCAGTACATTGGTTGCCACATACCCGGAATCTCCTCACTTCATGGTGAGATGTTTCCCAGCATATCAAGCCTGCCCCAGGAGTAACGTCCTGTGTTTTGCATGCTATTCCTCTTCCTTGTGTACATTTCATACTTAGCAAAACTGCAAAGACTTTTTGTTTGCCTGGTTCCATTGCACACGCTGGGCGGTGTTGTCACTGTAGAATCCAGTGAGGTCTCCTTGGTGCTGGTGTCCTCTTACCTTCTCCTGGCCTGGGTTTGGAGAGTACACTCCAAGAGAGGGGGGCAGGGTGGGGAGCAGGGAAGGAGGGCCGGTAAGATAGGTGCCTGGAATGATTTGGTGTGTGGCTGGTTTCTACTGCGCCTGCTCTGAGTGTGTTAAATGTTCCATCCTGGTGTTCTCACTGAGGTCACCGGAGCTCTGAGTGGTTTTTGCAATTCCAGGAAGTCCCGAGATTTCATTGCCCAGATGTCGCATCTGTTTAGTCTCATACTTGACTTCATCTACCTCTCCCCGGGTCTGTTTTTTTCTACTACGCCCAGCCTGTGGAAGCCAGAGAAGGTGAAACCCAGAGATGTGGGCCACAATGTTTTGATCTGTCATTAAGAGGAGGCCTAAACTGGGTCTGTGTTTCTCTCCCTTCCAAATCTCTCCCTCCCCCAGGATGTCTTGTCTTATTTATTTTCTTTACTGTACGGCTAAATCCCTGTTATTGCTGAAGGTAATTAGCTTTGAACAATTATAATCATTCTCTATTCCCTCTCCAGCAATCCTCACAGCCAGGGAGAGGCAGAGGTGGGTCAGGGATTGTGGAGGAGGAGGGGGATTAAGCAGGTTCTCTGGATCTCAACCCCTTTACCCCACCCACTACACACATATCTTTTCAGCCTCCTCCCTCAAAAACAGAAGCATTCCTAAGATATCTTAGGAGCTTTAGTGACCATCTTCAGTCTGTTCTGTTTCCATGAGTGTGTAGAAATGGTCATTTCTAGACATTTTTCCAAAAAGGATTATGGCCTAAGCTTGTACCCTTTTGTCTTTTAATTATTGCCTGCCTGGGTTTTTTTTTTTTAAATGTTGATTTTAAACTCATCAGGTTTGACAGCCAGGAAAGGTGCTCTCACTTTACCTCTTCCTGTCATCTTAGCAACATTTTCAAGAATTTTTAGGCAGAAAGACCTGGATTAAAGTTCTCGCTCTGGTGGTTGGTGGGATTGCACCAGCTACTTGCTTTTATAGGTCTCAGTTTTATCCTTCAGCATAGTGATAACTCTTACTCAAGCAAAATATTGTTTTACATTTTTCACAGAATGAATTTTGGGGGGAGTGGGCAGTGCTGGAGATCGAACCCTGGACTTCTTGCTTGCAAGGCAAGTGCTCTACCATTGTGCCATTTCCCCAGATGAGACACCGCACTACATACACAAATGGAACAAGTTGCTTGCTGCTGGGAAGCCATTTCAAGAACCCATTGAATAGTAAATGATTCCTTAAAGTTCAGAATGCTAAGTCCTGTGTGTGCTTCTCTGGGTGACACCCCAGGGGGTCATCTACCCCAGTGGCTGGGAAAGGATGGGCTAATCCCTTTTCACTGCCTGGGGAGGACACAAAGGGTCAGAAAAGCAAACAAAAAGTGGTTGGAGTTGGTGGGAAGATTGAGTGAGAGAAGGCTGGCCGCTGTTATTGGGGTTGTGTCAGGTTGCCAAGAGGAGGTGCCAGTGTGAAAGGCTGGCGTGTCTGTGCTCTTCGCTCTCTCCCTTAGGAGAACAGAATGTATCATTTTAGCAAGAGGGGACACTGGGAGTTTTTAAGCTGAGAGGAGTCACAACCAGGTACGTGCCTTAGAAAGCCCCCTTACACCCATTGGGAAAGACAGTTAGGGGCATTGTATAAATGGCGGCAGCGGTGTCAGCCATCCGTTACATTGTGTGCACACAGACACAGCCTCTGGTGGGGAAGGTTTGATGCCCAGTGGGTGGATCCAACAGATGAGATGTGAGTGGGTCCTAGGTAAGTCTTGAGGCTCTGACCCATTGGTGGATCTGTCCATGGGTGGAGTCACTGAAAGATTGAATGAAAGATTATTAGACTTTGCCAGAGAACCACACAGACATCGAGGTTCCGGGAAAGGGGGCCGACAAGATCCTTTCTCACAAGGGAGAAGTGAGAAGAAGCACCAGCTCGTGTCTGAGGTGACCTATATAACCTAGGAGGTTTAGGAGGGGCTAGAAGGGCCTAGGAGGCAGAGACCCCGGTATGGACCTGTGGGTCAGGGGCTTCATCATGGCGGACTAGGATTTATGGCTGCTCTCCAAGTAGTAGATAAGGGGTCCTGCAGCTACCCAGAGCTGAAGATCACACTAAGGGGCTCTTGCTGCCTTCTATGGTGGTAGCTGCCCCAGAGAAGTGCCACCCCAAGGTAAAGGGGTTGGAAGTTGATTTTTTACTGCCTTTCCTACATGAGCCTAGTGTTTTCTAGAAAGGGAGCATGCTAAGCTGTGGAAGGGAGGGAGTGGACTAAGCTATGGGAAGGGAGCTCATTTCGCTAACAGTCACAGTCCAGTGGCACCATGGGGCAGTGGTGCAAAACTTCAGAGGTGGGCTTAGTTCCAGGAAGCAGGTGACTGAGGTGTGTCCTTTCAGGACATGACTTGTCCGTGGCTCCGTCTTCTGTCTTTCGGTCTGCTCCTTGGCTGCTATAAGGCAAGCAGCTTTCATTTTTCATGGCCTTCAGCCATGATACAGCACCCACCACAGACTTAAAAGCAATAGAGCCAGCCAGCCGTGATCCCAAGTCCTCTGACACTATTAGCAAAAATCAACCTTTCTTCATTAGTGTTTCCAGTCTTTTGCAGTAATTTTGACTGGCCACCAAGCCTGCAGGCTTTCCTTCCAACATGACCTTGGGTTCCAGGAGTGCCCAGGTAGGCACATGACACTGTGACTTCCAGGAGAGGTAACAGAGGTAATCCTGCGTCTCCACACAGGCACTGGGCCAACAGGCCACGATGGGGCCTGGGCATTTGTGGAGGTGGACATCCCCCGGGGAGGGGAATTCAGGACCTCAGCTGACAGCCACAGGTGACATTCATAGCTGAGAACACTGCTGACAATCAACACTAAATTACTAGCTATGGGACTACGCATCTTGGAAGTGACTCTTTCAGCGTCTCTAAGAACCATCCCAGAGAATGTGGGCTGGCCCTGCCATGCCTTGCACTAATTTTGCACATTCATAGTTAAAATAAGGGATTATTCTTGAAGATGTTGCATGTTGAGATGGTTTCCTTGCATAACAAGCAGAATTCTCCTAGGAATACCAACAAATTATGAATCCATCAATGCATTAACGCCCTGATGAGGTCCTTATGACCCAGTTACCTCTCCGTGATTGTCTCTGCCAGCCAAGGAACAAATATCTTCCACAGGAGGTTGCATGAGAATACTTCATATCCCAGAACACGAGTAGATGATATGGGATAGCAACTTATACAATTTCCAACCACCTTCCCCAGTGTTCCCAGGTGATTTTCTGGAGAGAAGCTAAAAGCATTTGCATCTACTATGGAGCACAATTGTTCAGACCAGCACTGATGAGGGCCTTAGCAAAGGCAGTAGTTGAACAGATAATGTTGCTGCTGCAGGCAGTGGGCTGTGACACGAGACTCCAGTGTGCCCTTCACAGACAAGACCCTTTGGCTCCAGAAGCTGATGATCAAGCAGATGAGACAGTAGGGGTTGGAATGCAGATTGGATCCACCCAGCGACCTTATTTCATTACCCTGTGTGTGGGGGGGTGCACATTATGTTCTGCCACCATTAAGGTGCATTAAAATATTAATAATAAGAGGCTGGGAGTGTAGATCAGTGGGCCACAGAGAGTCTAGGGGCCCAAGACTCTGCCTTCCATCCCTACACTACAACAACCACCAAGCAGTACCAACACCCCAACCCATAAACATGCACACTATTATCAGGGTTAAAGTTTGGCCTCTAGACAGTGTGCACACATGAACACAACATTGGCTTTTTTCTCTAAGCCCCGTGGAGCTTTATGAGGTAGTTCTTTCGCCTTTCGTCTCTGCCAGGAAAAATGTTCATGATGGCGCGTTCCCTGCTCTGTGTGATTTCAGTTCAAAGCACAGAAGCAATGGTGTTTACATCTGTCTGTGCTCACTATGTTCTTTTTGAGGGGCAGAGTGGACGGATTACAAGGGAATTCTCTTCAAGTGCTCTCAGTCCTTGATCAAAGGCAGGGTTTTGGAGTCTTCGTTTGTCTGAGATTCCATATAAGACCATGCTCGTTTGGGCTTTTCAGTAAATCAGTTTTGCTTAAACATCAGAGAGAAAGCGCGAGAGCCAGCATGCTGTCAAGTACCGCATACAAATGCCAGTGCTTTGTATTATTTTAAAATGGAATTGGAGATTTAATGGTTTTCGGGCAATTGACCAGTAGTGAGGACATTTTGCTTGAAATCAATTATTTAATAAATAGTCCACGTGACAGTTGGTTCCTTCAACTTGCATTTTTGCTGCGAGCTGTCGCCTATTCTTTCTCCCTTGGTTGAACGGGGACAAGGGGCCACTGTCATCCCTGACTGGGACTGGCTCTGCTGGAGTTCTGCTGGAACAGCCTTGGGGTCAGCAGTGTCTCTGCTGCCAGTGTTTGGAATCCTAGTGCAGCGTGTGGAGCTCGGGTCTCTGACCGCTGTGTGAGTGCGTGTGGCTCCCGCTGCCCGCGTTCTGCACCTCGGAGACTGGCTTCCTTCCCACTGGCTTTTCATCGTAAGTGGTGATGTGCACCGGGTGTTGTTCTCAAGTCCTCCTCATTCCCAGGATGCCATCATCTGCTTCCCACCCTCCCCTCCACTCAGCGACCATCTGTACTCACAGACATTTTGAAAGCCATGTCTTCTGCCCTTTGAAGCACAAAAACCTAGCAGCCATTCACTATAATTAAGGATGCAAAAGTAAGCCTGTGTTTCACAGGGCAGTTTAGACATACGCATATGACTTTTTTTCCCCAGTGGTGCTCTGCTTTTTGTTTTTGGTGGGGAGGAAGGATGTACTACAGCTTGAACTCAAGGCCTTGTGCTTGCTAGGCATTGGCTCGACCCCCTGAACTATGCACCTAATTCTTTCCACCGTAGGTTGTATTTCAGATAGGGTCTTGTGGTTTTAGCGACCCAGCCTCGGACTGCCTGGCCCTCCTCCTGTGTCTCTTGTGTAGCTGGGATTGCAGTTGTGGCCTACCATTATAAGCTCATTTGTTAAGATTATATCTCAATAATGTTTTGCCCAGGCTGGGTCCAAGCTGTGATTCTCCTATCTTGGCCTCCTGAGTAGCTGTGACTACAGGCATGCATCACTGTGCTTGGCTGAAAGTGATACCTTTCTCAGTCTGGACTTCCCTGATCAAAATGGAATCGAGAGCAGTGATTCAAGACTTAGTCATGTGACCAAAGGTGACTAATGCCCGTGCTTGGAAGTGTCATTGATACTGGAGATGTTGAGGACAGACATCAAATATTTTGTCTGAGACCAGATGGAGGCCTAGAAGAAGATGAGCCTCCTAGCTACCTGAACTGTACTCAGGAAAGTAGCCGCGGATGCACTCCAGTCATAAGTAATAAAATCCAACTCCGGCCGACTTAGCAAAGAGGAGTTTGTTGGAAAACTGAGAAATCATTCCAGGAATTGAAGAAACTTCTAGAAGGCAAGAAGCCACCATGCTACCCTGAAACCTGAGCAATAGAATCACATGGACCATTGAAGACTTTGACATTAAGCTGAGAGGTAGCTCCATCTGACAGAACTCCACAGCATCTGAAGGTCCTCAGGTAAGGCCCCCTATCAACACCCCACCCATCATGGGTGGTGCCCGGCTCATCAGCAAAACATCTGAATGAAGAAAGAAACAAAGCAGATTACTGGACAAATTAAAGGTTATCCTGACTCTACCAGTCATTCTCGATTCTTTCACAGGTGAAGTTTTTCTGGCCATTTCTGTCTGTCTGGTATGCACAAGGTATATGTGTGCGGGCAGGAAGGTGAAGCCACAGGGCAGCTGTCATACTGGAACTCAGAATCCACCCTGCTCACCCCCAAGCCAAATGGAAATAAACTCCAATGAGACACCTGCACATCATGGCGCCTCTCCCACTGATGGGAGAATGATGGGATGTTGAGCTGCACCAGAGAGGAGGCCTGTGACGGCGGCGCTCAGATACAGAACGCTCCAGATTGACAGTTTCCCATTTTTCTTTATTTCAGTGAAGGCAGCATTCTGACAGGGCTATATTTTGCCTCCGACTTTTGCTGTTTTTCTTGTAAATGGCAGTGAAGGTATAGAGACACCATATTAATCAACTCGGCTACAATTTTCCAGCCCTGGGCTCGGAAGATACAGTGAACTGTCAGTGTCAGTCATCAGAGCGCCCTACTCACACAAATTAAAGATGGGAGCCAGTCAACAGGTGGACAGGAGCCAGACTTCCATCCTGCCAGCACTGTGCATGCACCCCTGGCACCAAACACACTCATGACCAGGACATGAAATCAGCAACTTTAGTGATCCATGGGGGTAGTTTCCTGACTCGAACCTAGTATTCCTCCTCTTCCTCCTTTCCCTCCTTCCTCTTCTTATCCTCCTCCACCTTCTCTTCCTCCCCTCCTCTTTCTTTCCTTTTCCACCTCTTCTTCTGCTCCTCCTTCTTGCCCTCCTCTTCCTTATGCTCCTTTTCCTTTGCCTCCCCTTCCCTCTTAGCCTCCTCTCCTCCCTTCTCTTTCTTCTTCTTCCTCTTCTTCTTCCTCCACCCCACCTCCCCTTTCCTTTTCTCCTCTTCTTTTGCTGTGGCAGTACATCCTCCAGACACCAATCTCACTTCCCATAATCTGTGGGGAGAATGAGACCGATACTCAGTGTCTTAAAGCTGAGTCTTAGGGCTGAGTTGTGAGGGATGCCCCAGGTAGCATCTGATGCCTGGCTGGCGAGCGTCTCTTTCTGTTCTCCTGGCTTCCTCACGTGCAGAAGCTCAGGGTAGTGCAGTTTTCCATGTTTCCCCCTTGTTCTGACCTAGTCCCAGCAGCCACACAGTCACGTAGCAGTTCAAAGGGCACAGCAGGGCCAGCCGGGGTTCCAGGATGGCTTGCTCACTAGGGAGACATCTTGGGGCCCTGTGGCTGTGCTAAGCTCTTCCGCTGGCATGCTGTTGGAGGCCACACGGGGCCTCTCCTAGCCCTGGAGTCCTTTTATCACCTGGTGCTGGCCGGTCTTCTTGATCTGCCTTCCTTTCCTGTCTCACCAGCCTGGGGAGTGGTCATCCCAATTCCACACAGCCTCCTTCACAGAAGCAGTCCCCCACTGTCCAGGCAGCTCCCGGCTCTTCCTCTAACAACTCTCAAATGATTTCCATCCCTTCATGACAACAGCGAGTTTGTCTGCAGATGTGTAATTACAGTTAGATCGAGGAATTCAGACATGTCAAAACTAAGTAAATGTGTAGACACAGAAAGTAGATGAGAGGCTGCCTATGGCCAGAGGTCAGGGAGAGAGGAAAAAAGAACAGAGAGGGGAAGAAAGGGAGGGGGTGGGGTGGGGGACAACTAACCACTGTGGAGTTCCCTCTTGGGTGACAAGTTCTGAACAGATTACACAAATGGCTGCCCCATGCTGTGGTCCCATGGAGGTCGCTAGGCCACTGGGTCCCTGCGTGCTCTGTGCCATGAGGCTCTGCCTGGCCAGAGACCTCACAAACCACAGAGCCTAGGGACCACGTCCTGAAGCCTCAGAAACCACAACCCCCAGCAAATCTTTCTTCTTTTTAAGTTGATTGCTTCAGGGACATTGTCACCCTTGGTCGGCTGCACTGGGAATTTGGGAAAACTAGTACGTGACCCCACTGGGTGGAAGCAACTTACAAAGGGGCAGCAGGCGTGGCTGAGGCCAAAATGCAGGGCAACCACTCATCCCAGGAAGTCTCTTAATGTGACTTGCTCCTTGGCTTCAGCCAAATGTTCTGTGGAGCCTCCAGAGGACCAAGACCCTGCACTGCAGGGTGGAGCCACCACACTGAGGCTATCCGAGTCTGCCAAGTGAAAACTGCAAGCCTACACACACACACACACACACACACACACACACACACACACACACACACACACACACACACACACACACACACACACACACACACACACACACACACACACACACACACACACACACACACACACACACACACACACACCCCATAAGTTTTTAATCCTATGCCAAGTTGTCTTCATCAAAGGAAATGCCTGCGATGAAGAGAAATTTAAGTGGCTTATTTCTGCCTCTTCAAGACTTTCTTTTGTGTAACCGGAGACCCCTTTGAAGGCCCTGGTGCAGTAACTCTGCCATGCCTGGAGGGTGCCAACTGTGGCTTCAGCACTGCATTTCCGG
This sequence comes from Dipodomys spectabilis, assembly GCF_019054845.1. Taxonomy (NCBI): domain Eukaryota; kingdom Metazoa; phylum Chordata; class Mammalia; order Rodentia; family Heteromyidae; genus Dipodomys; species Dipodomys spectabilis. Next base: position 3,806,335 of record NW_024870789.1, read on the forward strand.
CTGAGGAAGCAGCGGTGGGAAGTTCCGTGTGTCCTGATTTCTTTCAGGCTTCCGCTTCCTCTGTTCCGGGGTTCTTCCTTTTGTCCTAGGAAAGGGTTAGGCAAGGCTGGGTGCCTGCCAGGTGGTCACAGAGCAAGCACAGGCAGGGACCCCGTCTCCCTGTCCTCAGGACTGGCACCATCCGTTCCTCCAGTGAGGTCACTGTGCTGTGCCCCCCTGCAATGCCCATGCCCAGGTGCTGTCCCAGCACAGGGACCCAGGGCCCAGCAGTGTGGAGCAGCCCTGCCGTGTCAGCCTAAAGTCACTGGGGAGGTGTCCACAGCGCCAGTACACCACAGCTGGTTAAATTCATTGCCTGACTATGGAAAAAAATGAGCCTCCTATCCATAAACTATTGAGTGTACAGTACTAACTTTATGTGTGTCCTGTGCTTGAGCGGTGACACCTCAGTACTTGTGTTGGTTACCCCTGCTGGGTGTGGGTGAAAGGACTGGACATTGCTACACCCACTACAATTGAACAGAAAGGCCTGCGGTGGGCAGCAGCGCCTCCTCCCTACCTACAGCTCTGAGCTTGCCAGTGTCCTAGCTTGCTCAAGTTCATTTACACCCCTCCCTCTCCCAGCCAACACTTCCTACCATCACAACACTTAGACATGTGCGGGGCAGCAAGCATAGACAAGGCCACACACTCTTAGTGTCTCCTCATAGTGCAAAGACTAGAGTTGGAGGGAACAGTAGGGCCTGGAGGGAGAGGGAGCAGCTGGCCTGGGGGAGGAGCTCAGGGCTCCAGGGCTCCCAGAAGGGCTGAGCCCTTAGCTACCAGGAAGAGCAGACCCCACTCCACATCTGAGCACAGGCTTCCAGGTGGCATTGCCACTCACTCCTTTGCTGTTTCCTGGCTCCTGGGAGGGCAGGGAGGGGGGCAGTTCCTGCAGGAGGCTGCTTCTGGATTTCCATCAACAGAACACAGGGGCTCCCCCTGCTTCCAGGGTCCCTGCAGGCCACCAGCTTGCCTTCACCATACCTTAATCCAGACAGGCTTTTGGTTTCAAGTGAATGCATTTTACATCCCACCGGTCTGAGATGGCGTGTGTGGACATCCTGAGATGGCTTCTCATCTGCTCAGATCATCTCTTGCTTGCTAGCTGGTGCTGTGCCACTGAACTATACCTCGAGCCCTGGTTTTTTTTTTTGCTTATTATTTTAGGACAGGGTTGTATGCACTGGAGCTGAAACCTCCCCTTTAGATTTCCCAAGGTTGCTGGGACCACAGATCACCAGGCCTAGATTCCTTTTCTTGGAGACAGATTGTCACTGATTTCTCCACCCAGGTGGGCCTGCTATGGCAATCTTTCTGGACTTTGCCTCTTGAGTAGCTTGAGATGGCAGATAAGTGCCATTGAGGCCTTCTCAGAAATCCTCCCAATCTCTGCCTCTTGAATAGCTGGTATCACAGTTGTGAACTGCTGTTCCCAGCCCCTCACGATGCCCTGTATGCTCTCCTGTCTAACTAAAATTCTGTTTTTCTCCCTCAAATACCTTTTATGGTTTTTTCCCTTTATTTTGAAACCATGATCCCATCAAGCTATACTTTGCATTTTGTTATTTTTGTCTCTCTAGACTTCTTAGAAACAACCCCAACTCTCCCTCTCACGAATCACCTTTAGATACAAATCTATATTTATACACCGTGCATCAGAGTTAAATCGTGATCTGGGTTTGAGTCCTGCCTCTAGCTGAGCAAGGCTGAAACCTGAAACCTCGCCCTCTGCATTTGTGCTCAAAGGACTGTAAAAGGTCTAGGTGATGCACACAGCATTGCTTTGCAAATGATCAGGGCTCTGTAGTCTTAGCTATTTGAAATATTTTTACTTTAAAGGTTGTTTTGGAAGCCATGGTTTTATCATTGTATTTTATGATGAATAATATAATAAATAATATAATAATATAATAAATTACTACACAGGAACTATTTTCCATAAAGAGGAATTATGAAATTAAACATTCAATAAAACTCACTCCCCCCCCCCCACTCTTCCTTTAACCAGTGTGACATGAATTCTCCTTCCTCTGTTGGATTAAAAATGGCAGGAGGGATTGTGGGCTATGGACCCAGAGAAGCTTTCAGAAAGGACATTCCTGCTTCTCTGTGTAGATTCCCAGCTCTGGGCTCCTCAGCAAGACTCTGGTCACCTGGCTCCTGCCTGGATTGAGCTCCCACAGGACTTCTGCTGTCCCCCACGATAGCATCACAGGACTGGAGTCTGCCATCTGCAAGTACAGAAACAACCCAGAGTAAAGGTAATGCTGACCATGTTCTCTGGAGACGAAGCCACAGAGACTTTGGCTTTCTGTCCAGAGCTTCCAGGGTGAAACACAGGGCAAGGAGCCATGAGGAGACTGGCATACCCTTGGGACTGAAAAGATGGAGCTGAGGGCCCAGGGAGATGGGGAGGTAGCCAAACCTACAGAGGGGTGGAGGGAGAGAGCTGCGGGGGAAGGGGCCTGGGGGAGCTGCTCAGCAGAGCACTGGACTCTTATATGAGGGAAACCCCAGGCTTTGACACCAGTGCCCGGCTTCACCACAGGCAGAGTAGTACCTGCTTCCACCAGCCTGCTGGAAGTATGTAATTCAACCATTCCGGAGGGTTTGGTCTCAGGGGTGGGGTAATTTCCCCCCCGATTCAGTTCTGTTAGGGACCTGCTGGACAAATCATAAAAGCAAGGCCCAAAAGGTCAAACACTTCTCCAGTGATTTAACTGCATCCCAGAACAAAGCTCAAAAATCATCATAGGGCCATGCACCGCAGTTCATGCTGTAATCCCACTATTCAGGAGGCTGAAGCAGAAGGATGGAGAGTTCAAGGCCAGCCTGAGAAGCTGGGATGACAGACTCAAGCCACCAGCAACCCAACACTATGTTTCCTATTATTAGAATCTTCCTTAAAGAAAAAAGCTCCTAAAGCAAAATATGAATACATTGGGGGCCTGTTACACCTGTGTGTGGATACTGCATGGTGACGTTAGCAGGAAGAGCAGAAAAAGAGGGAATGGAAAAAACAACCACCATGAACAACAACAATAAAAGCACACAGCAAGATGACATACTGAGTAATCACGTTAAACTAGAGCTGTGTGGGTTGTTCATTGGCCCATGATTAAAGATAACTGTGTTCTCCTGGGTTCAGCTAGACCTTGCTGGTTGTGCTTTTGTACCATTGCAGATTTTGTGTCTTTTAGTACTGAGGTTTGAACTCGGGGCTTTGGGCTTCTTAGGCAAGTGCTATACCACTTCAGCCATCCCCATTTTGGTTTACTACTTATTTTTCAAAAGGGTTCCCACCATTGTTGCCTCCCAACCCCTTTGCCCACTGCACAGCTGGGATTACAGATAGGAACCACTGGGCCCAACCTGTTTGTCAGAATAGAATCTTCCGAACTTTCTACCCTAGCTGGCCTGAATCTCCAGTCTTTCCATCTCCACCCGCTAAGAGCTGGCATGGTTTGGTCCTCAGGGACTCCAGTGCCTGCCACGCCTTCCATGTGAAAGTCCTCGGGGGTCCAGGAGATGACTTTTGAGGTCCTTTCCCTCCACAGAGCTGAGATCCCCAGGAATTATGGGTAGGAAAAAAGAGAACAGGAAAAACCCATTTCCCCCGGAGCTGCCTGCCAGCCCCAAACATGTTCCATAGCTCCCTCCTCTCCTTGATTCTCAGAACTGTGTGTATTTTTAGAGGAATATATTCCATGTGGTTTTTAAAAATTACTTTACACTCAACTTGACAAAATATTGTTTTCTCAGAGACTTTCTTTTGATGCCTTGGGAATTTTTCCTGCTTTCTTTAGAAGTATCTTCCTCCTTAGGCACAGGGAGACAGTGGTATTGGCTTCAGGGAACACCAGAGATTCCTCATTAGGGGCCGGGATTCTTGACTTTGCTTGAACTTGCAAGGCTGAAATAACCTCTCCACTTTTCCTCCTGGTCATTCCTCATTGGAGGTTTCTGATGCTTTTCTCTTCTTCTTCTTTTTCTTCCTCCTCCTCCTCCTTCTTGTCTCTCTCCCCTACCGCCTCCTATAAGCCTTCTTCTATGTATGCCCGCAGAACTGGGATGGCAGGGATGCCCCCTCTCCCCCACATACACCTAGTCTGTTGTGTAAGGTAGAGTTTTGCTAATTCTCCCCCATCCATCCCAGACTGGCCACCAACCACAATCCTCCTGATCTCTGCCTCTCAAGTAGCTTGCTGTCACGAGTCACTGCCTGGCCCCTGGTTTTTGCTCAGAGCAGGATGGAAAGTTCTGTGTAACATCCAGTGTGCCTGCCTCCGGGTCTGGTGTTCAGTAAGGCTCCCTGTGGCCTCTCAGACAGCATCCTTACAGTGTCCCCTGTCAGGGATGTGTGTGTGTGAGGGGGTGAGCCACAGGGGTCCTCTACTTGGGGGAACTCACAAAAAAGAAACAGAGAGTTTGTTAGTGGATCTAACCTGGAAATCCATCCTCCAGGAAAACCCATGTCTGAGACACAGCTTTGGCGAGGAAGTCCTCACTGAGCTGCCAAGGACTGGAGAAGAATGCTTTCATGCACCCGTGAGCCCCCTGTTGGGGTGTGGGGGGCCTGCAGATACAGATGGGAGCATGGGGGTGAGAGAGGAGCCGGTGCAGAGGACCCCCAGCCTCCCCGGGCCCAGGCAGAGCACGTCCAGGGACCTGGTGCTATGGTATCTCATTGCCTTCGTGGTCTGGTGATTCGGTCATGGTAGCTGGCTGGTCAGAGAAAGTCACACTCACGCCTGTGTACACATGTGCGCACACGCGTGTGCACACGCACACACACACACACACACCACCCACAAGCTCCATGCTGGCCACATGGTAGACAATAGAGACTCAGCACCAGCGATTTGAATTCCTCTGAAGACCCCACTCCACACACGCAAAGGCCAGACGTGGTGAGCCTCGCTTTACAAGTGCTCTGGAGACCAGACATAGCAGAGTTCAGTGGCCACCAGCCGCCCCAGCTGGCACTTCCCTTCTTTCTCCTTCCTTCCATTTTCCTGCTTGTTCGACTGTGGGTCTTCATCTGTCTAATAGGTTGCATTGTTTTCCTTTCCCCTCCAAAGCACAATGGGGTTAATGGTGTGCACGCAGCCTCCCTGGGAACGGAGCGAGTGCACATTGGATGTGAACTGCGGGCTCCGGGGCTACACATGTGCACCCACCTTGGGAAGTTTAACATAATGAAACCTGTGATCTTCACCCTGTTTTGCCTCAGGCAGAGCTGTGTTGCAGGTCTGTTCTGCGGGCGTTCACAAAGCCCAGGATTCTCAGGGAGGTTAAGCGGCTGTGCTTGCAGACAAGAACTCCTGGGGTGGCACGGGGGGGTGGGAGGGCTGAGGCAAAGCGTGGTGTTTCTGAGGGATCCCTGGTGCCATGAGGGGGAAGGAGACGGGAGGCGCTGATTAGCTGAGCAAGAGGGGGGCGGTGGGGTGATCCCAGACCCACAAGGAACCTGAAACAGAGCTCAGAGTCAGGACTGCCCGCAGGGCGCCGTCAGCCCGCAGTGTCCAGGCACTGCTATCTCTGACCTCTTGCGGGACCAAGGTGCGGGCCATGGGGTGGCCATGAGCTCCTGACCTCTGCACATGATTTGAAGTGGGGGCAGCAGGCCGCATGGGCCACCGGAGGGTTCTGAGAGGCCCAGCACAGTGGCCACCATGGCACAATTCAGACGCTGTGTCTCTGGACCCTGAGCAAAGCTTTTCTGGTCTTGCTGTCTTTTTCTATCCAAGAGTGGACTCTGGAGAAAGACTCCAGAGACAGGGTTCTCTGTGGTGGAAGGTTGGATGAAGCATTACAGATACAGAACAGGACCTGCTCCCGCACTGATCTCAGAGCCCACGTCATGATGCGAAGCTCCATAGTGGCCAAGAAGACTCCGCAGGACCCAAGAGCCAAGGCCATTTTTATAGTGAAAAGTTGGGGAAGGAAGGCATACATGGCTCATGACATTGAACCTCCAGTGGTTATAGATAAGAGGGGTGGGGGGAACCCGAAATGAGGAAAACTTGAGGACAGAAATATCAGTTTGTCCATAGCTGGCATTGTCATTGCTTCTGGATGACCAGGACTGACAAGTCTGAAAAGTTCCCCACCAGCCCGGCTGAGTGGCACCGTGGCTGAGGTCTGGGGTCAAGGCTTCACTGCTTACACCTGGGAATAGGAGCCTTTTTAAAATTTTATTTTGAAGCTGCTTACTGATTCTCTCTGTCCCTCCCACCCCTCCATCCTTAGGCTTATAAAACTTAATTGGGACATCTCAGATATTTTCTCCCCTTTCAGGCTGGATGATATCTGTGACATAATAAAACATATATGGTTCATGTGGTCTTTATTCCTAGTTCCTGGCAGAGATGCATCTTTGAAGCTGGTTGAGTGATGTGGTGTCTTCTTCTAGTCACAATAAACCTCTTTCAGCCACATGAGGACTTGGGCTGACGAGGAGACTCTGGGGGCTGGGATGGTTGCCAGGGGAACCAACCACAGGAGCAGAGGGTGGCATTTCCAGTTCCTTGGAGAGAAGCAAGGCTGGAGACTGAGTTAGTCACCATTAGCTCATCCTCCCCACCTTCATAGGGAAAGCCTCCTCAGAGCCCTGGGCTTCATATACATCCCTGAGCCAGGAGAATGGTGCACCCGGCCCCACAGGGACAGAAACTGCTGTGTGCTGAGCCTTCTGGGGGTCATTGTACCTCTTTATCTGTCTGCTCACCCGTACACTTTGCAATAAACAGGTAAAGGCAGGTGTGGCCTTTGCCTGAACTTGGAAGCCATGGAGGGGTCACAGGAACTCCTGCCTCCAAACCAGGTGGGTCAGGGCTGCTAACCTGGAGTTGGAAGTTGGGGGCAGGGCTGGTTCTGTGGCACTGAGCCTTAAGCTGAGGTCGTGTCAGAGCTGAGCTGACCTACAGGCTTTGTTGTTGGTGTGCTGAGAACTGGAGGATTGGGGGTGGGTGCAGCTCTCCCCCTCCACACCGCCGGTTTGGTGTCAGAAGCAGGAGTAGATGAGGAGTTGGTCCTTGACTATCAGAGTTGGTTGCTTTAAAGTCTTGCTCACTTGTACCCTTTGTTTCTATTATTATGTCTATCACCCTGAGCCATGGAGCCAGGCCTGGAGCCTGGGTGGGCTTCTCAGGCTGCACCGTCACCAGCTCCCCATGGCTGCCCGCAGGCCCCTGGCACTTCGTCTTGGCTTTTCCCCCCTGCCTGGCAGCACAGAGAGGGAGAGGAGGTTCTACAATGGCCTCCTAAAGGGGGATGAGTAGAAGCCAGAGCTCAAAGGGCTGAAGCACTATTGTATTTTGTTTAGATTTTGAGCCAAAAGAAAACCAGGAAGAGTTGTCAGGTTCCCTGGGAAAAAAGAAAAGCATGCTTTTTGTTTTGTTTCTGTTTGTTTTTGTCAGTTGCGGGGCTTGAACTCTGGGCCTGGGCACTGTCCCTCAGCTCTTCAGCTCAAAGCAAGCACTCTACCACTTGAGCCACAGCGCCACTTCTGGTTTTCTGGGTGGTTTATTGGAAAGAAGAGTCTCGTGGAGTTTCCTGTCCAGGCTGGCTTTGAACCATGATCCTCAGATCTCAGCCTCCTGAATAGCTAGGATTACAGACGTGAGCCCTTGATGCCCAGCTTGAAAAGCATGTTTTGATGAAGAAAAAGATCTTGGCCATCTGCCCAGTGACTTCCAAAATGGCTTCCATGCACAAACACTACTGGGACACCTGACAAGCCACAGCACTTGGTGGTCTATCGGTGAAGGAGACCACCTGACTGCTGGTTGAAGTTTATGTTCTCCCGGAAGAGATGGAAGGCAGACCAGCATGGCAGAGCCACCGAGGTCTCAGATGGGCCAGCTAGGACTCAGGGGGACGCAGCCATGGGAGCTGAGGGGAGGAGGTGAGCAGGAAAAGCTCAGGGCCCATGACTAGGAGCTAAGAGCATGCAGAAGGCCTGGTGAAGATCCCAAACGGAGCACACATTCATTTGTTTCAGTTCTGAAATCATTCCTTTTCTTAGGTAGAAAGCGATTTCAATTTGGAAACACCAACCTCTCTTGATTATTCACATGGAAATTAAGAATGGAAGCCCCTGGTGGCTCGTGCCTGTAACCCTAGCTGCTCTGGAGGCTGAGATCTGAGTATCGCTGTTTGAAGCCAGCCCAGGTAGGAAAGCCCACAAGACTCTTATCACCTCCAATTAACCACAAAAATGCCAGAAAGTAGTAGAGTTGTAGCTCAAGGGGTAGAGCAAGCCTTGAGCAAAAGAGCAAAGGGACATCACCCAGGTCCCAAGTTCAAGCCCAGGACCAGCACACACACACACACACACACACACACACACACACACACACACACAGTCATTTTGAGGGGTCTCTGTGGGAGAGAGGAGAGTCTCAGGGGAGACACAAAGCCTCACAGAGAGAAACTGAACAACATAGGACTCCTGGGTCTGGAGTCACGTTTTCTTGCTCATTTCCAAGTCCTGAATATGGAGGCTGGCACAGGGGGTCACACCCACCTTGTGCATCATGCATCAGGATGTGGACTGACGTGGCCCCACGTGGCCCTGGGTGGCTCACTTGTATTTTGTCTCCTTCTCAGCTGTGGCTCTGTACATTGAGCTTCGCTTGTGAACTCCCAGAATATCCTTGATCGCAAGGTCCTCAGACCTGCCATCAGACCTGTGTCAACCCAGGTGATGGAGGCCCTGAACAGGTTTAGAACACAGGTTACAAAAATTGAATCACACTCGGTCTCCAGGAAGAAGCAAAGCCACCCAGCTGGGTGGCCTGTGTGGGCCCATTGCCCTGGGGAGATGCTGAATGGGATGCATCTGGGAGCTCCATTCATCCGGTGAGAATTGATTGTTTATTTTCCCTTTATTTATTTATTTATTTTTGTTGCTGTCTCTGTTCTTGTATGGTAAAGATTTCTTCTCCCTGCGTCGCTCAAGACCAGAGAATGCAGAATGGAAGTCTGAGACGCGCACCTGTTTTCTATTAGTTGTTGCCATTATTTTAATTCTCCGCCTATTGTGTGTGTTCCAAAAATGTAAGTAAATCAACGTCTCCACTCACAAAGGAGACCCTGAGTAGCATTTGGCGAATGAGATCTGTATTATCCACATCCGACGTAATGAAGACTTGCAGTGAATAACTCTTGATTATCAGGTGCTCCCAGCCTAGGGATCCAAGAAGTGGGCTAATGAGGAGCAACGCGCGTTCCCAGCCGCAGGTCTCACAGAGGCTTGGGCGCCGGATGGGGGCTCTGTGATTACCGAGGGCGTGGCGCATGACAAGGGCTCAAAAAGCATGATTTCCGAAGAGCCAGTGCAGTTTCAAGAAAGGAGCCGGTCTGCCTGAAGTAGAAAGCCTGTGTTCTGGGCGAGACTCCGAGGTCATGGCCGACATCCGGGGCCCCTTCGGCAGTCCCTTCTCTTCCTGCTCTTTCTTCTGCTTCAGAAGAAAGGAAGCATGTGCAAAACTGTCCATCCCTGGACAAAGAAGGTAGCTGGGCAGTTCCACACACCTCTGTATGGACAGTCTGGTTATTTTGTTAACTTAGGTGGTTGAACCATGCTGTATGTCTAATTTTATTTTTCCTAAAGTGAAAGAAATGCTAGAAGGCAGGTGTAGTGGTTGCATGTCTGTAATCCAATCCCAGCACTAGGGATGGGCAGTGTGGTGACACCATGTCTTAAAACACCAAGACAAACAAAACCATCCAAAATAACAAAAAGTGAGTTCGAATTCAGGAAATAAGCAGCAGCCAGCCATGCTTCTCTCGGGAACCGGAGGACACAGCATCCGACCTGCACTCTTTTATCCATTCTGCCTTTCTAGATGATCCACAGAGAGACCTGACTTTATGGCACACAATGGTCGTCCAAGGCTGCTCACTAGGGACTCCTTCTCTTGTGGAATCTGGGGGTAGAACTGTACCACTTCAGCTGGCACAGGAAGCAATCTTAGAGGTCCTAGGCCTTTTGCTGTGTGACTACAGCCTCTTTCGCATCCCAGCTGGCTGGCTCTGGAAGGCTCCTGTCCCAGGGCTTTTGTGCTGATGCTGCACTGCAGCCCTCCAGACTGAAAGCCGGGTGGATGGGTCGGTGCTCTGTGCCACAACGTGCCCTATGCATTGGTCCCCTCTCCTCTTATAGACTGCTCCTGTGAGACTGCACCCATCATGGGTTCTTACAGGCCAAGGGCCTCAGATGGGCCTCCGTGCCAGGTCCTGGGAGGGCAGCACCTCGGTCAGTGGAGTTTCCTCATTCCGTACGAAAGGCCGATGGCTCCATGGTGAGGATGTCATGTTGGTGGGGGGTTGTGGCTAGCTGCACATGGTGGCAGGGCTCTGTGGTGGACGAAGCCCATTTATTGCTTGGCTGAGAAGCGAACAAAAGGAAAGGAGATATCAGAATGTCACGTCCCCTGAACACCACACCCCCAACAACCTAACTGCCAATTCGCTCCACCCCTTAAAGATTCCACCACCTTCCTATTGTACTCACCCTCGAACACAGTGGTACTTTGGGAGAACATTCCAGATCTAAAGTCCAATATGGAGCTACGTCTTGATCTCTTCCCTTCTCTCTAGATTGTTCTCTGTCAGCACCGAAGACTCCACAGTTCTCTTCCATTGTTTGCCCCAGTGATTACTAAACTTCTTTTTCTTTCCTCCTTTCTTTCTTTCTTTCTTTCCTTCCTTCCTTCCTTCCTTCTTTTCTTTCTTTCTTTCTTTCTCTCTTTATCTCTCTCTCTCTCTCTTTCTTTCTTTCTTTCTCTCTTTCTCTCTTTCTGGATTATGATGATCTCTGCTGACCTTTCTGAGGAGAAAACCTGGCACCAGGCCTGGGCTGTGGAAATCCCTTCTCTCAGGTGTTATGTGCTTGTTTCTCATGCTGCAGTCACCCTGGGCAGGGGGTGGAATAGCTGGTTGGCTATACAAGTAGATGCAGTATTCACAGGCTAGCTCATCCAGGAGCTGGAAGTAAGTTTCCTTCCTCAAGGTGCTGGCTACACATTTCCACCTTCATCATCTCAGGAGCAATGTTCCAAATGTGCTGATAGAGCAACCCTGGCCTGGAGCCAGCCCTCCTCACTGGGACTCGCCTCCTCTTTGTGACTGGAACCATGCTTTGTGTGGCCTGGAGTCGAGAGTGTCCTAGATAGGATGGTGAGCTGACCTGGGCCCCCACCCTCCTTGTTGACTTTGTCTCACTGCCTTCACAACGAGACTCTTCAGGATCCCTAGTGGACGGCACGTCACACCTGGGGGTAGAAATCTCATAGTCTTTATTAGTTGTTGACCAGCTCCCCCATTTTTTATTTTTTAAAGACAAATTATATATGCTATCCCACTATATTTTTATTGCAACAATGTAAGCAAAACACTTAAACAGTCTGTCCTTTGAAGCAATCTACTCACCAATTAAAGCATAAGTCATAATTTGCAATACAACTTTACAAAGCAGTACAAAGCCTTTGATAGCTATGTCATAATTATTTAGAAAGAGAATCCCACAGCTGACCAGTGCTGCATTCTGGAAGCAGCAGAAGAGAAAGGGACAGCTGTGTCCCTGACTGAATGTCCCTCCTACCCCAGTCAGGTGACGCTGGTGATTCTGGCCGTGGGGATTGCTTTCTCCTCCTGTGAAGGGAAGGAAGAGACGCAGATGATCTCCCAGGCCCACCGAGGTACCCAGCAGTCATGATACATGGCAGTTTAAACCCAATTGATTATTTTCCAGCCTGTGCTGCGTACGCCAGTGCGCCCAGGCTCTCCCTGCTCAGCTTTCCCGACAGTGATAAGTCGCAAAGCCATATAGACGTATCTAGCTCTCTTCCTTGGGTAACTCAATTCAATTCACATTTGATTCAATGTCGACTGAATAGTTACTTCAGCCAAATTACCGGGGAGTCTCCTGGCTTCCCTTGTGGACCGGGAGAAGGCCAATGAATTTTTATTCTCTCTCCTTCAATCACAGAACGCTTATTGATCACCTACCGTAGCCTCCGTATTAAGCATGAGAGATAAATCACTTGGGGACTCTGTCCCTGGAGAGCATACCAAGTAGTGTTTTAAATAAAAAAAAAAAAACAAAACACATCTCCAATGCCATCTTCCCTGGGTGAGATTCCTAGCTCTCTTATTTTCTGGCTGGGTGGTATGGGAAGAGCATAATCCCACACAATTAAGTTTGGTTTCTTACTTGGTAAGAGTATGGAAAATTATCATGTGGTCGGCCTGATGTTTCTGTGGGTTGGGCATCTCTGATTCAATAAACCACACATTTAAAGCACTCAGGAAATAAAAGCATCTGAATTAAACATACAGAGATTTTAATCTTGTCATTTGTTTCCCTAAAGAATATCGTGGCGTGAATGCTTACACAGTATTGGGTATTATGGGTGATTTAGAGATGATTTTTTTTTTCCTGGTGGTACTGAGGTTTGAACTTGGGACCTCATGCTTTCTAGGCAAGCACAATACCACGTGAGCCACATCTGTCCTTTAGGTTTCTTTCCATTCCTGATTATCTGGAGTGACAGGGGTATGCCAACGTGCCCAGCACATGACTGAGATGAGCCTCACTAGCTTTTCACCTTGGCCTGTGATCCTCCCAATGTCTGCCTCCCGAGCAGCTGGGGAGACAGGAAACCATGTGGTCATGGACGCGGGATGTGCTCAGGGACTTGAACATCACTGGATTTTGGAGTTTACCAGGAGGACCTGGAACCAGTGTCTTATGGACACTAAGAGTTGACTGTTTTGCATGGTTTGTGTAAAGACTACCCATAGAGGCCGCTCATAGCTAATACTCAATGTAAGGAGAGGTGAGCTGCTCAATAATTTGTAAGTTAACTAGCCCCACACATCTTGTCATATTGATGTAAAATAGGAAAAGGCCTCTGCTTTAGAGTTTGAATTCTGGCTGCAGTCGTGGCCATGGAGATTGTGGAATGTGCCAGGGGCCACCAGAGAGCTGTAACCAAGATATTAACAAGAAGGGTGGAGAACGACGGGAGGATTGGAGTTGTGTTTTAGATTCAGAGGTGATAACTTTTAGTAGCCTATTATACAGAGGAGGTGGAAGGAATTTTAAAAATTATTCTGAATGTTTCACATCAGCAGCGCAGAGCCTGGTGATGCCGTGGCTTTCACAAGGAATCAGAACGCATAGCTGGTGCACAAGTACTAGGGGTTTGGTTGGACTTTAAGCCAGCAGGATCCCATCTGTGATCGAGTGTGCAGTGATTGATTACCACGACTGCAGCATGGCGTGTGTGTGTATGTGTGTGTGTATGTGTGTGTACATGAGTGTGTCTGTGTGATGTGTGGCTGATGTGTCCTTTCGAGCTCTCAAACCGAGGATGTGCTACCCACGGCTCTTTAGGAACATGAAATGTTTCCTTTACCAATACTCTAGTCTTCTGGTTGCATTTAAGACCAGATAAAGCCTCATTCATCCAGTCCTAGCCGGTGGCAGGTACCCGGGAGGTCCAGTTCTATGTAGCCAGTGTGTGTGAGCCTCCTTGGAGATGCCACATGCCAGTCTGTGTAACTCTGCGTGCTGCTCTGTGCTCTCTCAAATGGTGCTACATTATATCTAACCACGTGGGAATATGAAGGGAGCCTCAAACTGCCAGGTGAAGGGAAGACACAGGGGTCATCAGAGCCAGTGACCCAGTCGGGTCTTGCAGTTGGGCCTGGTGCTCTACAAGTGCTGGGGACTCAGGAACATGAACGGAGCTGGGCTGCGATCCTCAAGGTCTCACCCACACAGAGACATTAGGGACAGGGAGAAATGACCATTGAGTTCCTCTCCCAAGGATGGAGTCACTCAACACAAAAGCCGGGGGCAGGTGGATTCACTGACCCTGTCCATTTCCTGGGACAGTGTGTAACACAGGTTGGAGAATGCAATTCTCTTTTACAAATGTGTGTGTGTGTGTGTTTGTGTGTGTGTGTGTGTGTGTGTGTGTGTGTGTGGCTTTATTCTATAGGCAAAGGCATTCTATTTTTACAAGTGCTTTTTATAATCTGGATTTGCATCTCTATTAAGAACTCTAAATAATGAGCTTTTCAAATGTGAGCTGTCTTGACACTGTGGATGGTGGTGACTGGAAGGCAGTGTGGATAGAGAAGTTGGGCCACAGCGGGAGGCCTGGTCACAGTCTACAGGCTTGCAACTCACACCCAGCGTGGTGGAGGGGAGCCTGGCTCACGGCTGAGGCAAACTGGGAGGCAGATTGAGGCCAAAGAATCAGCGTTTTTACTTAGCAGCTGGGATCGGAGGGAACGTCCCAAAGATACTAGAGCCTGGAGTGTCTGCAAGGTTGGCTCTGAGGAGTGACCAGAGTGGGGTATGAGGAGAGGGGGGAGATTCAGATTCCTGCCATCCTCCCCGCCCCACCCCACGAGGGTGTTTTGCGCTTCTAAGGCTCATGAGACCTAAAATCCAGAGACCTAAGATCCTGCCTCACTTGCCTGGAATCTAGCTGGGAGGTCCTTCTCTGTCCCCAGTTTCCCCCCGCCACACACACACGGTGTTTCTTCCCTTCAGCTGTGTACTTTATCCATTTCACAGCTACCCAAGGGGCCTTTCTTTGGAACTTGACTACAGAGACTTCCCTAAAATTTCCCTGCACCTCCTGAGCTCATCTCAGGAAAAGCTCTTGGCTTCATGTAACCTGACAGGGTTCTTGGAAGTCTCAGTCACTTCCAAGTGTCCCATGAGCCCTTCTGAGGTTCTGGACCATTTTTCTTAGCCTGTTTCTAAGAACCAATACAAGAGCTACTTGTTCCCCATCCATTCATCGATGCATCCATCCATTTTCCCATGAGTTCATCATCCATGTACTGGGCAGGGATGGGAAGGGGAAGCAAAGGAGGAGGCAACAATGCTTGATGAGAAGCGTACTCATTACCTTGCCCATGTAATTGTAACCCCTCTGTACGGTATTTTCACAATAAAAAAACTAAATAAGAAGAAAAGTCCACAGGACTCCAACTTCACTGAGATCAGCTAGCACAGCGGTAGTCTGTGATCCCAGGCATGGTGGGTCCACCTAAAGTAAAGTAGGTGGATCATGACTCAGATGAGTGCCTGAGTAAGATGCTATCTCAGAAACACCCAGCATGAAACCTGGCTGGAAGGATGCTTCAAGTGGTAGAGTACCAGCCTAGTAAGCACAAGGCTTTATGTATCACCAAGGCCCACTATCAATATCAACAACCCAAACCGAACAACCTTCCCTCCCCACCCCACACCCCCCCCCAACAACAAAGCAAAGCAAAAAAACATTTCTCAGCCTTGGTCTCAGATAATATGCATTTATTATGAGGAAAAAAATAAAACAGTAACATCTGCACTGATGGTCGACCAGATAACTTGACATCACGCACCAGTCAAGCTGACATAAAAAGCCACCTCAGTGACAGTGGCCACTGTAGCAGAAACTGTGAAAAGTAGGGTAAGTGTCAGCCATCTACGTTACCCCTTCTTACACTAAGCCCCTCCCATTTTAAATCATTTATACCTGGCTTTATTATGCTAGTTTTATACATGCATACATATATGTGTGTGTATGCATAATGCACTTTGATCATATTCATTCCTCATCATGTTCTTTTTCTTTCCTCCTTATTCTCCCCCCAAACATTCCCTCTTTTACAATGACATCTCTTCCTCCTCTTTTCCCCCTCCTCTTCTTTTCTCCTCCACTTCCTCTTCATTCTTTTATTCTAATTTTAGGTCTAGGGTTCACATATGATTAAAGCACTCAACATAATAACTAGTTTTGTTCTTAAACGAATAGGATTCTGTTAGGGCTCCTTTTGTGAAATCCTGGATTTGGGGTGTCTAGGTAATACTCTAGTAACTTGTTGCAGACTCCTTTCGGCTGGAGATGAAGGAGAAGATCCCATCCGTGACTTGAGATCCACATGGCTGGTGTGTGGTTTCTCCAGGTGTGGGATGGAGACCCAGCTCACCTTGCTCTCTTGGTGCTGAGCACATGGCCCGGTGCTCAGAGTCTCCACTCACATTTGGTTTCTGGTGTGGGTTCAGTTCAGCTCAACAGAGCAAGAGTCTTGAGTCTTCACAGTAGAAAGTGGTTGAGGACTGGTTAACAGAATCTACCTCTGGCCACAAGTGGATCTGCGCACATTAGACTTGCAAATGAGGGAGCGCCTGCCTTGTGAGTTAGATCTTTGTTTATTTAGGACTCGGGGAGAGAAGCCCTGGCATTTGTAGTCTTGTCAAACTTCTCAGCAGTATCTAATTTTCTAGGTGCAGTATCTAATTTTCTAGGTGCAGTATCTGCAGAGATTAAGTGAGAGCCAGTGTCTGCCTGGAGGGTGAGGAACTCCTAAGGTCTCTCACAGAGGCCAGGAGTTTTATCACAACGCCCATCCTTGTTTCCTGTTGACTGTGGACTAGGGGAGTATGGCCTGTCCTGCCTGCCTGGTTCCATGAGTAGAAGCAGCTCTCCCCTTGAGGGCCACGGCTTTGGTGCCAAGTATTCGCCCAGAATTTCCAGATTGTCCTTTTGACTTTTCCTTACTCTTAGCTTACAGGATGCTTCACCCATTCTCCATCCCCTCATCCATGGTATCTTGGCTCTAAACTGTTTGTTGGTCCCCTGCTCCCTTGCCCCCTTTCCAGTGACACTATGATCTAATCTATGCTCTTGGCCTTGACTTTGGCCCTATCATGACAGGACAATGGCTCTCAGGCAAGGGTCTACCTGTGTTCTGAGGACAGTTAGCCAGACCCCTCTCCGACCAGCTTTGCTCCCTCAAGGGAGGGGGGGATGTACCATTCTATGAAGAGACCAAATGGAATTACAGAGCTCTCTCTCTCTCTCTCTCCCTCCCTCCCCCTCCCCCGCCCCTGTCTCTCTGTATCCACAGACCTGCTCTAGGAAGCCTTTATCCATGGAAAGGTGCTCCAGGATGGGGTCTCCAGTTCCTGCTTGGCCAGGGTTGAACCCCTTCTATTGCTAAAAGGAGTCTGGTGCCTGGGGGTGCTTGCTTTTTCCCAAATCCATTTGCGCTTTGCATGCCCTGATTATTTGTGTATTCCAGATAAAATATTCCCTATTGACTTTTTTTTTTCTTGACTCAACAATCAAAACACAAAGAGGCCAATTAACAAATGGGAAAATGGCAGAAATCTACATTTTTCTGGAAGAAAGTATGCACATGGCCAACTCGTATACAAAAATGACTTCCAGGTCCCTAATCACCTCAAATCAAAGCCAGGGAGAGACCTCTGCTCACCCCAGTTAGAAAAAGGATACGGAAGTCAGCAAAGGTGGACAAGGACAGAAAGGGGGGAAGGGAGCCCTGCAGGTAGGATTGTGAATTCACGCAGCTGAGGTGCAAATCAAAATACTGGCCCGGGACTGGATTTTAGGCAAAGGAAATAAAATCCTACCGGAGACCTCATCACCACTGTGCGCACTGCATTCACAGGAGTCCATATTTTGCCCCCACAAGGTGGGGTGAATTGTGATTTTAGAAGTTCCTAATAGCAAAGCTTTGCCACTACAGGGGAGTCAAAAGAAGCTTCTGCAGGCCTTGCCTGGCAGTGGAGGAACACGGCTGGAATGCTGATAGTGACTCAGAGACTCATTTGGAGGGAAGATACAGACATGTCTCCTGGGAGACTCGTTTGCAAGTTGATTACATGGATTTGCAATCAGTCCTTGAATGCCTGTGAGAAGATCAAGCCATAGACTGGAAAAAAAGAATGTGGTTTCATATTGTCTTTGTTTCTAAGAAGCTAATAAGAACTACTCGAGAGAAATCTTTAAATGTAGCCTGCCAAATATATGGATGGTCTAGGATTTGAATTCAGGGCTTTGTGCACCTCGAGCCTTTCTTGCTCTATTTATTTTTGAGAATAGGTTTCTAGACTGAAATCGTCCTATTTATGCCTCCTGATATAGCTGAGATGATAGGCATATATAACTATGCCCAGATTTTTCCACTGAGATGGAGAATCGTGAATTTCTATGCTTAGGCTGCCTGGCCCCAGGACTCAGGTCCTCCTATTCTCATCATCCTGGGTAGCTGAGATGGCAGGTGTACGCAACTTCACCTAGCCATTAGTTGAGATGGGAGTCTGGCCTAGGTTGGCCTCAAACTGTAATCCTTTGGGCCTTTGCCTCTCAACCAGCAAGCTCTAGCTAGGATTATACATGTGAGCCAGCTGCACCTGGCCTGCACTCTCACCCACCTTCCTTCCTTCCTTCCTTCCTTCCTTCCTTCCTTCCTTCCTTCCTTCCTTCCTTCCTTCCTTCCTTCCTTCCTTCCTTCCTCCCTCCTACTTCTTTCCTTCCTTCTATCCCCTTTCTCTTTCCTTTTTCCTTTGCTCCTTCCCTTCCCTTCCCTCTCAATGGTGGGATTGAACCCAGGACCTCAAACATCCTAGGAAAGCACTCATCATTAAGCCACACCCCAAATGCTTTTTTTATTTTTATTTTATATTATTTGGGGGGGGCAGGCTTTCACTGGAATTTGCCATGTAATGCAGGCAGACCTCAAATGCATGATCTTCCTGATTTAGCCTCCAGATTACAGGCATGCACCACCATGCCTGGAATTCTAACTCTCCCCATCTCATGGTTTAAAAACTGCCCATTAAAAATGCTGTCTATAATAAATTAGGAGGAAAGCTGAGAGCCTCACACACCATAGCTCAGCTGGAAGAGTCTAGGCTGTTACAGGTGTGCAATGGGTCTTCTTCTAGCAAAGGGAAGGAGGAAGGTGTCTTCTGTTATTGCCATTTTTATTATGGTTTTCTGGTCCTTGCCGCCACATCCCTGTGTGTATTAGATTTATGGAAAGTAGACAACTTCCTTCATAAAAAGTGTATGGCTCACCATTATGCAGCTTTAGATAAAGGAGAATAAAATTGTGTCCTACGTAGAAAGTGGATAAAATCATCTTGTTGAGTGAGGTAAGCCAAGCTGAGAAAGACAAACATCACATTTTCACTAATACATGAAATCTAGACAGACCTAATAATAATAATAGTAATAACAATAGATTGGCATGACTATAGGGGGAGTACTAAGGGAGGATCTGTGGGAGAAGAGACAGGGAAAGGAGAGGTTGATAGAGGATGAATGTGACTGAAATATGTGTATATGTAGATATATATCTACATATACATACATATATACATATGTAGATATATATATCTACATATACATAGATACATAACATATGAAGATAACATCATGAAACACACTAAAAGCTGTTAGAAAAGAGAGGAAAGAGGATAAAAAAGAGAAACAGTGCGGTCAAATTTGATCAACTTTATATGCCTGTACAGAAATATCACAATAAAATCCCTTTTGTACAATTAATTTGTGCGAATTCAAAAATGGGTAATACCCTTCAAGTGTAGCATAGTGGGTTAGCCTTGTAATCCTAGCTACTCAGGCTGAGTTTCAGAAGATCACATTTCAAGGCCAGCCTCAGCAAAAATTTCAAGAGACCCTCTTGTGTCCATCCATAAAAAAGATGAGTGAGTACAGGGAAGAGTTGTGGCCCACACTGGCTCAGTCAGTCAGAAATGTGAGACCCTATTCAAACAAAGTAATGAAATAATACAAGAACTGGAGTAGTGGCTCAAATGGTAGAACACTTGCACAGGAAACATGAGGTCCTGAGTTCATATCCCAGGATCGCAAGAAGAAATTCTACTATGACATGTCCCTCAAACACTGGACGCAGACGGCCTTGTCGCTCTGAGTTCCTGGGGCTGCCCTGGGCAGGCTCTGGGCAGTCTCTCCTGATCAGAGGGAGAGTATATTCTGTGTGTGGGGAAACAATATTGGGTGGCTAAAAGCCACTACAGCGGCAAGATCACTTAAGATCCAGAAAACACAGCTTTACTGTAGAGTGGCTGCCCAGCTCCTCCCCGGCACCTAGGCAGGTGATTTCTGCCAAGAAGCTGTAAATGAAGTGCCACTTACAGACCAGAGAATTGAAGAAGTGTTCCCTCAGCGGCTGGGTGAAGACCCGGACTGCCCATAGATACAGGGCACCGCGATCCCCGGGTGGCCTATGGAATGCCGTCAGGAATGCCTGCATGGGCTTGCTGTGTGGATGAGGAACTCATTTCTTTTGTGATAAGCACATATTTCTTAGAGCAGCTATCTTTGCTGTCAATCATCTGCTCTTGTAGAGTTTCAACCGGATTGTGTGGGACGGCCCTATAAAGCCCACTTATACCTGTGACCAAAGGGAAAGTCAAGAAGAGAATAATGGGCTGTGAATGTGGCTTAGTGCCTACCATGCATGAGGCCCTGGGTCCAATTCTTTGGCACCACATAAGAAAAAATAAATACATAAAAATTATTATTTTAGAAAAAAGAAGGGAATAACTGATAAGATGTGTGCATGGGGAAACTCACTCTGGAATGCTTCATTGAGTCCCTGGCTAGTTGTCTTTGCAATGAAAATAAAAGAGTATTTCTGGGGGGAGGGGAGTGATGTCATCCACCCATTTGGTTGCATTTGTTTTTTGTTTGTTTGTTTGTTTGTTTTTTTAATGGAGCCTAGTGGGAACCTGTAGAGTTTTTGTCTTGTATTCATGAATGCTCTATTTTTGCTAGAAGAAACTAGAAAAGCATTCCATTTGGCACTGGTCATGCTAGGATGACAGATAATTAGAAATCTAATCAATCTTGTTTTGTTAGCATGACTTTCATATCAAGAAGACCCTGTGCGTGTGTATTTTTGAAGCCACAAGTAAACGTAAGACGCTAGACTATGGTGCGTTGGTAATGA
Source organism: Dipodomys spectabilis (assembly GCF_019054845.1). Taxonomy (NCBI): domain Eukaryota; kingdom Metazoa; phylum Chordata; class Mammalia; order Rodentia; family Heteromyidae; genus Dipodomys; species Dipodomys spectabilis. The sequence goes on from NW_024870789.1 coordinate 3,827,200, forward strand.
GCTATAATGGTAACATTTCTCCACCCTCTAGCGAAACTCTGTGAATCCAATTCTTTCCCTCCACACCTTTCTGCGCTTCCATTTGTACAGAACGCTCCTACTTATTGTTCCTTCATTCAGATCACCAGTCTAACTTTCCTGATGCAGATGGAAGAGGGGTTTGGTGACATCACTCAGCCCTGGGGTTGCTTGGGGTAGCAATGGCCACCTTTGGCATGGGTTTCTCGGTCAGATGAGGATGAATTCACGTTGTGGCAGGCTGGCAGCAGCGTGCTGAGCGAGGTGGAGATGGAGGATGTGTTTGAGAATGTTAAATCTTAGGAGAGAGATGGCCCTCCCACAGGAAGTGGATCTTGTATACCTTGACTAGAATGAGAGTTTCCACCCGGCCACCCCCCCCCCCCCATACCCTTGGTGGTGGTGGGAAGGTGGTCTGGAGAGGCCAGGGGCTGACCCAGCTTTCTTCTCCACCATCTCCCTTGGAGTGTTGACTCTATCATACTGCTTTGGAAGAGAAGAACACATTCTGTGGTCAGGAAAACAGAAGAGATCCAGCAGCAAGGGAGGCATGGCTTAGGAAGACCCTGGACGCCCATCTTCCTGACCCGATTTCGAGGCAGGTCGCTCTGCTAGGAACTCTGCCAAGGTTGGGTGGAGGCTCACGCCGTGAATCCGGGGCATGTGTTGTTCTGGGTATACTGAGGCAGGGTATGGTTAAGACTGGGGCTCGAGGGTTTAGTGCCCCCTGTTTCACACGAAGTTTGCATTTTGCTTGGTTCTGTTTATCATGGCAACTCAGTTTTGCAGACAGGCAAATGTTGGATGTATATACACTTGTCTTAATTCCCTTATATTTGGCAGAAGTTGTGTGTCTGTGTGGGGGTCACATCGCTAAGGCCTTGGGCTGCTAAGCAGGCACTCTGCCATTGAGCCATCCCTCCAACCTTTTAACTTTTAGTTTATTTTTCCAGTCTTCAGCTCAATCTGGAATTGATCTGTGATTCTCCTGCCTTTGCCTCTTGAACAGCTGGGATTATAGGTATGACTCACCATACCTGGATTGTTTCTATAATAGAGTCTCACTAACTTTGCCCAGGTTAGTCTTGAACCATGATCTTCCTATCTCGACCTCTTGAGTATCTGGGGTGCACCATCCAGCCAGGCTCTTCCATGGCTTTATTCTCATGGCTCTTGTGCCTGCTGTTTTGTGCCCCTCTCCCCCATTTAATCTATGCCCATTCTTCATACCCAGTTATAGTCGCTTCCCACCGCAATGTTAATTGGCCAAATGTGTGTTGCAAATGATGTCATTTATATCATCCCATCCCTACCACAAGTATATATGATTTACAGGAAGGTATACTTGGAGGATTTTCTCATGGATTTAGTTATGTTATTTCTGAGTTTCCAACCAGATAGCAAGCTTATGAGGACCAGTCTCCTTCCATTTCACACGGGCTGATGTGAGCACACACCGACACTGCGCTCATGGTTCTCGTGTTCTCCTTCATTCCTCAGAAAACACTAGGAAGGAGTTGTCAATGAAGTCTCCTTGGTTCTTCTTTGCGTATTCGACTTCTTCACGGCGCATTCACAAATACATGTCACACATCATGTAAGGCTCCAGAAATCTGGATTTCAGCTCTGGATCTTTTGGTGAAACTGGGCTTCGCACTCCCTTGCTGGACAGGTGCTCTGTTGCTGAACCATGCGTCCAGCCCTTTTGGCCCTGGTTATTTTTGAGTCAGGGGCTCATTTCTTGGGCGTGGACCCGGACAGTAAACACTCCTCACTTGGCACTCACTTGGGATGATAGGCATGAGCCACCTTGCTTGGCTTCTTTTGTTGAGATGGAATTTTATGGACTTTTTTTTTTTGCCCAGCCTTAAAGATCCGTGGTCCTTCCTGATCTCAGCCTCCTGAGAGGTGAGGAAGACAGGTGTGAGCCCCAGCAGCTGGCTCCCACGTCCAACTGTCTCTCAAGCACAGCAAAAGCCCTTAAGGTGGACCACACCTGGCACTTGCTTTGTATTCATGAGAGGATCCTGCTATGCTCCTCACATGTAATTAAAACTTAATAAATCTCAACTGAGTCTTTGAAAAGGGCACTGCAGGGATGCTAAGACTCTTTCTTCACTTTTAACTTAATCTCTCCCCCTCAGAAATGTTGACTAGCGTCTGAGAGGAGAGGCAACTTAAAATTACACATCTGGATTCGTGGATATGTTTATGGCAGTACCTGCCATCAGTGGAATTCAGGGGGACTCTTTGTGGTGTTGCTGGTATATGAATTGGTTTAGGGTTTGGCTCAAGCTGATGAGATGGATAAGGATGAGCTCAGAGCTCAGTGTGAGACCCAGGGCCCTGATTGATCTATGCTGGAATTTTCTGGAGATACTGACATCTAGAAATCAACATTTATAAGCTCAGTGGTTAGAAAAGCCTGCCCAATAGATGGATCAAGCCACTAGGAGCCACTGAAAATTCTAATCCATTCTCCTCCATGAATACAGATGTAAAAATCCTCCAAGCATTAGCAAATCTGAGCCAGATACTATATTAAATGTGTAGTATGAGCAATTGGAGTTTTTCCCAGGAATGAAAGCAAACTCAATATTCAAAATCCATTAGTAAAATTTACCACATTATTAGTCTAAAGAGAAAGAAAAACATCCCATGACATCTATTAATACAGAAAAATCGTTTGACAAAACTTCAACATCTATTCATAGTGAAGATTTTCAGTGAGCTAGGAATAAAAGGCCATGTTCCCCATGTCACAGAGAAAGTCTACATGCATCATGGCTGAAGACTGAATCATTCTCCTTTAAGACTGGGGGCACAGCAAGGTACCTAGCTGGGGCAAGAAGACAAGGGGAAAATGAAGGAGATACAGCCTGGAAACAAACAACTTGCCTCTGCTCTCAAGTAACACAATTTTCTACATAGACAATCCCAAGTATCTATGAAAACCTTACAGAACTAAACAGTGAAGTTGACCAGTTCAATACTTGGGAAGAAATAAAGACTTATCTGTTAGAACTGGACAGCTGGAAACAGACTTGGTAATAATAGCCACATTAAAAATATTGGGTATATACCTAACAAAGTACAAATAGAATCTACATGCTAAAAAAATGGACAACACACAAACACTGATAAAGTAAATCAAGCAGGACCCAAATGAAAGCAGGGAAATGCTCGCTCAGTTTTCTTCCCCCGCTAAATCCATAGAACTCAATGCAATGCTAGTCTAGGAGAGTTGTTTTTGAAGGTACAGACAACCTTATTTTCAAGCTGATCTGGGCAAGCAAATGAATCATGAAGGCTGAAACATTTTTGAAAAAGAAAAGCCAACTGGATGCCACCATGTTATCTAATTTAAAGACTCATCATGAGCTATAGTAATTAGGACAGTGTAGTACTGGGGAAGAGACAGACACATGGACAGATGGGACAGAACTCACTATCCATAAAGCAGAGTCTCCTGAATATGGGTGGATCTCACTCAATCAGTTGTAGGCCTGAATGGCACACTGGAAATGGAAAAGAACATAAGGTGGACTGCAGATGAGTAGAGCAGAGTCTCTGATCAAAGAAGGCAGAGTGCTAGGGTCTGAACTGGCCTGCAGGGTAACTGGGTCTTTGGGCTTGGAGGCCATAGGAGCTGGATGTATTCAGTGGGGACAGGAGATACTGGCCAAAGGAGCCAGAGGAACTCGGTACAAAGACAGCACAAAGGGTGCTAGGGCTGGGGGGAGAGAATGAAGGCCCCAGAGCAGCTCAGAGCCCAATTGTAACCGGCTCTGAACGTCAGGGAGCTCCCATGGAAGAAGAGGAGCCGTACAGCTACTGAGTTCTGCTGAGTGATGACTCCCAACCCCCAAACCCCAGGAGGCTGGACTTCCCAAGGCATTTCAAGTCAGCCTTTTATGGGAGAAAAGAGAGACTGGAAAAGGTTTCTTAGATATTCATTTATGAAATTCTTTGGTAAGTTTACAAATGAGACCCTCTATAAAATAGTGTATTCGCTAGGGAAATAATTCTGGGATTGATCTAAATCCTTTAGTCTCACAGTATTTATGTAAACATCTGTCTCTGTCAGGGTCCCTTGGCAGGAAACAGATGGCACACTCCAAAGAAGTTGAAGGGAGCCGGAGAGGAGCTGGAGCAGCTTACACAGATGTAGGTCAGGGTGAGAGACAGTCACAGGAAGGGGCGTTTGTTACAGCCTGGGGCCAGGAAGGGCAGGGATGGGAAGAGGTTGGCCTATGAGCTCTGCAAGACCTGATTTCACATAAGAGAACCTACTTGCTCAGGAAGAAAGTCCCCAGGAGTACAGGGGAGCACAGTGTCCCCCTGTCACCCAGGAGGGAGGGGGCTGAGGGATGAAGGCTGTCTCTGACAGTTTCTCTTCCTGGTCTTGTCTCATGGGTCCTCCCAATTGGGCCCAACTCAAACAGAGCCAACCAACCACTGGTGGCATCTCTAGGTCCTATGGGGAAGGAACCAACACACTGTTGGGGTCCTGAGGAAAGCTGGGTCTGTGTCAAGTACTCTGATAGGCTGTTAGGGCCCTTCATCCAGCAGACACCGCTGCTCTCGAAGCACTGAGCATCTAGGCAAGAAAATGCTCCTTCTAGTGTCTTAATTGCTCAGTGCTCAGTTGGGTGCTTTATCCAGGCCTGGTGCAAAGACAGGCCCTTCACAAATACTCAGGGAATGGAGCAGGGCCATGATTAGGGCTCCAGGCGTGATGCTGGCCTCTGCTCAACTTCTAGGCATAAGGACTCCTGTGCCAGGGAAGGTGCTGGAAGCATTGCCCGCAGAGTGAGGCACTCGCTCTGTGGCTGCCTTTGTCCAACTTCATTTCCATCCGTCAGCGATGAGGAAGGCAGCCTGCACTAATGGGGTACAGCTGTAAGCAGGAGAAATGGGGAGTCGCCAGGAATTATGGAGCCATGGCTCTGGGGACCAGGACGCCTCTTGCTCATTGTTCCTAATTAGCAACAGGGGGACTCTGGGGACCACGGAGATCAGCTAACGACCACACACTCCACAGAAGAAGGCTGCCACCTCCGTCACCACCCCTTTATCACCCCTCACCACCCCCACTGCCCCAGGGATGGCTTGTTTCTTTGGCAGGTTGTGATTTGGGCACACACTTGATTGGTCAGCCTCCAGAATGCCCCAGAGCTAGGCCCTCACACGGAGCTACGACTGACAACAGTCATCTTCAGTTAGAACCGGAAAGTCTTGCGAAAGGACTGGGTCAAATTCCATCTGGCTATAGAGAGGAAACAGGCTGAGACAGCTCGGAGAGCTTTTTATCAGACACACGGTGAGCAGCAGGCTTTGTGATGTTCCCCAGCAGTGGGGGGGGAGACCTCCGCATTGTGGGTATCACCCTGGGTAGCCATGTCACCAGGGGCACTCCCAAAGGCTAGAAGGAGACTTCGCTCCCTATGCTGCCCAGGCTCCTGTCCCCAAAGGGCCTGTCACTAAACGCAGAGGCGCTGGGACACCAGTGTGACACAGACTGGCTCAGGAGACTCTCTAGATGGGAGGGGGTGACCAGCTCAGAGCAGCACAACGCCCACAGCCAGCAGCATGGCGGCTGCCTTCCAGAACATACAGCTGGGCCCAGCGCTGTACTTCTTCATGAGGTTTGCCTCCTGCTTCTCTTCTGTCTCTTGTCATGGCATTCACCACAAGCTTTTCTCCTTTTCTGCACTCAGGGCCTTGCACATGTCAGGCAAGCACTCTGCGGCTTTTACTTTAGTTTGTCTTTCAGAAAGGGTCTTATACTTTCGCCTGTGCTTGCCTTGGACCCTGCGTCTCCTACCTTTGCCTCCTGAGTGTCTGTGATTATGCTGTGCACCATCAATCCTGGCTTGTTCTTTGAGATGAGGTTTCACTAACTTTTTGCCCAGGCTGGGCTTGAATTGAATTCCTTCTATTTCTGCCCAAGTAGCATGTTTAGTAGGGGTTATAAGCTGTGCCACCATGCCCAACCTCCCACAATTCTTATTGCTGGGGCGGGGGGGGGGGAGGGGAGCCTTTACACTTGTCACCAACTTGTCACCAAAAGCTGTTATTAAATGTCTAAGTGTCTTACCTATTAATGAAGCAACTCAATCCTGTCCCCTGCCATAAACTTGCATGTCTCTCCATCATTCACCCACCCATCTATTCATTCTGTTCTAAACATTTTTGTGAGCATCCACACAGAGATGAAAAAAGCGAGGCATCTCTTACACGCGTGCGTGTCTGTGATGCGAGGCTGGCCAGCTGGGTGGCCACACGCCCACCTTTCATCTCTGGCTGCCTCCTGGGCCTGGCGGCCGCTGGCACCATGGTGGGAGATGGCTGGTTTTCCCTGCTTCAGAGTCGAATTCCCTGGGAGGAAATGCCTCGTGCCCGGGCTGGGCCAGGGGTGCTAACCTGACGGCTGGGGAGGGGACAGCCAGTGCAGGGGAGAGGGGAGAAGCCCAGGGAGAGGATAGCAGGGAGAGGGAGGCTGAGGAGAGGGCGGACAAGGGGGGGTGGCTCCGCTGAGGGGCGATGGCTGAGTTGATGGAGGACCACCCAGTGGAGGCCTCCTCTGCGTTCGGTGAGTGAAGGCCGGAATGAGAGCCTGCAGGGACAACCATGTGTGTCACCTGCAGGTGAGACCCCATCCTTCCAGGCAGCAGTGGGTTGAGGACTTCTGACAGGGAGGCCTTTGTGGAGACCCCAAAAGAGAGGGTGGACACATTGTGGAGCCTGGGTAGAGCCCCCAAAGGTGAGGACGTGGACACAGCATGAAGGCCTTGTCTGGAGACCCTGAAAGCGAGAGGATGGACACCGCGTGACCTCTGTGTGGAGACCAGCCTCCTCCAGCATGGGGTCTGAGCTGGGACAGAGCAAGGGGCGCCTGCCCGAGGCACCTGGATTACCAGGGAAGGAGGCTGGCCAGGTCGGATGCCAGCGGTCTGAGGAATTCTAAGGAGCGGAAGCCACCCTGCTGCCCCGGAGCCCGCTGCATCAGTACCCACGGAGGAGTGCGCATCTCCCAAGAGCAGCTCGTCCCCCGAGGGGGATTGAACCTAGGACCTTGTGCTTGCTAAGAAAATGCCCCAAACCTTTGACCCCCCACCCCTGAGTTGTTTTTGTCGATCTCTAGCTTGGCTTTTTTTTTTTTCCATTCAAGGTCGGCACTCTACCACTTGAGTCACAGCTCCACTTCTGGCTTTTTTGCTGGTTAATTGGACATAAGAATATCTCAGATTTGTCTGCCTAGGCTGGCTTTGAACTAGAATTCTCAGATCTCAGCCTCTTGAGTAGTGGGATTATAGGTGTGAGCCACAGGCACCCAGTTTGCATTTTGCTTTTTGAGATAGAATCTCCCTACCCTTAGCCACGTATGGCTTCGTACTGAGATCCTGTCTCTGTCTCTCCCCACTAGACTGCCTCATTTTCTATCCCATCTCCATGAAGTGGTTTGTGGGGAGCAGAAATGAAGCAGCTGGATTTAAGGGCACAGCAATGGAAGCCATTGGTCAGTCACTCTTCCTGTAGTTAGAGTTTTCTTGTGGCTGTACATTTTATGACAGAAATGCAAGGTTCAGGGTGAGACTTAATTAGACTTAATCAAACATTAAGTCACCAGCAGGGCAGCAAAAGCATGCCAGCGACATTGTAAGGGATCAGTTAGAACTAGTAACTGATCATTGCTATAGAAGTGATATGCACTGTTGTGCAAGTAGTGCCCTGCAGACTCTTCTTAGGAGTGGCTCAGCTTGCCCATAGGTATATAACCACTTAGGATCAACACTGCATTTTTTTGTGTATTGTAAGTGTCTGGCCTAGTAATTGATACATGGTAACCATTTACCAAATGTGTGCTGAATATGAAAAATGCAGCTCCTCTCACTGGGGAACTCATTGTCTAAGGAGGAGTGACGAGGAAATACACAATTAAAATGTGAAGCGATCACAGCTGACAGCAGGAGCTGGCTGGGCTCTGAAGCTTATGCAGCTAGCTAGTGGCTCCTTGGTGGCGAGAATCATCTATCATCTTGTCTCTGCTCAGGCCTTCACGCAGCCTGGACAAGCAGCCAGACTTTGACTTGTTCCTGCAACTTTATGGGCCAGGCCAGTCCCTTGTTCTTGGCACTGCCCTAGGTGCTGGGGAATGAGCATCTCTCTCTCTCTCTCTCTCACACACACACATACACACACATACAAAGCAGACAAAGCATTTGCCTTTGTGGGAGGAGTTCATAGAATAATCAGTGAAAGACTAGAACTCTAGGTAAGTGATACAGTGGAAAGAAAGCAGGATCAAGGAGACATTCTGTGTCTGTGCGGGCAAGCACGTGCGTGTGTATGTGTGACAGACTCACAGACAGGAGTTTGGTCTTTTTAGTTCTTGTGGTGCTACTGGGATTTGAAGTCAGGGCCTTGAACTTGCTAAGCAGACACTCTGCCACATGAGTGACTCTCTTTTTTTTTTTTTGAGTTATTTATTTATTTATTTATTTTTTGGATCCAGTCGTGGGGCCCGAACTCTGGGCCTGGGCGCTGTCCCTCAGCTCTTCAGCTCAAGGCTAGCGCTCTACCACTTGAGCCATAACGCCACTTCCGGCTTTTTTCTTTTTGCTTATGTGGTGCTGAGGAATGGAACCCAGGGCCTCATGCATGCAAGGCAAGCACTCTACCACTGAGCCACCTTCCCAGCCTGAGTGATTCTCTTTTTGTGTTGTTTATTTTCAAAACAAGTCCAGGCCCCCCTGGACTGTGAACCTCCTAGTTATGCTTTGCTATGTTGCTGGGTTGGCAGGCATGAGCCACCACGTCCAGCTGTTGGTTAAGGTGGGGTCTTGTGAACTGTTTGGCCAAGTCTTGTCTTGAACAGCAGTCCCCCAAGTAGCTAGGATTACCATCCTGAGTCACGATGCCCAACTTGTTTTTTGAATCAGGGTCTTAATATGTAGAACGCTCAATGTACTTGCCTCTGTTTACTGAGTGATGGGATTCCAGGCATGTTCGACCACACCAGGGTGGCAGGAGTCTGATGCTTAAAGTAGGGTGGGTGACGAAGGTAACGAAGGTCTCCATGTTCAGGGGGTATGGGTGTTCAGATCTAAAAGAGGCCAGGGACTGACCTGGACCTGCCTGGGGGAAGAGCCTTCTCTGCAGAGGAACAAGTCTCAGCGTTGGTTTCTGGAACACAGGTGGGTACTGCAGACTGCAGAAGGTGTGCTCTTTGAGATGAGGTCAAAGTAAGGCGTGGCCATGTGGACTGCGTGCTGGGGTGGATAAAATCAGGAACTCTGGCTTTCGCTTTGCCTGACTGAGGAGAATTGGGAAGATTTGACTGAGTGTGTCCACAGTGCGTGGGGCACACTTGTCAACCCAGCATTCAGGTGACTGAGGCTGGAGGACCAGCAGCTCAGTGCCAGGCTGGGCTCCACAGAGACCCTGGGTCAGTGGCAGAACTGCCAGCCTGAAGAAAGTCCCTAAGAGGACAAGGCTAGAGGCAGAGAGAGAAGACTGTGGAATTATCTTTCTAATTCAGAGAAAAGACCTTGAGCCATGCTAAATTCTGAAGTGCCTTTTGAAACGCCAGCACATGACTGAATTAGGTTAAGTAGGGTTCAAATTATAAGTGCATTAAAAGAAAAAGAGGCAAACAACTTGAAAATCGATCATCGGCTCATTGTAGTCCTTAAGGCCTTTCTGTGAGTGGAGCTTTCGAATGTCCCAGGGTGTTGACAGTGATGTAATACTCGTGGCATTTTAAACTCCCTTTGATAACTTGACTCCAGTCTTGTCCTCTGGATTGCCCCCCCCCACCCCACCACACCAAAAAGAAAATGTCCTGGACACATGCTCCTGCTGTTGTAGCCACTTGGTGGAATTAGCATTGGAACCTATTGTGGAGATAGATGGTCTCCCCTGGCATGAGCCTCAGGAGTGCGAACTGGCTGACACTCTCTCAGGCCATCTGGGACTGTGGGGTGGGCCCCAGTTGGTTAATGCATGCATGTTTCCACAGTGTGAACCAGCAGGGTTTGAGTCACTTCCTGTGCTCTGGGAAGCAGCTGAGTTCAATGGAGACAGCCTGGGTTTCCACGTCACACTGAGTAGGATGGCTCCACCACTTAACAACAAATTGCTTAGGCCGGTGTCTGAGCCTCTGTCCCAGTATTTGTGCCACAGAGTTGTTATAAGAATCAAAGGTGTGAACTGGGCATTGCTGGCTCACACCTGTAATCCTACCTACTTTGAACCAAGATCTGAGGATTAGTTCAAAGTTGGCCCAGACAGGGAAGTCTGTGAGACTCTTTTTTATTTTATTGTCAAGGTGATGTACAGAGGGGTTACAGTTAGATAAGTAAGGTAATAATACATTTCTTGTCAAACTTATTACTCCTTCCCTCATTTTCCCCTATTTCCCTCCCCACTGTAAGACTCTTATCTCCAATTAAGTACTAAAAAGCTAGAAGTAGAGCTATGGCTCAAAGTGGTAGTATGCTAGCCTTGAGTGTAAAAGCCCAGGGACAGTGCCCAGGCCCTGAGTTGAATCCCCAGGACCAGCACCCAAAATAAAAATAAGCAAATAAAATGTATGAACACCACTATAGTTACTTCTCAAGAAATATGTTTTCTGTGCCTGTGATTCAACTTGCTAGCTTGGATCAGGAGACTCATCTGCCTTGAACCCTCCCTGCTTGTGGATCTGTGGTACCTGTCCACTCTCACTTGCCTCAGTTGAACTCAGTTGGGCTCCTCATGAGATACTGCATGTATCCTGTGAAGGTAAGGAAGCATCCTGATGAGTAGTATTTTTGGCAGAAGGAATGTAGGAGGTCAAACTCATTGTGGTAATTAATGCATAGAAAATGTTTAGCTGGAGGTCTGGCACGTTGAGCGTGCCATGCTATTATTTCTGTCATTGCTGTGATTATTCTTTCATGCTCATCATCTTCCCAGAAAGCAGTGAAACCAATGCACGATTCTGTTGCGCATCCTCCTCCACTGTGCTCTTTTCCTCTTGTTTCTCCTTGGCGTCCTTCTCTGTGGACTGACGGTGCTGTTGCCTATGAAAGAATGGCTCTGTAAATAAGCAAGCAGGGGAGGGGCCTCATTACATGCACATGATTGAAAATAGGGGCTGTTTGGAGAAAGGAGGAATCGCGTTAGCTAATTTGGGCACTGTGAGTTCTTGATGCTTCGGGATCTAACACAGGTTGGGGTGTTCGGTACTATGGCTTGGTACTCACAGATGACCTGATAATAGCTGATGAGCCTCAGGCCTTTTAAGCTGTCTGAGAGAAGAGGCAGAGGATGAGCTCCAGGTCTCCCATTCTCTTCTCCATTGAGGCAGAACCAGTCTTCACACAGTGTGCTCTACGCCCAGTGCCTCTCTGCCTCCTCCACAACCCACAGTGCAAACCCACAGACCACACAGGTTCCTGCATGGGCCTCAGCACAGTGAGATCCTTATCCCTAATCTCAAGACATTATTCTCATGTGTCTCCTTTCTATGTACTGAATCCCAGTGTGCAAAATTAAGACTTTTCTGTCACTCAAGTTGGGCAGAAAATCAGTGTCGTATGAAAAATGTTTCTGAAGGTGTGTTGGCTCTGTGTGTGTGTGTGTGTGTGAGGCCCAGTACAATTTTAATTCTAGAAAGTAGATATCAACTAATAGAAAACGATGCTCAGACCACATAATCAGAATTTAGTCTCTTATTTTTTTGTTGGTTGTGGGGCTTGAACTCAGGGCCTTGGCACTGTCCCTGAGCCTCTTTGGCTCAAGGCTAGCACTCTACCACTTGAGCCACAGCTCCACTTCCAGTTTTTGAGTGGTTAATTGAAGATAAAAGTCTCACAGGAAAAAAAAAAAGTCCCCCGGGGACTCTTCTAACTGAGATCCTCAGACCTCAGCCTCCTGAGCAGCTGGGATTACGGGTGTGAGCCACTAGGGCCTGGCAAAATTTACTCTACATTTTTATGTGTTTTAAAATCTACTCACATAGTTCTGGTAGACTGGGAAAAGGTAACGGACCCATGTGGTTCTGGTCAGCTTGACCTGGGAGGTCGGTGACAGTGAGCTTTCCTCGGCTGCCCTGCTCCTGCTCCTGCACACCGGCCCCTGCTTCCCTTGATGACGGTAAACGCCAGAGCCTCTCCCAGCAACGAGTCTCGCCGTGCAGTCACTCATAGGCAATTTTCGGTTGACATCGTTGGGAATTGCTTGCCATATGGCATTCGCCCTTTGCTGCTTAGCTACTCCTCACAGTAATGATTCCATTTTCCTGAGTGAATTTAATTGCAAAACAGGAAGCAATTGCCCAAGTTGGCGATATGAAAGGTCTTTTCGGTGGCTCACTGGGGACCTTCCCCCATCATGAACTATGGTGTAAGAGAGGGTTCGGTTATGCCCTCTCTCCTTTCCGGAATGGTACAAACCTTATTAATGGTTCAATTTGCTGGTTCCCAGTGTAGAACCCCACTAGGAGTAGGTGGGGGATTGGGTAAGGAGGAAGTGGGGGTAGGGAGCTCAGATTTCTGATGATGTTCCATTTTAGAATGAGCTGAGCAGAGCTTTTGTAACATTCACAAGGGACCCACATGGACCATGGAGACCGGGGCTATGTAGGTTCAAGTCCTCTTTTAAAACCTCCTCCTGTCCCAGCAGTAATAGTGGATGGTGCCTATGAGGGTCTCTGGTTAATGGGACTTATGATCTGGTTTTTATTATTTATTATCTGTATCTATCAGATCATTAGTTTTTATTACAGAATTAGATGTTATGATTTGAGCGTGTCACCCCAAATTTCATGCACTGGAAACATAGTCCCCCAAGTCATCTGTCGATGGCATTTGAAAGTGGAGTCTCTGGGAGGTAAGATTGTGTGATGTCATGGCATGGGCTCCCCATGATGGTGTCAAGCGCTTTATAAGAAGAAAGGCCCAAGTTAGCACACTTGCCTTGTGAGGCCCTCTGAGAGGCTATGGGGCTGTCAGTCTCACCAGAGGACAAGTATGTGTCCTGTATCAGCTTCCTGGGCCTCTCACCTCTAGAACTGTGAGATAAATAACCTCCTATTATTTGTTGAGTACCTACTCTCAGGTATTTTTCTATAGAAACAACCAGACTAAGACATTCGATTATTTATTATGATACACTATTATGATCTTTTTTCCAGCTAAATGCTGGAAAGATCTTATAAAAAGAGGCTAGAGACAAGGCCACCTCCTACGGTTTTCTTTAGCATTCTTGGCCAGAGTGTAGCAGACCTACGCTGAGTACTTACTCAGTATTTATGGCTCCCTTGGCCTCTTGAAGTCTTCCTGACAATACTGAATGGTGTAGATTTTGCCTCTCCACTCCCACTAAACCGTTTTTTAAGTAAAAAGTACCCGGGTCCCCATGAGGAAGTATATTTTGTGCAAATCAATGGTGGTTATTGATGAATGAAAAGAAAGAAAAGAATGCTGTACGGAGGAAGCTTTAGTTGCTGACAACTGAGGGAGGTAGGAAAGTTTCCCCTCACTCAAGAGTAAGTAAGTGGATGAAGAGTGGGGTGGGTGAATGGGAAGAAAGCCGATGGAGTCGTGGGGAGAGCACATCCAAAGGGGTTCTGTGTGTGTGAGAGGGAGTGTTGTTGGCTATGTGGATGGACACATGGGCCATGAGCGTGGGGAGAGGAGTGGCCTGAGCATAGTGGAGGCTGTTGGGGGTGAGGTCAGCCCTCGGGGGAGGCATTCCCTGCCTTCTGGTCCCTGTCTAGCAATGCTCAGCTCAGCCTGCTGGGCTTTGCACCCATCAGAGCCTCAGGGGTGAAATTCACACCCAGATTTCTGAAGCTGAATTTGCTGGGATTCCACAAGCTGGAGGGGGTAGATTTCAGGGTCACAGCTAGTCTCTAGCTGGACTTCCCATAGACAACAGCACAGGATGGGGCTTAGTGGAGAGAGGGAAGGATTCACTTGAATTTGAGGCAGGATCTCCTGGCTCACAAAGGGAAACACAAGAGATACCTATACTTCTATGGATAGCGGCTCCTCACAGAAGCATGGTTTCAATATGTGGATCAAGGGACAGAGCAGCCACCATCATGGCCATCCCCAGCCCCTAACTAAGTGAGATGTGTTGACACCCCAAGAACCAGGGGTCACCACCCACACCTACTGTACACACGTTTCATCTAGGGAGTCAGGAGTTTGAACTCAGGACCTTTGTTTTTCTAGGCAAGGGTTCTACTGGTTCTACTGCTTCAGCCATGTACCCGGGCCCAAGTTGGACCTAATGGCCATTTTTGAATGCTTTGCTTCAACATTGAACATCATGATACCATAGCTTAGCAGCGCGTGTATTTGAGGATGCTATTAACAGGAAGTGATGGTTGCTAGATGGAGGGAAACGTGCCATGCTGGATTTTACAGCAGCAATAACCCACTGGCAAAATAGCATGAGCTTACCATCTCAGGAAGGTCGGTTTGGTAGCTGGCAGGTTGTACAGGAGGCCACAAGCCAGACAGAACCTCTTTCAAGTTCTGTCTCATCTTTTTGGTAATTGTCCTTCCTGACTTTCTGTCCCTGGAAGGCGTCTGTGAAGATCAGATATGGAAGAGTAGGAGACGCCGTTTCCAACAATGAGCATCCCCTTGCCTAAATCTTTGTGAAGCTACAGAAGCATGTTGTATGTGCGTGTGTGGGCGCTCACACATGTGGAAGACACTAGAGTCAGCTAGGTAGTAGGTAAATGTATCTGAATCTGAATTTTGCCCGGGACTGAACTCTACAAAACGTTCCTTTAGTTATGGAAAGATACTTGTGAGAGATGGAGCACTGTTCGCAGGGGCTGTGGATGTGGCTCAGTGCTAGAGCACATGCCTAGCAGTACAAGGCCTTGGGTTCTATCCTCAGGGTCATACACGAACACCTACCAGGCACCTCCTGGGTGACCCGCTGTCTTAGTGGATTCTGAGTTACAATAGCAGCTGAAGCTAGGTAGCTTATGAAGTAGGGAGGTTTATTTACCTTATGATTCTGGTGACTGGAAGTACAAACAACGTAGCACTGTGATGAGGGGCCTGTGTGTGCCACCATGTGGCAGAGAGGAGGGAAGGGGGGTAGCTGGGTACAGATGGAGTGTGTGTACTGGAAGGGAGAGAGGAACCTGGCTCCTCTTCATAGAACAGTGTGTCTGGATGGGGGTCGAGCCCGCATGAAGTTTATACAACTTCCTAGAGTCCCGTTGTGCCATGATTATTGTCTACAGTATGACGGGCCCCTAATCTAATGTGTTGGATGTCTCTGTTGACATAGGAAATTTGGACCATGGGATCCATGGAGGGTAGGTGGAGTGGACACTTTCCTCCAGGCCTCGGGGGAAACCCACCGGAGACGGCTAGCCTTGGGCCTGCAGCTGCAGAATAAGGTCTAAACGTGGGGTGCTGCAGCCCACGGTTGGTGGTGCGCTGTTAACCGCATCCTCACTATGAGACGCGGCCGTTCAAAAGCAAATGATTCACGATTCACCGGCATCAGCAGCACACTCCTGTGTCGGCTGTGCAGATGACACCCACCTTGTTCAGAAACATTTCCATTCCTCATTCTCTGCCCCGCCCCCACTCCTCAGCCGCCCACTTCCCCTCCCACAGCCCCTGGCAACGCCAGCCCATTTCCACTCTGGTGGATGTGAGTCATACATCTGCACGTTCTCCTGGTGGCAGCTTCTACTTAGCCTGTGGATTACTTTTTGCTATTCTTTGTTTAGTTATTGGCAGAATTGGGGTTTGAACTCAAGACCTCACACGTGGCTCCAGTTTCTTGCTAGGTTGGCACTCTTCCACTTGAGCCATGCTTGGAGTTTTACTTCTTTACCGGTTATTTAGAGATGGAGTCTTGAGGACTGTTCCATTCAGCCTGGCTTTGAACCCAGATCCTCTGGGTCCCAACCTCCTGGATATCAGGATTACAGGCCTGAGCTACCACATTCTCCTATTTCTTTGCCATCCCAGTGAAACTGCGTCGAGGTTTGGGGGCTTTCCTCACTTGTCAGACAGCCCTGGTCTTACCAAAGAAGCAGGTTGGATGACAACGGCGTCTCCCTGGCTTGTCGCTCACCCTTCCACCATTCCATCCATCCTTGTCCCACTTGTGTTACTGGAGGGAGGTCTCTACCAGTGGGCCCACTGGTCCTCCGCCTCTCACATCCCGTTGGTTTGGCCATTGGGAATAGCAGATGAGTGATGGGAGGGCAGAAGGGGTGGTTGAGTTGTTTCTTCTCGCCCCTTCTCTCCAGTGTCCTGTGTGGCTTCCTGCCTTGATAACTCCTCCACAGCTCTGGTCACATTGTTTCTTTGTCTTGTCCCTCATTCCTGGGGTGGTATGATTCCTTCCTCTTCAGTCCTCTTAAACCTGACCATAACTAAGCACCTCTGTTCCCCCTCACAAAGCCCCTATGGAGAAGACTGGTCCCTTAAGCAGTGGTGTGCAGCAGTGGGGCCCCGTGGGAGAATGGGGTCGAGAGGTTCTGACTCAGGAAAGGGCTGATCACCAATACAGTTCTAGCCTCCTGGGTTTGGGGAGGAGCTTGGTCCTGAATCCCACTGTCTCTTTGTTTCCTGGCCATTAGGAGCTTTGCTCCCTCACATGTTTCCAGTCACGAAGAAAGGCCCCACCCAGGCCAGATATGACAGTATCTGGCCAACCTGGACTGAACCCTCTGAAACCACCCATCTTCCACAAACCTATCTTCCTTTACACTGTTTCTCTCAGGCATTTTATCACTGTGATGGAAAGCCAGCTGACACATCTGCCTTCCTTCCTGGAGGGACACTCCATTGGAGCCACGCGGGTAGGTTACATAGTCTCTTGGCTTCTGGGGAGCTTGTTAGACGTGTTAGCTAATCACCAAGCCTTTTGCCTCGTTTGCTTGTACGCTACACTTTGCTAGTTATTTTAGAGATGGAGTTTCATGCACATGTTGGCCTGAGCTGATCTTGAACCACCATCCTCCAGATTCCAACCTCCTTAATAGCGTGGGTTACTGTGCGGGCCACTGCCCCCGGTTATTTGCATTAGTTCTCACTGTATGTTCAAGGGCACCCGAATTGTTGCTTTATTTAAAGTTTGCTGCTTTTCTTTCCTGTAATCATTTTACTTTTTTGCTTGTTGTTTTACTCACTTGAACTCCACCCTCTGCAGTAATATACAAGATGCTTCTTTCTCTGATAAATATTAAAAATCCATATATAACCATTTAAAAGAATTGGTGTCTGGTATCATCACAAAGCTTGAAGTGGACTCTTAGGCCTCTTCCACACAAGCTGGGCTTGTAGATAATGACTGAGACTTGGTGCTGTTTTAAGTCAAAAACATCTCAGTTGTTTATAGGTTTAAATTGTTTTCTTTCAGCTGCATCACTGCAGTAAACAGAAAGGAGGAAAGTAGTTCTCCTTGTTATTCCCACACTGATGAAAAGCATCTAAGTGCTACCAAATGTGGAAAAATCATTTGGGCTTTCATTGTATTGTTGTGCAAAGAACGAAGACAAATCTGGTTTTGTACAAGATGAAATTTTCTTTCCTCAGGTGGCCCTTGTTGAGGGGGGCTCAGGAGGGAGAGAGGAAAATGGGTACTTGGAGCATTGTATTCTTTGCAGGGAAGGGACTCAGATTCCACACGTGTTGTCAAGCAAAGAGAGAGAGAGACAAAGAGAGACATAGAGAAGCAGAGAGAGAGAAAAAGAGAGAGAGGGAGGGAGAGAGGGAAGAAAAGAGAGAGAATAGTGTCAGAGGAGCAGTGGTATGAGGACAAGATGTGCCATTCCAAGGCATCCTTCCAGTGACCTACTTCCTGCAACTAGGTACATCTTCCGGAACCTTCCATCGTCTGCCGGTAGTGCCTTCCAATTGGAATCAGTCAGTACTAGGGCGAATCCACCAAGGAATGGTGTCACAGTCTTTGTGCTCTAGTCCACACCCCCGAACCCTGTCTCAGTTGTGATGACCTTGTAGATCTTCCAGATTACCCACAGACTTTGGAAACTAAGATTTAGAAACCAAGGGTAATTCCACAAATGTCAAAGCAGCTGCTGCATTGGCTGCCGACCGTCCACACATGAGCTTCGGGGGGATGGTGCAGATCCCAGACGTAATGGAAACCATCAAGGCCCTTTCTGTAGCAGGGTGTGAGCTCACTTGCTCTTTAGAACCTAAGATCTATGTCTCATCCTGCTTTCTCTTTCATCGTGGATCCACCCCTTCCCACCCACACCACTATCATACATATTTCACTGAGCATCAGAATCTTCTGGGTTTTGTTTTAAACTGAGGTTAGTTAGCCTTGAACCCAGAGTGACTGAGTCAGGTCTGAGTGGGTATTTCTTGCACGTTCCCCGGTGGTGCTCAAGCTGCTGGTCTGGGTGGGGTTTGGAGAACCCCGGATATGATATGCTGAGTGCCTGCCATGTGCCGGACCCTGGGGCAGCACAGCCCTTCCCTCTTCTGACTTGGCAAGTGACTCTCCTCTCTGGGTGAGTTGCCTCCTCTGTCATACAAGCATAGTTTGCTCACCTCCTCAGGCTGTTGAGGAATTAAGTGAAGCTGAGTCTTAGACCCTGCTCTTTCAGTAGGTCTTGTCTTATGACCTTTGCAAGCCCTCTATTTGGTGAATAATATTTAAACATGTAATTTTCTCCATAAAATTCAGTTAAGTGAGAAATTTAAGTGACCCTCTCAGGCCCCTAATGATTTCCTAAATACAGGATCAGAGCAATTCATAAAGCAATTAAAATCAGTTCTTGCTGGAATACTCACTGTTGGAATTCCTTCCCCTTGATTCCTGACAGAGTACGTCTTTGGTAGCTCCAAGCAATGACCAGACTTGATACTTTGCTCCTAATGTATCCAATACTTGTTGTTGCTTTCTCTTATTTCTGCGCTTCATGTTTGCAGCTCATTGGGAAGTGTGACTTTCTTTCCCCATGAGGATGTTTGATGTACCATGATGCCTGGTGGTGGTACATTTGGTAGCGGCTTGTCTTCTCCAAGATGGAGACCTGAGGCAGTGAGTAGGTATATTGCTAGCTGGGACTAAGGGCCTACTGTGTGATGCCAGAAGACCGCAGGAGTGCCTCATGCCCCATTCCAGAAGGTGCCATCCACTCTGCACTCTTAGCAGACATTGTGAGGAAGGAGGAGCTTCCCTTCTGGGAGCAGGCCTGACTTGTGATGTTGCTGTAGATCCTCCTTTTAGGAACCAAGATTACTTCCTTAGGTGTTGAGACTTGTGGGTATGAGGTGGCTCACTTCCAGACCTCAGTTCAACACTGCTGTTGGACATGAACTTCCTCCACACCATTGGCACCATTGTCCTATGGCCAGCCCCTCCCCCGCCCCCCCCCCATAGCTCTCCTAATGATATCTGGCTGCCTCTATCCAGAAACGTCCTTTATGATTATGATTATTTACAGTGCTAGGGGTTGAACTCTGGGCTTTGTGCTTGCTAGGTAAGTGCTCTACCGCTTGACTCACCTCCCTGAAACTTTTTTATTTTAGTCGCTTTTTCAGGTAGAGTCTCTTGCTGTGTTACAAGAGACTACCTGAAAACCTGGGCTAGCCTTGGACCATGATCATCCTGCCTCCACTTCCTAAGTAAACGGGCTTGTAGGCCCATGCCACCATATCTAGCCTAATGAGACAGAATCTCACTAGTTTTTTTTTTTTTTGCCAAGGATGGCTTCAAAACAAAACCCTCTCATCTTTGCTTCCCAAGTTGCTGGGATTATAGGAATGAGCCACCACACCTGGCCCAGTGTAAGCATCCTTAATCCATAAATCAAGAATCGAAAATCCTCCAGAAATTCATGTCAGTTGAGCACTGACATGAAGCCATAAGTTTGATGGTTCAGTTGCACACATCTTTGTTTCACTCATAGACTTTTGAAAATACTGCATCAAATGACTGTCAGACTCTATATGTCATGTATATGAAACGTTTAGACTTAGGTTCTGTCCTCAAGTACTTCATTATGTATATGGAAGTTTTCATTAATCTGAAATTCTAAGCACTTCCGGTCCCACAGAGGTAAGGGATGTTCAGCCTGTAGTATATTGGGGGAGAAGCAGTCTTGAGATTTGGTGGTAACTTTGCCTCTTTACTGGATGATCCAGTGCACAGGGTACAACCCTGCCATCTTCCCCTATGAGATGGCTCTTCCATAAACACACTGTGTTGGAATGGATGAAAGGGTGAAGTCCATGTGTGAGTTCACTTGCATTCCTGGTAAATAAATCAATTGTTTCTGTGCACATCTGCACATGTGCACATGTGCAAGAAGAGAGGTTAGATGCTGATTTTCTCAGCAAGAGAATATTCAATGCAGTGGCACCATCATCAAGCGAAACAAAAGCTTATTACTTTTATGAAATGACCTTGAAGATTGAGGGCCCTCATACCGCTGGGACATACTTTGCATAGGTGTGACTCCCTCATCTAAAGTGCTCGGGACCAGAAGTGGTTCAGCAGTTTGGATTTTGGAGTTCCTTATGGTTTAGAGCATTTGCATATCCATAATGAGATGTCTTGGGATGGATCTGAGTCCGACACAGCATTGATCGACATCTTACATACACAGGGAACACGTGGCCTGAAGGTAGTTTCCACATATTTGCCAATGCCGCTGCATTCTAACTGTGGCCTGCTCCGTGATGCCAAGTGTGGAACTTTCCATCCCTGGTGCTCAAAACATTTTGAATTTTCAACTGTTTGGGAGTTCTAATTTTTTATTAATTCAACCTATAACATGAAAATTAAGTATAAAAATTGCATTTGTTCCTTCCTGAATTTGGGTCCTATTGAATACTCATCTGCTTTTCCAATGAAGGCAAGTTCCTGCTTTGCTCTTGTTGAGGAGCCAGGCACATGTGTATGTGGGTCCCTAACTGCCCCCCTACCCCAGCCCCATTTCTAGGAGCAGTCCTGGGACTCAGACTCAGCAGGTGGCACATGCCTGACACCCATCTCTGGTGCCTTTGGACCTCCTTAAGCAATTGTGGCAGGTGGCTGGACTCTGCTGCTCTTGTGCCTGTGACTGGTGTTGTTTTTCCCATGTGAAGAATGGCAATTCCTTTCTGATTTGCAGATGACCTATCCCCAGCAAGAGTCTTCACCACAGGCAAATATTCAGAAAGCCCAGCCCTGTAGCTAGACTGATGCCTATTTCTTGTTGGCTTGAGTAGGAAATCTTAGATGGATGTCCTCTGGGCTGCTCACTGCCAGGGTCTCTGGGGGCCTTCCACCCGAGTCTGAGCCTTCTTAGAAGTCCTCTTCGCTTTCTTCCACAGCTTGCTCAGCTGGCTGTCCTGGCTTTCACCCAGAACTTCCTAAAACAAGTTTTCATTTGACACTAGTTTGGATTCCAGCACTTTCCCCAAACACTTTGGTTTATTAAATCTAAAACTTCGTACTTTTGAGGCACAGGCACGCACGCCACCCCTGAAGCCATGCCCTTCCCCTTTTGTTTTTATTTGTTTTTGAGACAAGGCCCCAATAACTTGAAGCACACAGACTCTCTGATTTGTAATAAACACGATTCTTTCTACACACTCAAGGATGATACCCTTTCCAGATTGAAGCAAAGCCCATGACCTTGTATCCCTGTGACACACAGAGGCCAGGGTCCAACTAATTTAATTTTTTTAAAGTGAAAAATAAAGTGAAAGTATTATGTGGTGTCATGCAGCTAAAACGAAAGGTTGAATTACCTTTGTCTTTACTAGCTTCTTTGTTGTCACAAATACAGCCTCGCATCTCTGCTTAGATGTGAAGAGAATCATCGAAGGCCATATTCAGTGCACGTTAGCTGGGCTCTGAGGTTCATCCTACAGGTCTGAGTGGGATGCTGGGCTCTGCATTTTACAGA
This sequence comes from Dipodomys spectabilis, assembly GCF_019054845.1. Lineage (NCBI taxonomy): Eukaryota > Metazoa > Chordata > Mammalia > Rodentia > Heteromyidae > Dipodomys > Dipodomys spectabilis. The sequence goes on from NW_024870789.1 coordinate 3,849,131, forward strand.
GATTTCTAAAAGCTTCTGACCTGTAAGTCGGATTGAGACCAGACCATGCTGTGATCCTCAGACACACTTAGCACATCACTGAATCATATCTCTTAAGAATAGCAACAACTTAGGTGTGCAGGAAGAGTCTGTAATATCAGCACTTGGAGACTGAAGCAGAAGATCACGAGTTCAAGAAAGCCTGGGCCACACAGTGAGTTTGTTCAGCATTGGCTACACAACAGGAAACTATTTCAAAAATGAATGTGTGAATGAATGAAGAAAGGAAGGAAGGGTTGGGAGGGTGGCTCAGTGGTAGAGCGCTCATCTAACATACACAAAGCCCTGGGTTTGATTCCTCAGTACCACATACACACAAAAAGCCGGAAGTGGTGCTGTGGCTCAAGTGGTAGAGTGCTAGCCTTGCGGAAAAGAAGCTCAGAGACAGTGCCCAGGCCCTGAGTTTAAGCCCCAGGACTGGCAAAAAAAAAAAAGAAAAAAGAAAAGAAAGGAAGGAAGGGAGAGAAGAAGGAAAAGAAGGAAAGGGGGAGAGACAGAGAGAGGGACTGAAAGGAATGACATCAACACAGTTGCCTTCAGACCACCATGTCAATAGATTGGTAGTGACTCATGGAATTATCTTCAAACTAAGCACCAAATTCCATAATTTATCAGTATTCCTTTCATGTACTGTAAGAGTTTGCATAATTTCCCTGTGGTAGAAAGCAGAGAAATCAAAACAATAAACTAAGAGATCTCCCAATTCATTGGAGCACAAAATTTAAATCTGTGTTTGCTAACAATATTTCAATTTCTGGGCAAATGTAACATGGAGAGACTGAATAATTATATTTCCATCTTTACTTTGGGAGGAGTCTGTTTATTTATTGCTTTGGCTGAGGATGCTAAACACCTGGAAGTCTCCACTGTAACATTTACCTTTGTCAGATAAATTTATTGCTTAACATTGTGTTGATTTTGTCTTACACACGTACTTATGAGCTGATCACTTTAGATCTTATGGGGAAAGAAATTTTGGCATTCAGTTCAGGCTTTCACGATGGTAAGTGCTTGACTCAAGATAATGAACATAAAAGAATAATCATAATCAGGTAAATTTCCTGCCTTAGTTTCTTCCCAGCCCTCTGAAGTTAGGAGAAAAATTTGTCCTGGGGTGGTTTTATATGGCAAGCCATCATTCTATCTTGTCTGTTTATTTTTTCTTTCATAAATTTCTACCCAATCATGTGTAATTCTTGAGAATGATGGTTTTTTAACATAAAAATTTCAATTAATATAAACAACCAAAAGAAATCTAGTTATAGAAGAGGGTAAACTAAAGTGAAATCTGTGGATATCAAATGCCTGACAGCTCACTTTGCAGTTAATTCACTCATTTATCCATTCATTTCTCAAGTATGCATTGAGTATGTTTTATAGAACAAGTAACCTCTTTCATCTCCCCAGTCACCTGCCTTCCTCCTGCCACCAAGTAGACCCATAGGCTGGTGATCAAGAATGTGGCTTTCAGGGGACATAAAAAGTGCTCACTGGAGCTAAGGAGGGAGCCAGTCTCACTTCAGATGTAACTATGAATGGGAGAAGTGGCTCCCCAAAAGACTACTGTTAGTCTAAGAAAGGAACTGAAATCTCAGGCCTGAATAACTTCGTTTCACATTCATCATTGATTTAACTAGCGTCCATCTTTCCTCTGCCCCGCCCCCCCCATACAATCTGTTACTTACTGCGAGCAGTACACTTCTGGTGGGAGCTGATTGAGTATCTCTGATGAAGTTGTTGCTTGCACTAAACACCTGCTGCCTGTGTGGTGCTTGAGGTGTTTCCAGGGACTGTGGTTTATCCAGGTATGCAAGGTTGGTATTTTTAACTTTTATCAGATGAAAACAGGCTTGGAAAGTTTAAGGACGGATGAACTCTAAAGACAGTGGCTGGAGTCGATATGGACGCAGACTGTTTGGGCCTCAGGACTGTCTTCTGAGTACTTCTGCCACCAAGGCTGGGCCGGCTCCAGCTCTGCCCATGGCGCGCCCAGCGCTGGCAAGTCTACCCACTTTCCTAGGCTTTGGTTTTCTCATCTCTATCAGGAGTATCAGCTTTGAGGTTTGGTTTTAGGGGAAGGACGTTTTCATCAAATGAAGTCTTATAGACTCAGACGGGGTCTTCTGATAGAGACTTGGGGAGAGGGAGTTGGAGTGAGGTTGGGGAACCCCAAGCCTACTCCACTCTGCAACTCAATCCCAGTGGGAAACACAGTTTAGAAGCCAGTGAACTAGATAGACGTCCTTCTCTCCTACCATATTATGTCAGTGGATCTGAGAGTTCTTTGAAGGCAGCAGAGAAATTAAAATCCTGGGGCATGTTGCAAATGAGGGGGGGCAGGGAGAGAGAGCATTACAGACTCTCGAGCACTGTGAACAGTTGCAGGGGGGACCCTCACCATGCATGCGGGGACTGGTGTCAGTCCTGTGGCCCGGAGAACTTAACCTGAAGATGGGCTTGTATCTCGATCCCGGGCTTCTGCTTTGCACCTGTAGAGTCTTTTTTTTTTCTTTTAGGACATGTCTTTTATACCCTCCTAGGACAGCTCCATTGTCCTTTCATGAGTTCAGGCTCTATTTCATGAAGTTTAGGTATGATTAAGTATTAAGGTATGATTAAGGTCAAGGTTGGCTAGATTGGAGTAGGCATAGTGGATATACTAAGTTGGCCTAAACATCGTCTTGTCTGAAGAACCAAAAGCAGATGTAAATAAAAATGGAAAAAAAAAAGGAAACCCTTTCTTTTTCATTCCTAAAAGAAATTCATAATGGGTTTTCCTCATAAACTGCAATTATGTTTAAAGAGCACTAATGAATAATTTAAAGACCCACTGGGTTCAGCAATTAGTTTTAAGTGTGGATTAATTGCTTTCTTTATAATATTCCATATTCATTTTTTGCATAACATGGACAGATAGTTCATCTTATTTTAAAAATATTTTCTGTTCTCTAAAATGTTCTGATAGGTGAGAACAGAAGCTGCGATAGCCATTGTAAAGTGTGAAGCATGTGATGTAGAGCCCATGGCATTCCACGCTGAGAGAGCAAAATCCCAGTTTCTCCTCTTCCCTTCCCTGGTGCAGGCATGCACCAGAGCTTGGCTCCCAAGTGTCCCTGAAGCATGGCCTTGGTCCCTTCTGTAGCTGTGTTCAGAGGTGGAGCACTGGCGGGTGAATGGATCAAGGGCTCTGTCTGATCTCCTCAATGGACTAACCAGGGATCAGTCTTGGTTTGATATGCATTGCTTATGGTAGAAACTTTAGAAGTTGAAGGGAGTGGGTGCTGTCCTGGCCCATTCCTTTATCTGTATTTCCTAGACACCAGAATACAGCTCTGCTCCACTTTCTGTCATGGTGCTCTGCCTTACCGCAGCCTAGATAAAAGGGAGCCAGTGACCATGGGCTGGAAGTGCTAAAGCTCTGACCCAAATAATCTTGCCCTTTTTTTTTTGGTGCCAGTATTAGGGCCTGAAGTCAAGGCCTATGGCTTTTACTTGGCTTTCTTATTCACATCTAGCACTCTATCATTTGAGCCACATTTTGAGTCTAACATTTTCCCTCGCTTAATTGGAGGTGGAGTCTCTCAAATTTTTCTTTCTGGGTTGGCTTTGAACCTCTCTCCTAGAGGTCTCAGCCTCCAGAGTAGCTAAACAGGCTTGAGCCACTGGCACCCGTCAAATCTTTTCTCCTTTAAGTTGATGGCCTAGAAGTCGTGTGTGTGTGTGTGTGTGTGTGTGTGTGTGTGTGTGTGTGTGTGTGTGTGTGTTCCTTGAGCTTGAACTCAGAGCCTGGATGCTGTCCCTGAGCTTTTTGCTGGCATTCTGCCACCTGAGTCACAGCTCTACTTCCAGGGGTGGGTTAGGAGCAATGGGTGACAATGTATTCAGACACTTTGTATTCATATACTGTTCTGTAGAATGAGAAGTTCTTTGTACACTCACTTAAAGATAATAAAACATTAAAAAGAAACAAACCAGTTAATTAGAGATAAGAATCTCACAGACTTTCCTGCCCAGGCTGACTCTGAACCATGATCCTCAGATCTCAGCTTCCTGAGTAGCGCCACCCCTGGAGCCCGGCTTAGTTTCCTAGAAGTTTGGTCACAACAATGGAGGGTAAAGTATTGCAGTGTAGCCTGTGGCACAGTGGCTGTCACTTGCTTTAGACTCTGACCTGAGGCAAGAAAGGGAGTTAGGGTAAAAGGCACACAAGTGCACCCACCTCCACATAAAGTTCTATGGAGCAGAAAGCAAGACTTGGCGCTCAGCTCTATTTTATACTCACCAGTGCTTCTCACTCCCCTCCTCTCTATATCTTCCAGCCAGAAACTTTAGAGAAGAAGCAGGTTTCTGGGATGCTTGGTCAAGTTCCAGTTTGGGGCAGGGTGTCTGCCCTGTAAACATCCAGGCACAATGTTTTGCGTGATTCTCTGTACCTGTGTTTTTAGTTTTCTGTATAACGTTTGAAAATGCATACCCTGGCAGGTTGAAACGCCTTGTCCTGGAGCATACAACTTTAGAGGAGTTGTTTTTATAGCTTTCTCCCCTTATTTTAGTTTCAAAGCAGAGAGTGTGTTGGGATCTTCTCTTTAAAAAAAGATGACAGGGATGTGAAGAGAGGTACAGTGAGGGGGAGAGGGTGTGCAGAGGGGGGAATGTGGCCCACGTAATTGGCACACATGTATGAAATAGAATAATGAAATCTGCAGAAGGTCATTTTTTAAAGGAGGATGAGCAGGAGTCATGGAAAGGAAAGGCAGAATGCAGTTTCCACTAGAACATCCAAAGGAGCTCTGGAGGCTGTGGGAAGCTAAGTGATCCGGGTCCTCTCAGCCCACACAACACTGCAGAATGGGGTGTTAAGGACTCAAAACCCAAATCAGAGGGTCTCTTTTTCTATCTGGCTTATCCTCACCAGGAAGAATGAAGATCAGGTTCATGGTATCCTTGGAGGGAGACATTGTCACAGGACAGGAAGGGTGGTGGGGAGAGAGAAGGATGCGTGTCATGTTGTGCACTGCCAAGTTTGAATGTGTTTCCACCCAGTGCTGATCAGCTGTAGGATTGAGGAATACCTGTATCACTGATGTGTCTTGTGAAGGTTATCTCCAGAGGAGACTGGCAATGAGTTGTCATACACAGGAGGAACAATCTACTCTGAGTGTGGACAGTGCCATCCACTCTGTATGGGTCATAGAAAGAATAAAACCACAGGGAAGGTGAATTGGTCTCACCTTCTAGAGCTGGGTCTCTCTTCTCCTGCCTTTGGATCTCAGACCTGCAGCCTTTGGGCAAGTACTTAACACACAGCACCCACCCAGGTTTTCAGGCCTTTGGACAAGGACTGAGCCATATCCCTGGCTCCTGTAGTTCTTAAGTCTGTAGGTGGGAATTAAGCCTGTTGTGGGAATTTACAACTTCCAGAATCATGCGAACCCATTTCCCTAATAAATCTGCTCTCAGATACCCATGTACAGTTCTCATTGCTTCTGTCTTTGTAGAGATGGCTGTAGACACCCTCTAAAAGCACGCTTCTTCCAGTTCTCCCATCTGCATCAGCCTTGTCTAGCTGCTGCCTTGGAGTTAGTTACAATGTATCCACTTCCCTCTTTGTATTGATTCTGTCTACCTCAATGCTGTCTTAAAGAAGCAGGAGACCTTTCTCAAGGGGGAAGTATTTCAAGCATTGCGTGAGGCATGGTGGGAGTTGAAACCTTCTGCTATTGGCCCTGACCCATAGTTGCTTTGAAGTCTTGGAGAAAAGGAAGTGGATGTCTTCTAATCAATGAGGAACAATCAATTTTTACTATTTTTGCTCTCCAAGGATATGATGACACACAGACTTTATTTCTTTAAGTAGAACTTTTTTTTGTAGGTGAAGAAAAATTATCCAAACTTGGAATAAATCAGATAGCCTGAGCTTTGAGTGTCATATGAGGATGGGCCTGTACCTACCCAGCCTGGGAGAGGACTTCAGCCCACCCTCTGTTACTGTTCAGGTTCACTGACATTGTGATTAGCTTGGAGGTTTTGTCCAGTAGAGATGCAAGCAATTTCTCTCTGATGAAGTAGATAACCTCAGAGTTATGGTTGGTTACTTGATTGGACTTTAAAAGGTGTTTTTAAAAAAAAAATATATATCTAATCGAGAAGTCCCATCTGAACATTTCTCTGGCAAATGATCTTTAAATGGCCAGCCCTTCAAATGTTCTTTGAACCAGTCTTCACAGATTAGTGGTTCCCTCATTAAAGAATGAATTAAATAAAGATCTTTGGCACATGTTCATTTTATATTTACGTGAGAGTCAGGATTTTATCATTTTGAAAGTTAGGATTTTTATGAGTTATTCTATATCAACACAAGTGAAGTAACCCGACAGTAACCCTTTGAGAGCCAGCTTAAGAAATGCACTCAGGGACTATGTCAGCCCCAGCGACATGTGCCCCCAGAGGCTCCAGAGCAAATCCCAAGTGTACGCAGTCCTCGGACTGATAGCTCTATAATTCTCTAGATTTTTTTTCTTTTTTTCTTTTTTTTTGGTCAGTCGTGGGGCCTGAACTGTGGGCCTGAGCGCTGTCCCTCAACTCTTCAGCTCAAGGCTAGTGCTCTACCACTTGAGCCACAGCACCACTTACAGCTATTTTTTGCTGAGGAATCGAACCCAGGGCCCCATGCATGCAAGGCAAGCTCTCTACCACTGAGCCACCTTCCCAGCTTCCTTTTTTTCTTTCTTAACATCCACAGATTTTACATCTTGTTTTTCTCTCATTTTGTTATTCTAACTGTTCAGTAACTGTATCAGTTTTACAATCTGACCCAGTTGGAGACTCCTTGTAGTTGAATGTTTGAGATCTAACGGTTGAGACAGATTCTACTTTTATTATCCTTTAAAAGAATTCTCTTTATGGTCATATGTACATAGCTTTTGAGCTTTCCTGCTCACTGGATGAGATTATCCTAGATGTATACTAGTTATTGCATTATAAGGGAAACCATGGGACCTATATTTCTTTGGGTCTGGCTTGCTTCACTTAATATGATTTTTTCCCAAGTCTTTCCATTTCCTAACAAATGGGGTGGTATCATTCTTTCTGATGATGCTGAGAAATGAACCCCAAGATATGGACACAAGAGGTTTTTCTTTGTTGTTGTTGCTTTTAATGTACTATGTGGTTTTCTTTTGTTTCTTTTATATGTTCTTCCCCCTATGGTATATCCCCTGTTGTCACTGTATTTGATTTTGGTACCCCGCATTTGTACATACATTTATCTAATTTGGGGGAGGGGAAGGGGAATAACAAAATACTGAAATAAGGACACAGGATGACCCATTGTAACAATGAGACTCACAAGACACTATGTTGGAAATAAACTTTACAACTTCAGGGTAGGCGGAGGAGTGGAGGAGGTGGAGGAGGGAAGGGATAGTAGGAGAAAAACAAAGGCGGTGATAACAATGCTCAACAAGAAATGAACTCATTACCTTACGCATGTAACTGGAACCCCTCTGCACAGTATCTTTACAATAAAATGAAATAAAAAATAAAAATACTTCTGCACAGATCTATATGTGAGCACAAGCCAATTATGAATTTTATGTTTTTAGAAGAAGAGCCTGTTGAGCTAGTGATTTTTTTCTAATGTTTCCAGGATTATCTTTCGCTTGAGACCAAAGCTTCAAATGTTTGGCAGGCTTAGGGTCTGTACATCTCTGATTCAGAAGCAGCCTTCATATCTCACTGGACACAAGAAGTACCTTATTACCTTCATATTAGCTCATGACCTGCTTTAAGAGAAAGGAGTTGTGATCTGATCAGTTTTCAGATATTGACATGTAAGTTTCATGTTCTTCAAATTTACTTACTGATAGCTTGGGAAAGGAATACTATAAGAACCAAGTTAACATAGTTAAAATAAGTCTTTGTGTATCTCTTAGCTGTATTTCAGTTCAGTATGAAGATGTAGTTGGTTTTCTCAGGAACTTCCTAACTTGTTCAAATAAACTAATGTTCCTCCCTTGCATTTGGAATTAATAAACTTCAACTCTATTTAAATTAACTAATACTATAAAGTGCTTTCATAGAAGTACTCATGCTTTTTGATATTTCTGCTTTCAGAAATATCAAAATATCTGGTTTCTGGCATTCTTAGATAGTTTCAGCCTCCTAGCAGTGTGGAGTTGAGTGAGTTGATGAGTGATTTCTGAATGAGAATGAACAATAATACGCTGATGGCCAAACATCATTCTTGACTCTGTTTCTGCGTGTTTTGTGTTGAGGATAGGATCCAGGGCCTTTGTGCATGCTAGGCAAGTCCTTTACTGTTTTTATATGCTTACCAGGCACCATGGCTAATGCTTGTAATCTTAGTTACTTAAGAGGCGAAGATTGGGAGGATTGTGGTTCAAGACCAGCATACGCATATACACGAGGAGGCCTCATCTCCATCAATGGCTATTTGTGATGACATGCGCTGTCATGCTAGCTGCCTGAGAGGCTGAAATTGGGAGGGTAGTTCTAAGTCAGGCTGGGCACAAAAGTGCATGAGCCTCTGTCTCAATAGAAGTAAATGGGTGAGGTGGCATGCATTTGGTATCCCAGCTAGAATAGAAAACAAAAAATAGGAGAATCTCAGCCAGCCACTGGTGGCTCACACCTGTAATACTCACTACTCAGGAGGCTGAGATCTGAGGATGGCAGTTCAAAGCCAACCCAGGCAGAAAAATCTGTGAGACTCTTATCTCCAATAAACTACTCAGAAAAAGCTGGAAGTGGTGGTGTGGCTCAAGTGGTAGAGTGCTAGCCTTGAGCAAAAAGAAGCTCAGGGACAGTGCCCAGGCTGAGTTCAAGTCCCAGGACCACCAAAGAAAGGAGATCCTCAGTCTAGGCATATGCCATGGTAGGCAGCAAGACCCTATCTCATAAATAACCAGTTCAAATGATAGTTGGGGATGTAGCTTAGTGTTAGAGTGGCTGCCTTGCAAACAAAAGGCCCTGACCTCAAACCCCAGGACCGCTAAAAACAAAGCAAGGGCGGCTATACATTTGAATCACATTAAGGAATGTTGTTCATTTCACTGCATTAAGAAAGCGAGACAAACCGTGGTGCTATAGGAAGTGTAACAGGAGTTCACTGGACATCCATGTTCTGTATTGTATAGAAGAACAATAGTCCACTGAAAGGTTGTGTGGCTGACTTCTCACTGCGCCTTCTTCCAACTCTCTTGTACAACAGAAGTCAGTCAATCTGGATAAAAATTATGATCAGCATAGGTGATAGAGGCTCTCACTCTTCCTGGTTAGCCTTATCTGAAGGTCTTGGTTAGTAACTCAAAGCAAGGAAATGGAAAGAAACTGAAACAAAGGTAAGCAGATGATCAGGCAGAAATAAGCATCTCTGTGCACGTGGCATGGCTGTCTGCACAGGAAATCCCAAGAACATAAAAAGAACTCATCAAGACGGTTAGCAAGGATAGAGTACAAGGTCAACAAGCAAAAATCGGTGGTATTTTATATGTAATAGCAATGAACACTTAGAAATTAAAAAATGTAGTACCATTTACAGTGACACCAAACCAGGAACTATTTAAGGGTAAATCTAACAAATTATACACACTATCAATATGCCAAACATTATATAGAGAAATGGTCAATACAGTAAAAGATGGTTTAAATAAATGAGGACATGTTTATGGGTTGGAAGATTTGCTATTGTCACAATGTTAATTCTTCCTTTAGTGATTTATAAATTCAGTACGTCTCTACCAGAGTTTTGTAGAAATTACCAAGCAGAATCCACAAGCTATGTAGAGGGGCAAAGAATGTAGAAGAGGTATTAAAAAAAAGTTCTGCCTGGTTTTAGCACTTAATATAAAACTATTCTAATGAAATAGTGTGTATTAGCAAAAGAATAAATGCAGATCAGGGTAGCAAAACGGAGTCCACATATAGATTCTGACTATTAAAGATCAGTTCATCTTGATACAAGTGACCTTGAGCCATGTACAGAAATGGGCCATTGAGCCAGATGGAAAGGCCAAACTATAAAACTACCAGAAGAAAATATTTCACTGGGTCTGGCGGCTCATGCTTATAATCCTAGCTACTTGGGAGGCTGAGATCTGAGGATCACTGTTCAAAGCCGGCCCAGGCAGAAAAGTTCATTAAACTGTGTCTAAAGGGAGCTGTGGCTCAAGTGGTGGAGCTTTAGCCTTGGGCAAAACAAGCTAAGGGAGAGCATGAGGTCTTGAGTTCAAGCCCAGTACTGTCAAATATTAAGAAGAAAATAAAATGGGAAAGTTATTTCAGCAAACTCGTCAGTGTTAAACCGTACCAGAGGCAAAGCCCAAGATTCAGACTGAAACTGTCTGACTGAAGAGCCTTATTGTAGCCAGGTGGGTAGGCTGTTTTTCCAGCATTTTTAAAGCCTTGCTCAACTGGGTATGTTAAATTCTCTGGGGCTTGGTTTCCTGTATTTCCTGTGCAGCAGGGATCCCATGAATAGAGAGCTGGGCATGTCAGCAGAGTGAGTTATCTCCTGCAGGCTCCCTCCCTTGGAACCTATGATGACTTAATGGCTTATTCACTTTCCAGTATGAGCTGTTCATCTTACCTGTAATAACCCAAGTCCTGAGAGGCCTGGGGACCTGCTACAGCCCCACCGCGAGTGTCAGAGGGAATGCCTGCAAACTCCCTGACGTCTGACCAGAGCACCGGACTCTGAGGACCTCTTGCCAGTGTCTTTCCTGCGCTCCCTATCTTGGGACCAAAATATTCTTTGAAGCAGCCCCTTGAGAGCTGCCCAGAATGTTCCCTTCCTTGGCAGCAAATAACTCAGAATGTCATTACCTGCCTGATGCCTTCAGAAGTGGCAGGGCTCCCCAGAGAGCTCCAACACAAGCGACAGTCTCTTCTATGGACAGCTCTCGGAGCGAACACGCTTGCTTTTGTGTTTTAAAAGGCCTATGATTGATCACAGCAAACGCCAGTCCATTCCAGAACGCAGAAGGGAGATTTTAGGCTCTCCATGCATGAGTGTCGGAAGTGTCTGATCATTTTTATTTGTTTTGTTCATCTCAGTCTGGCTCAGCTATGGTATGGTTATGGAAAAAAAAAAAGTTCTAAGAGATGGAATTTGATAGTGACTGCTTCTAAATCTTGGCAGAAAGAGTTATGGCCAGACCAGAGTAAACAACCAACTTCTTTATCTGGAAGCTTAGAGTCCTGGAATGATGGTGCTGGCTGTTATAGAAGATCCCTCCAAAACAGATGACAAATTCTGTCTGAGACCATGACTGGGATTTCTACTAAGGCTTTGAAAGAAGACATTGAAGCTAGACACTGGTGGCTCACGCCTGTAATCCTAACCACTCAGGAGGCTGAAATCTGGGGAACATGGTTCAAAGTCAGCCCAGGCAGGAAATTCTATGAGACTGTTATCTCCAATTAACCACCAGAAAAGCCAGAAGTAGAGCTGTGGCTCAAGTGGTAGTGCTAGCCTTGAACAAAAAGAGCTCAGGGACAGTGCCCTGGGCCTGAGTTCAAGGCCCAGGACTGGCACACACACACAAAAATGAGGACTTTGAGTTGTTCTTGGATGACATCACCAGATGCAGAAGGAAAAGGCCTGTTGAGGAGAGGGACAAGCTCCAGGCAGAAGTCCAGAGTTCCGGAGAGGGCAGAGGCCCTGGTGCAGGAGGGCTGGGGATCATTCAGGGGTTCAGCAGGTGAGACTAGAAAGGCAGTAAAGAGCCATCAGTATTGCTGCTTGTGACAAGATCTGGATGCTCTAACTGTGAACTGTTGACTCAGTGCCGCCTCTTAATGCTGTGCCAGCTGCAAAGTGTCCCTCAGCCTCTCTGAACTTCCGTGGGGATGTCACCTACCACCTGATTGTTGGGAGATTAAACAGGATCCTGTATTCCAGCCTCCCTTTACCTTCTAATTTTAATGCATAGACGCATAGCAAAGTGCTTTTCCTTTAATAGAAACTGAATTCTCAAAGAGATTATACCTGAAGAGGGATTTGCCCTTCCAGCTCTGGGCACTGTTTTCGAGGTTGTAATCCATGCTGGAAATGGAGATCATTTAGACATTTCTCACAGATCACTGGGGTGGTCTCAAAGGCCTGAGAATGGATTTTAAGATGTCTCCAAGGCCAGAATTTTAATAAAACACACATTCCTTGTAAATTATGTTGCTCATATGAAAATTTGCTTTCTGCCGCACATAGAGACTGCTGCTAACTTCAGTGCCAAATGAGGATGGCATTATTTTAAATGTGATTGGTGGCGTTCTCTTGTGGCTTCCTGGAGGGTGTATAGCAAAGTCAGGTGACCTTGTACTAGTCTTAAGTGATTCCTAGCATGATGGTTATTCAATAAAATTGTTCTCCGTAGCTGGGCGGGAGGCACCCAGATGACTGGATTCAATTTCGTGCTGAGGGTGCAAATATTCATTTTCCCCAATTGTCACCCAGAGTCCAATTTTAATTTGTTTGCTATTTCTGTTAATACCAGGGCCTACTTAGACTACCCATTGAAAGTCCTTAAGAATATTAACAGGGAATCCTTACAGAATTGCTGCAGAGTTTTTAAATGTTTGTGAATTACCCTGACAGGCTTTTAGTTTTAACTCACATTAAGTAGATTTCATTATTAACAAGAATATACACAAATTAAGATAAGGCCATTAACATCCTAAATATACTGCATTTTCCAAAAAAGAAAGCAAGTTTGAAAAAATTGGGAAAATGCATTTTACAAAAACAATGAAGTTGCCAAAATTAGAGGAAAGAAACAAAATGTAACCCTACTAAGAAAGACATAACTGATGACCCTTCCCACTGGGTATTGAGAAGTACTATTTATAAGAAAGAGAATCACACTGCAAACCTGGGCCCTGACTTACTGTTTTAGATCAATCTCCACAAGTCAGTCTGTGGTCAGATAGTTTGCTGTATGGTCACTTTGTCAAACAAAAAATACAAAAAATTACTGGATGGAGCAAGAACATTTTTCGACAGTTTTCTTTGGGTGATCTTGAGGTTTGAATTCAGGGTCAGGCATTCATTAAGCTGGCACTCTACCACTTGAGACACCTTTCCAGCCTTATATTTTCTAATTATTTTGGAAATGGACTCTCATGAACGTTTCTGCACAAGCGGGCCTTGAACCGTGATTCCTTTAGATCTAAGCCTCCTGAGTATTACAGAATTACAGATGTGAGCCAATGGGCTTGTCTTGATTCTGTGCTGGGTTTTTTGTTTGTTTGTTTCTTGTACTGCTGGAAATGGACTTTGGAGCCTCATTTCATCTTGGCAAGTGCTCTACACTTGCACTATGCCCCAATCTTTTGTAGATAGGGTCTCACTAACTCTTTCCAGGCTGGACTTGAACTTGTGATTCTCCTACTGCATAGCTGGCACTGCAGGTGTGCACCACCCTGGTTTATGTGTGTCCCTCGTGTCACAGCATCATAGGTTGACAGCATGAACCCAGGAGCAAAGGCAGAGCGATGAAGAGGAGGAAACAGAGCTTTGGGGGGGGGGCGGGGAGTGGAGGGAAGGGGATAAACTACTTAGAGATGGAGAGAGTGAGAACTGGGAAGTGAGGAGCCCCTGCCCAGAATCCTACCAGCCAAGGAAGCCTAGTACCCATCCCAGGAGAAGGCAGAGGGGAAAGGCCTCACTTTGAAGCCAGCCTGTCACCTCTTCTGGGGACCCATCCAGAGGTGCTGGCCAGCCGGTCACCTCCTCTCCTGGAGGACTCCACAAGCGACTGGATGTGCACAAGCAGACAGCCTTCCTTCCCTTGCACCCTTGCTGTCTCTGTGGCTTAGGATGATGTACCAATGTGAACACCTGGCATTTCCCGCAGTCCCTCGCTTCCTATGACTGCTTCCTCAGTCCCTTGCACAGGCACGTGGAATGTATCTGGAAAGTTCAGGCTTGGGCGTGCTCTGTTGCCATGGAGATTGGTTTTCTGTTTTGCTACATGAATGTCTTCATGGGACAGTGCAGCAGTGTTCTGGAGACGCAACACTTCATGGAGTCTGTCTCTCCGTTTACACTATTCGCGAGTGTCTCTGGGTAACATGTCAGCAGCCTGGGGTCCCTCCCACTCCACCTCAGCTCTTTCTGCTCTGGTGCATGAACGTGACCTACTCCTCAGCAGGAATGTGATTGTGCAAGCCAGACTCGCTCGTGCCAGCCCCTCATTTCCTGTTAACAAATCCCCACCTGGCCCAGCTTTGTCTAGCGACTGTGCTCAGCACTAATTTTGCTGTTCGGTAAAAGATCTGGGGCTCGTATTGGTCACGTTTGCCATTTGTAGGAGTGGACTTGAGCTGTTGGCAGAAGATGCAAGAGGAAGAGGCACAGACCAACAGGGCCAAAGGCCAGGAGATGGCTGGTATCCCTCTGGACACGGGGAGACATTAGTGGCCTTCTTCACTGCCTACTGCATTAGCAAAGTTGGCCTTGTTGTTATGTCTACAGGGTGGAAAAACTAGTTTCCCTGAAGATGTCTGTTCTGAGCCACCTGAGGCCATGACTGTGGTAGGTACAAGGCAAAAGGAATGAAGAGACTGAGCCATTCCCAGCACTCCTTGAGTCCCAGGCAGAAGCCCAGCTCTGAAGGTTCCAATGCATCAGGTTGGCCAAGTGCCCCCAGAATGCCAGTTAAGGAGATGGATATGGAAGGGCAGAGAAAGGTTTATTCATGTGGCTGTAAGCAAGAGGGAGTGCAGGCATCTCAGGCCATCGAGGATGCGGACGGGGTAGAGGATGAATCGGGAGGAGGTGAGGTGTGCGTGAACAGCCTTGGTCAGAGTGTAGTCTCAGTCTCATTGACCATTACGTCCGTTCCGGCTCAGCAAGGCGGCCGGAAGAAGGTCCTACCATTTAAGAGGACAAGTGAGTTCCCACGAGGTGTGAGCTCCCTCTCAGGGTGAGGTCACCATACGGTCAGCTGGTTGGGAGACTCTGCTGTCCCTGGGGTCCGTGGTGGACGGAGGTTAGGATGGTGACTGCCGGCTGCAGGCTCCTTCGGAGGGGAGGGAGGGGACATTGTGAACGCTGACGGTACGATGGATGCTGTCACACTGGGCTCTGTGCCTTCAGCCTGGGCGGGGATCAGGTAGGCTGGGTCACCGTTTGCCTTTTGCAGGTTGGCCCAGCTGTGTTCTAGAACTTTTTCAAACTTCACTACAGTTCCATTAGGATGGTCTGGCCAGCTAGTCATTTTCAGTTTTGTATCTGCAAACTCTTTCCAAAAGCCATTTTGTCTTTGAACCAACTTTGTCAACATTGCACAAGGTAGCAACGGTTGCTAAGAGGAGCTGCCAGGGTGTTGTCATGGGAACGGTTGTTTTGGAAATGAGGCCTAACAAGCTCTAACTCTATGGAGCTAAGGTAGCAGGCAGGGGACCCAGCCACCCCTTACTTCTTCCTCATTAGGGCTTTCCTGCCAGGTCTGGGAGAGTACCACACATGGCTCTGGTCCTTTGGGGAGAGCAGTCACGCATGCTGCAGGTTCTGATTAGATTCGGGACTGAATTCCTGATTTGCCCGGTGGCCTGTGGCCACGTGCAAGACCTAGAATAATGCATGGGCTCACTCCACGGTGTTAGTCATGTTTACCTCTGGGAGTTGGTGGAATTACAGGAAAGGATGTATGTAGTTTGTCTAGCATGGCACTTTATGATATCCAGAGTGCTGTTATGCCCAGACAGTAGTTTATGCTGTTTCCCAAGCCAACTGGAGAACAATTTTTAATCCATCGGTCTCTGGCAAGGAGTCTTCCTGCTGTGACTGACAGTCAGCCCCCACGAGGCATCCCAAGTCAGCCATGCCCGAGCTGGTCTAAACTCTACACCACAGGAAGGATCAAGGCTCTCTGCACTTGGCTGTTGTACAGTCCCAAATCTGGAGTCTTAGGCTAGGCCCAAACTCCAAGAGTGTCACGTGTCAGGTCTGCCTACTTGCCCCCATGCATCAAATAAAGAGATATGGGGAAGGACATAGGAATGAGATTTACCATGCAGCATGGATGGGTGGCCGTGGGAAGACAGCACTTGAGTGCACCCTCAGCCACCTTTGGAGGGCAGACAGGGAACCAGGCCAGTGTGCATAGTTCAAGAGTACCAGTCCCAGGCTGGGCCAGTCCTCCTGGAGAGGGTGTTGAGGTCATGGCTGCCCTGGCTGGTTGGGATGAACATGTCGTGTTTTCTGCAGCGTGAGCTGTCCTGCAGGGCTCTGCTGGTCATCAGGAGTGGCTTCTTCCCTTGTTGTAAATATGTTATGGATTAGTATGGTCCTTCCTGGACCCCAAGATGATTGCTAAGCAACTGCAGAGAGAATGGCTTAGAGCAGAGACACATGCAGAATGCACGGAGATGCCAAGCTGCCTCCCTGACTATACTGTGCTTGTGGGCTCCGTGAAGACCTGAAGATGTTGTGAGGTACTTAGTATAGAGCCATGCAAGCTCTTATCTCTGTGGCCGAGATGTGAGGCACCCACAGTGAAGAGCCCTGGGCAGATGCTGCTCAGGGTCCTGGACTGTACCCAGGGGGACTGGTGAGAAGGGAGACGGGGAGCTTCACTTTGGGTGACTGTTATGTTATCCTAGCTTTGATCTTGAAGTATGGAGAGTGTTAGCCCACTATGATTTAAATATGCTTCCTCACCCAGATCTCCCATAGGAGTTGAACCCCAAAGTCACATGGTAATTTTATTCAGGGAGGTGAACACTTGATGCAGGTGGGGGGCCTTTTGGGAAGGAGGTAGGGTGAGATGAGTTACTAAGGAGGAGCCATGGCCTTTTTTTAAGGGACAGGTAGCAGATGATCGGCACAGACACCCCTGATTCCTGTCTCCTGCCGAGCGATACTCTGTACCCTGCTGCAGTTCCACTGGGGCCATCACCAGAGCTGAGCCAGCATGCGCACCTTGACCTTGAGCCTCCATAGATGTGAGCTGGGTAAACCTTTGTGAAGTTAGCCTCCTGTGTCTCAGTTTCTGTCTGAAGGTCAAAGCCATATGCTTGACCTGGAGCCTGAGTCCTGCACGAGGCTCATGTGGCCCACGGGCACATCAGGGAGGAGGAGTGGGAACTTGCTCACATTCTATCCTGTAAGTCACATTCCCACACTGTAGTTTAACTGTCCTCCAGTGCTTGCTATTACCATTGTGATAAATATTCCTTTTTCATGGTGCAGGGAACGGAGCTTTGTGCATGGTAAGCAAGTGCTGAGCCCACTGCTGAGCTGCTTCTGCAGTCACACATACACACTTAAATAATAAAGAGTTTAGCCAGGCCATGTAGTACTTGCCTGTAATCCCAGCACTGAGGACTCTGAGGTAGGAGGACTTTAACTCTGAGGCCTGTCTAGCCTATTTAGCAAGACGCTGTCTAGAAAACAAAAATAACCCCCACCCCGAAAATAACAAAAACCCACGAGTCATGCTTCTGAAATAATTAAGGGCAATTACACTTTTGCATATTAAAAAATTGCAAGTATCTTTTAAAATTACTCAATAATAAGATCTGTAATCACATGTGTCTCTGCAGCCTGTAGTGGAGTCTATAAGGAGAATAGCACAGTCTGTGCAAGTAGAGAGAAATGACTCACAATGGCCCTGACTCACTGACCCTACTGGAGGCTCTCTCCCGCCCTGACCTCCTGTGCCCTTATCCCCGAGACCCTGCCTCCCCCCCCAGCCTTTCAGCCATGCTCCGTGCAGTTACCATTTTGGAACACACCTCATTTGATCTCCATCACTGGAGCTGAACTTGTCCTTGGTCTTCTTACCCCATGTCCTGGGAGCTTAGTGGTTCAGATGCTCTGACTGGGGAAGACACAGAATTTCTTCTTGGAAACTCAACTACGTTTAGGAATGGTTCCAGAGAGGCCATGTTGCCTACCCAGAGCACCTTCCCCCCAGCAAGAAAACCCCACCAGATCTGAGCTTGAGCAGATTCTTTTCAAACAGCTGCACACATAGCTCTTGGCTAGTTATTTGCTGTTTGTCTACTTTAATGGATTCTGGAGTGTTCATGCAAATTTATGTGGATCAATAGCCCAAGGCTTGGACAGTAGCAAAGAAGAAGGCCAAGGAGCAGTATGATATATGAAGTGCTTGTTGAGTTACATCTCTTCCTGTCTCAAAGAGGAAGGACACAAATGGAAATAAGGGCCCAATGCAGTGGTTCACACCTAAAATCCAAGCTGCACCAGAGGTGGCAATAGGAGAATTATGGCTGGGAGTCCCACCTGGACAAAGATGTTAGATCATAGCTCAAAAACAAGCTGAGTGTGGTGGCTCCCACCTGCAATCCCAGCTGTTCACAAGCTAGGATTAGAAGGATCCCTGTCCGAGACCAGGTTGGGCAAAAGCACAAGACTACATCTGAAAAGTTGCTAACCAACAAAAGATCTATTTTTTGAAACAGGGTCTCGTTATGTGGCCTAGGTCTCCCCTTGATCTTCCTATGTGCTGGGATTACAGGCATGTATGTACACCATGCCAAACCCTGATTAGTATTTTTTTATTGGTGTAAATTACGCAATGCCCTGGAGCCAATAGGCTGACTGAAGGTGCTTTGCCTACATCTCAAATAAGTTACACACTCTGCCAATATCACGAATTCACTCAACTATTTACTGTACACTGTTATGCAAAGCGCCTCCAATCAGAGACCAAAGATGGCCCAGATTCCTGGTCCTCACCTGGTTGTTTCCAGTGTGGAGACAGTAGCTGGCCTGTTAGGTTAAGAGAGTGGGGATGGGATCTCCAGATGGCTACAGCATTCCCAGATGGCATTCAGGCCAACCTAGGAAGTGCTTTGCAAACAGCACAAAGAGCACTGTTGGGCTGAGTCAGTGTGAACGTGGCCGGAGGTTAGCCAGGATGTGGGCTTCGCTCTCCCCCCAGTTAATGCGTTCCGTTTCTGTGCTCTGCTCCTTCGTGTGGACTATGTGTCCTCCACTAGCCACAGCGGAGAGAGCAGAGCAGGAATTCCACGGTGGGTTACTGCTCAATAAATGTCAGCTATTTTTATTATCAATATAACTGGCTGCCATATTTCTATAAAGTCACAGTCACTTGAATTTGTGTGTTTCTTAGAGACTCAGCATGGACTTTATGACTGAGGGGAAGTAGTTCCCCGCTTCTAATTGCAAACCCGGTGAAATCTCGTCAGAGGGGCCCATCCCAGAAGAGAGCATCTTAGGTCATGAGAGTTTTCTCTGGGCCTGGCTCTTCCTACCTCTGCCTCTCTTGTAACTGGGGTGATAGGCATGCACCACCACACCACATCTGTCTGCGGTGACTCCTGTACAGACAGCTGTAGTTTCTGTCCTGCTGCCACATGTTTGCAGGACCCAGGCAGGTCTGTGAGCTCCTAAAACAGGCAGGACACAGTATAGGCTCACCTCCCACTTCCCTGGAAGAGAAAAGATTAGAGACCAGCATGGGAGTTCAGGAGCATTTGGCTGGAGAGCCAAATCCCTTCCATTTTCCCCCTTGCGGGTTTTGCTGATGTATCTGAAATTGCTACACAGCGACCATACCAGGCCATGCTATGTAAGCCCATAATGTTTATGCTTTGCAATGTCAGACCTTTGGGTTTAAAAACAGACTTTAAAAAGCCAGAGAACCTGGCAATTAATCAGTGCTCTCTGCTCAGAATGAAAGCACAGAACGGTTTGTTGTGACTCGATACACAGATGGATACTGCTGGATATAATGACTTTTTCTCTCCATTTGTCTGCTTCTCCTAGCCCCCAGTTTGTAATTTACTGTTCTGCACTTGGTAGATATAAGTAAGCGTTACAGTGGGTTTTCAGATCACGTTTTAGAAATGGGTGCTGCTGCCTGGTTTAGAACAACAGCACAGCGTTTCTGTTGGTGTCAGGGTCACATCCTTGTTTAGTAGTCTCTGTAGATAAATTGGGGGCTGCCTTCTGTCCCTGGGTCTCCCAGTTTCCAGTTGAGCAAAATGTAGGAGTCTCTGCCCTGGGTTGTTTCATTAGCATCTGTAATCTACTCTCATTCTGTGAAAGTTCCGTCCAGATTTGACATCTCAGGCGAAGGTATCTAGATGATCATGCATGAGTCTGTGCAGATGAGGTTGGGTATTTTATAAAACAAAGGTGTTTGTTTAGCTTATGGCATATTACTGCATAACTCTCTAGACTCCCTAAAGTCTGAGCTCTACCTCTCACCTTATTTTTCCCAGGTTATTTTCGAGAGGGGGTCTTGCTTCCCGCCTGGACCTGCCCACGATGTGGTCCACCTACTTTAGGCCGTTAGGTAGTTGTTGCCAGAATCACAGGTCCACACCACCTTGTCCAACACTCCCTGTTGAGAACAGAGTTCTGCCTAGGCTGGCCTACAACCTGGATCCTACCAACCTCGACCTCCCACCTAGTTTGGGGCAATAGGCATGAACCACTGAACTTAGGTTGATCTAGGTGGGGGTCTTGTGAACGTTCTTGCTTGAGTTAGCCTTGGATCATGATCCTCCTGATCTCCGCCTCTCAGTAGCAGAAATTAGAGGCATGAGTCACTGGTACCCAGCAGATCTATTACTGTTTTAATTTAAGCTATATATATATATATATTTCTTCAGGAGCCTTTTAATTGTGTAAACACTTAAACAAAATCACATGGGAGATTTTGACATGTTTTCTTCAACCCATGGGCTCAGGAATGCATTTCACCAGTGTTGACCTCTAAGGTCTGTGTGTTACTGAGAAGTGGCCATGTCAGAGCCCCAGGGATGCAACCTGGGAGAACTCAGGACTTGCACAGCCTGCAGGGGAGGGGACTGCCGCTCCAGGAGAAGCCATTGAGTGGGCTGCATCTCACCTCCCTGGAAGCCCTCCCCCTCTTCCCTCCCACCTCCCCTCTCCCCCTCCAGTGCAGGTCCAGGACCATCCGCTTACGGTGCCTTCATTGGCTCGCGGATGCCTGACTTGCTGTTTCAGCTTTAGGAAATCCTATTTGGGGAAACACTTCTTGCTGTATTCTTTTTTAGCTGGTGCCTTTGAAGATGTGGTTTGGAAAGAGGCGACATGGGCTCCAGGCCAGAGGGCAACGTCCCTGAGCAGAAATGAGTCATCATATCCATTATTTCTGGCCACGGGGAGCCCCACAGCTGCTGACTGGCCAGCTGCCCTGGGGCTGACCCGAGCACGGCCTGCCCTGTTCTCCTCTCCCCTTCTAGCTCTCAGTATCATCACTGGACTCTGGCACTTTGTCCCAGGGGCCTGCCTTGTGAACTGTGCGTGCTCTTACTTCTCTGGTTTGTTTTCCTGTTTTATTAGTTGGGGAAAAACGTAGTACAGCCTTGTAATAATTGACACTTACGTATCAGTCACCAAAATAGTAGAGAGAACAACTTAAAGAAGGCTGTATTTGCCTCATGGTTTCAGGGTTCTGTCCGTGGCTGCCTGGCCCCAAACAATCAGTACAACCTGGCTGGGGAGCATGTGGCTGACCAGCACCTTCACCTCATGGCAGAAAGGAAGCAAAGGCATGGACCAGACCAGGTGTAACCTTCAAAGGCACAGCTCCAATGAGCTACTTCCTCCAGCTAGGACCTTCCTTCCCAGATAGCGCTACCAGCTGAGAACCAGCACGGGAGCCTGAGAGAGACACTGCATATTCAGCCATAATACTTAATTTGGCTTGAAACAAATCACTGAATGAACAGATGACTATGAATTCCAAAGCCATGGATCACGGCATTGGAAAAGGGAGAGGGGAACAAAGGGAAGAATGCTGATAGCTGTTGTGACATGAAGATGACACCTGGGTCACACAGGGTGTGGAAGGATATCTGTCAGTTATCTGCAGTACCAGGCTGACTCTCTTCCCTGTTTGGGGGACAGATGCCTGCCACTGTGCGGACATGAGTTGTACCACTCTGTTTTCTCCTTGAGAAATGAAGGATTTACCCTTCTTTTTGTTAAAAGTGCTGCTAGAAGTCAGCCTAACTTTTAGCTCTCTTTAGCTAGTAATTTGGCTAGCGTGCTAAAAACCAGATTCCCTATCTGGGTACAGCATCTAGTGCCCGGTAGAAACAAGGGTTGTAAAGGCACATATTACTTGGTTTTATGTTACCATAACAAAATGACTGGGGATGGATACTTTATGAAGAGGTTTTATTATTTTGTAGTACTCCGCCCAGCTTTGGTGAAGGCTTCTGGCAAATGACATCATAATGGTGGAAGAGAGACTCAGAGGAGTTGCCAGGCTCACATCTAACAACCCATTTTCACAGGCTAGTACCACAAAATTCAGTACCACAGCTAGTACCACAATCCATTACTGAGGATGGGGTGACCTAATTATCTGATAGTTGGCCCCCCTTTTTGAGCATCCTACCACCTCAACATGACCCTTAACTCTTTTCTGGCCATAGCAAACTCTGATTCCTTTCTGCACTTGCAGCTAGCTCTGAGGGGCTAGTCCAGCTTTGGGCTTCTCGGGACTTCTGATGAGACCTCTTTTGGAACGTCACTGAAGATCAACTTCTCCCCCTGCCCTCTCCTGCCGATTCTCCCATTTCCCAGGTATGGATTGCAAGAGCACTTCCCCAAAACCCACTCTCTGTGGTGAAATCTGCTTTCTGGGGACCACACCCCACAACACCTTCCCTTACATTCCCACTGTGGTGCTTTAACCAGGGGATTCTGCGCCAGGAAAATTTCCAGCTTCTGGTCTCTAGTCATTGCTGGAAATGAAAACTGTTAAAAATGGCATTTGTAGATTGTAAAGAGAGAGGTAGTATAGGAAAATGAAATGTTTTGAGTCATGGGTGTGGGGAAGTAGGGGGTGGTTAAGATGTGGGGGTGAGGGAGGCTCAGTATCAGGTGAGTGGATCGATCCCCATGTAGCACGTTCTCTAAGGAAGCATTCTCTAACTTCTCACCTTTGTTCCTCAGTTCAAGTTGGACTGTTTGGTTCATCAGACCCTGAAAAAGCTGAAATCTAGCTCTGTCATCTACCAGCCAGATGCCTGCCCAGCTACCTTACCATGGTATCTAGTCAGGTGCGCCTGAGTGTTCCAGGTACCTGATGAGCAGCATTGATCTGAGAAGAGAAGATTACGGCTGCTGTCTGAGCTCCACCTTCAAGAATCTCACAGGAAATGTCTCCTGTGGCCCATACTAGTTTAAAAGGACACGGGGATGGAATTCCATAGTGGACACTGTGGTTTGACAGTGGCTTGTCACCTCTGGAATTCATGTTGGAGTTTGAGTGCCATTCGTTGCAGTTGGAACATGAAGCCTGTTAAGAGGTGACTAGATTTGGCCAAAGGATTAATGGCTGTTGCTGTCTGAACCTGAACCCCCTGGAAAGTTGCTCATGTTTTAAGACTTGGTTGTTAGCTGGCAGGCTTTTGGAGAGTGATTGGATCACCAGGGTTCTAACTCTGTAGATTAATCCATGACGGATCCATTGATTGATGACACTACTGGGAAGAGGTGGAGGAAGTAGGTCACTGGAGGTGTGCTCTGGAAAGGTATGTCTTATCCTCAGCTCCTCCTGTCCTTCTCTGCTTCCTGCCTGCCACAAGGTGAGCAGCCTCAGCCACACGTGCTTGGCTGCTTTGCCACAGCCCCCAACACCAGAGCCAGCAGGCCACAGTCAATAAATCTAAAACCATGTGTCAAGCCTTCCTCCTTGGAAGCTGTTTCTCTCAGGTGTTTGTTGTCAGGCTGGGGAAATGCCTGATCCAGGCTGGGAAAAGCTGCCACTCTTACCTCATCTTTCTGCCTTCTGTTTTCATGGGATTCGTGGAAAGCTACCTCTGTCTACGTCACCCACATCTGCTGATCTTTATGGAAGATACTTTTGCCGTTCAGGACATGTCAGAAAAGTCTTCTTGGAGCACTAGCTTGTCCTCATTGCTGTCACTGAGAATTCACATCTTCTAGGAAGTCTTAGAGACCAACTTACTGTCTTAGGGTGCTCCTAAGGCTCAGCCGTAGATCCATGGAATTTGCTCTCTAATAATAACTTCCTCCTTACAGGTGGACCTGTTGCAACAATGAGAAGTACAAGTTGTCATGTCCAAAACGAGCTTTACAACGTCGGTGCAGGGGGGGGGAAGGGGGGGAAGGAGAAGGATTGGGATTGGGGGGGAGGGGGGAGGCTGGGAAGGGATGTGAAGGGTAAACCAAAGGAGGAGGCTGCAATGCTTGGTAAGAAATGTATGCATTATCCTTCCCATGTAATTGTAACTCCTCTGTACAGTATGTTCACAAATAAAATTAAATTAAAAAAAATAATAATAACTTCCTCTGGACTGAGATGTGTGGGTGGATTCTTATACACAAGCAATGAGACAGAAATCAAGTAGCAGGACCATTTTCTGGGCTGACAGGGACAGTATCTCTAGCAAAGGCATAGCTTTCCTGGTCTGGTTAGCCTAGGTCTCCTTTGGTGTTCCTCTTCTGGATTCTTCTAGTTAAGTCTTCTAGTTGGCTTTTGTATCTATCACCAAGTAGAGAGAAGTCTTACTTCTGACGATTACAAGACCAAAGGTTATTTCTACTTTGTGGCCACAGATAGCATCCTAGAACACATTAGCTGGGCATCTCCTGACTGATATTGTTGCTGCTCCTGGGCAGCCTCCCATCCTCACTAAGCATCCCACATGGCTAGCCCCCAGAGCACTGGGGCAGCAGGCAGCCTAGCTCAGTGAAGGGGCAAGAAGTCCTGGCCCTGATGAACGAGAGTCTCTGAAGGATGGCTGCCCCTTTGGCCTTGGGGAAAGGACTCCAGTGAGAGGGGCAGGAAGGCTAAAGAGAGGGAGGGAGGGAACATGTAAATGCAAAGAAATCTGAAGGTTTCCCTTCGTGTTCCAAGTACCAAATTATGCTTGACATTTGAATTTTCCCCAAGGCTCCCTTCCCTACAATCATGCCAAATTACCCTGAAAGGGTTGGAGCTTCCCAGAGAGACTTTGACTATAACCAAACAGGTCCCTCCATTGCTTCCCACACTCAGAAAAGGGTCCAGGCAGAAAGGGTAAGCGAGGCCTCCTGCAATTTTACTGGCTGAAGAAGGGCAGGCACTGACTGCACCCTACCTCAACCCTGGCAAGGAACCTGAGTACAGAAACAGTTCAGCCCAGTGCAGCTAGCCAGAGCTGGAAGGAGCATTATAATGTGGTAGCAGCGAGGGCAGTTCAGGACGCTGAGCCAGTGCTGGGCTGGGATTGTTACACATTACTGTGAACTTCACAAGGGTCACGCAAAAGCCAGTGCTGCTGTTATCCTCTGCTTCCACACGTGTGGTGGAAGCACTACTAGTTTACCTAAATGACCAGATACACTGCCATTGCAACAGGAAAAAGCCGACACATGCCAAAACAGCAGTGGATAATTTTACAAAGTGGTGGAATTGATCAGATCACCTGGTTCCAAGACCTCACTAGACTGGCTTGTGCTCACTGACTAACAGAAGACACAGGTTCTATATTCATTCACCTGTCAGGCATGTTTTAATATCATTGATAGGTAGGAGCAGACACCAACGTGGGGAAAATGTGTAAGACTAGTGGAGCTTACTGTTCAAAAAGGTCTAGGCCCTTCCAGGGAGGCCCCAGCACCTGCTGTGAACCTGAAGAATGGGGTTCCATGAACCTAGCACACCACTTCTGGAACCAGATGGGAAGAAAATGAATTCAACACTTTCAAAAGACCCTGCGCCCTGTTCTTTGGGGAGCTCTTCCCAACAACACAGACAGGCACACCTCCACCGACCGAAGGCTCAGAAGGGGATGGAGAAATGGTGACACTTTATGCGGTGCCATATGACGCAGGCATAAAAGAGGAAATTTGCCAGAGTGACCACTGGATGGACCCGGGAGTCACTGAGTAAAATCAGCCAGACACAGGAAGACAAACTCTGGACACTCTCATTTACATGGGGAATTTTAAGATGCTGGACTCACAGAAGCAGAGAGTAGACGGTAGTCACCATGGGGAGAGGGTACCTGGGACGAGAAGATGGCCAAGGGTTCCAATGTACAGTTACAGATGGACAGGAGAGAGAGCAGGGCAGATAGATCATGGGTGGGGATGCACATATTCACGTTCATAACTGATCTGCAGGCATTGCTGCACCATGTGTGCACACACCAAATTGTCCTGCTGCACACCTTGCATCCACTCAACCTTTGTCAACTAAATAGCTTGAACTCAGGGTCTGGACGCTGTCTCTGAGCTCATTCGCTCAAGGCTAGCACTCTTACCACTTGAGCCACAGATCCATTCTGAGTTTTTGGTGGTTAATTGGAGATAACAGTCTCGTGGACTTTCCTGCCTGGGCTGGCAGCAATAATAATAAGACATCAGATCTAGAGGGGGTCAGTGGAGGGACTTTAATAAAAGGGGGTCAGCAGGAGGGGCCTGGGGGAAAGGAGAGGTTGGAAAAGGATCCAAGCGTAGAGTATGTGTGTGGCATATATGTGTATGTGGGGTGTTTGTGTGTGTATCAAAGAGAAACCCTGTTTGAGAAAGGGTGAGGGAGTGGAGGGGAATAAGGGAGAGTAATGGAAGGACTTATTCCAATCACCCTGTACACATCAGGGAAAAATCGCAATGACCTCCTTGTACTACTGATGTGTGGTAATTAAAAGAAGAAAGTGTGCATCCTCGAGAGAGAGAGAGTCACTACCACAGACCCACAGCTGTAGTCTTACACCAGGGTTCTTCTCATTCTAGGACCTTGGTGCCGATGAAGAGGCCTTGGCTGCACAGTGATTTGGCGTGGAAACAGCACTCTAACCAAATGCTGCCCTATCCTTGGGGTGGCCAAGGGGGAGCCATCATTCATGCCTCCCTACCTCTCAGTTTCCTCATCTAAGAAATGAGAGTGAAGACCCATGTCCTGTCACCTCAAATAAGTCGGGGGGGGGGGGGCGCGGGAAGATCTGTACCTTGTTATAGGAAATCAGTGCGTAACTCAGGTACAGCATTTTATACTAGCATCCAGCTGTCCTGCCAGCTTGGTCTGGCAGGGTGGGTGGGGGACTTCAGGGTTCCCATTGTCCTCCAGGGCACCAGAGTGGCCACATAGTGCAGGAGCTGTCTTTTCCTTCCAGCCACTCACAGCCATGACAGAGTTTCCCATTGTGGTTCCAGCCCCAGCCAAAGGCACACAACAAGCACTCCTGTGATACTCACTTTATCACAGGGCTGCTATTGTAAATAAGGGATGAAGGCCCTGTGCAGGGGGCCGTCTTCCCAACAGCTCCATCTAAATGCAAATGCAGATCCCCTGCCAACCCAGGAGGTGCAGGCTTTCCTATTAGCAGGCAGGAGATAGGAGAGTTAATTTAATGCTAAAACATTCCCAGGCAAGGAGAGCAATTTCCCCTGTTGAGTGGTGGCCTCATTTTCTCTCCATGAGCACCGGGCTCATAATATGATAATTTTTACCTTTTTAAACTTTGCTGAAGGAAAAAGGACAGTCATCTATCTTTGCAAATGGCTCCTTTTGCATTCACTTTATCTACAAAAATGCAGATATTTGTCTATTTGTTGAATGAATGGCCTGGAAAAAGCAGAAAAGATGAAGCTGACTTCAGTTCCTGGCTGTTGGGGATTCAATGCTGGTACTTGAGTCCATGAACTCCCCCAGGCAGGCGGGGCTGTGGGGTAGGATTCACGCCATCAAAACGAATCCATTCTTGTTCTTCTTCTGTGTAAGTTGAGTTCTATGGGTTAAGAGAAGAATAATTGAAAGAGAGACCAGACGTGAAAGAATAAGGACAAATAAGTCATTCTGTATGGCAACTATTGTGGCCAAGGTTTGAGAAGAATGAAAATGGGTCCTGCTCCTAACCCCCTTGCACAGGGTAGTTTTTAGGCTGTCTGGGTTGGAGCCCACAGCATCGCGGAAACATCAGAGAGAGCTGGAAATAATCAATGCATGTGTTTGGCTAGGGGGAGTTGGACTGGATGATTGTCTCAGAGCCTGATTTTCGAAGCTGGCACTAGCTTGGTCTCCACATGTCACTGTGATAGCCCCCTCCAACTGTGCACCAGCAGAAGAGCTATGGTCAACCTCATTATTAGTGAATTCTGTATTTGTGAGTTTCTTTACTCCTTAAAAGTTACTATTATAGGGCTGGGAAGGTGGCTCAGTGGTAGAGCGCTTGCCTTGCATGCATGAGGCCCTGGGTTTGATTCCTTAGCACCACATAAGCAGAAAAAGCCAGAAGTGGCTCTATGGTTCAAGTGGTAGAGAGCTAGCCTTGAGCTGAAGAGCTGAGGGACAGCACCCAGACCCAGAGTTCGGGCCCCACGACTGACCAAAAAAATTTATTATTATTATTATTATTATTGGTGGTGGTGGTGGTGATAGTACTGAGGTTTGAACTCAGGGATTTATACTGCCCCAGACCTTTCTGTTTTACCTACTTTTCAAATTGGTTCTCAACTTTTATGTCAGGGCTTACCTGGATCATGATCCTCCTATTTATGCTTCCAACATAGCTAGGGTGACAAATACAAGCCACTGTATCCAGTTCTTTACTGATTAATCTGATGTCTCACAAACTTTGTGCTTGAACTGCCTCCAACTATAATCCTGCTAATCACTCCCATCTCTGTAACTAGGATTACAGAGATGAGCCACATTTCTCAGTCTTCCTAAATTTTATTTGTAAATCTAATCCTCATGGTCCTTTGGTGGTCACCTGTGAACAGTGCATTGAACTGCAAAGAATTTGAGTTGCCTGGTACACACATTCACAGCCAAGGTGAAACAAGGTAACTGCCTTCTTATGTCAGCTCCTGTGGTACACAGGTATCTTTCTTGTGGTTTATTGAAGGCTATAGTTCCTCCGTACGCAGCCTTTTCTTGATGACTTTACAATAGACCCTTACCATATTGCTACATGAAGGAAATACGCAGGCATGATTGATTGTGCTGTTGACCACAAGTTCAATGTTATGAATCAACAATAGATATCAAATAGGACATCTGTAAACAGAAACACACTTAAAGCAAGGATGTACCCTGACTAATGGGTGGAAATACATAGTCACAGCCCCACGGCAAGGTAACTCTACATTTTTCCTAGAAGTGGATCTTCCCTTCTGGGCTCTGGTTACCTGGTTGCGGGGGGGGGGGGGGGGGGGAGGGAGGGGAGAGGTTCTTCACCCTACTGCTGTTCCCTTAGACAAATGCTGGTCTCCATGCGCCATCCTAGGAGCCTGGGAGTTACATACTAGCACGATCCCTATTTTACCAATGAGTCAGCTGCATGCGAGAAGTAACAGACATGCCTGCAGTCTGATGACAGGAAGAGTAGTGACAAATCAGACTCAGCAGGCAGAGTCCACACCCAGAGCAGTCCTGCACGGAGTGCTAACAAGACAGATTGGGAGAATGTGTGAGGCATAGATTGGATGCACCCAATCAGGCTCTCAGGGTCTGTTTGTATGTTGTCTGTGACACATGCATACTGGTGAGTAGGGAAATAGTGGCTGTTTGGGGAACTGTCGCTTGCTCCCAGGGAGGCTTCCACTGAGTGACACTTCCCTGCAGCCAACTCTGAAGTGGGGAAAAAAATGATCAGGGCAGGGGAGGTGGGAGGGTCAGCTGGTGGCCCTCTCCCTAAAGTGTATGTTGGGAACAGGTCAAGTATATTCAAGGTTCTAGAACAGACATTCATTTGTTCTTTTTTCTGGGATTTGAACTCAGGGCCTCATGCTTGCAGACACTCTGCCCCTTGAGCCAGGCTTGTGGCTCTTTTTGCTTTAGTTTGACTTTCTGATAGGATCTCGTGCTTTTTGCCTTGGTATAATGACTACGAGCCTTCCACCAGTCTTGTGTGTTGGGATGTCATCTTGCTGCACAGACCTCAAACCGCTCTTCTCCCATCTCTGCCTCCCAAATCGCTGTGATTGTAGATGAGAAGCATGGTGACTGGCCCTATTAATTCTCCTTGATGAAAACCCCCCAAACAGCCTTGACTTCCCATTCTTTCCATTGGTTTTTTTGTTTGGCTTGTCACTGGATTTTCTGCAGTTCCTCCTTTTGGCTGTCACCATCTGCTTTGCTTTGCTGTCATCATCAGTATGATGTCATCTGTATTCCCTAAGCTTGCTCACGTGTTTTTTATGATCACAATCGGAGTAAGCTCATGGTGTAGACAAGTCAATTTTCTCACCCAGGTCAGCACTAGGTCCTGCAGACCACCAAGTAGACACTCAGGAATCCTTATCAAAGAAACCAGTGTCTCAGGCCTGGCCCCCAGGGATCTCTACCCTTCGGCTCTTTCTAAGTTTAGAAGCTATGACAAGGTGTCAAACTAACCCAGATGGTTGACTGTCTGAGCCCACATCATCTATAACTGCCCACTGTTTTCCTGTGGAACCCATCATGTAAACACAATGAGATATGGATGAATCACGGGGTGGGGTGGGGTGGGCGTGCTAGCTCACAAGGACAATACAGTAACAGAAGTTGAGAACACTACCTGAGGGCACAGCACTGACCCAAACAGGAAGCGGGCCACTTAGTAAATAAGGTTGGCTGCTTATAATCTACACAGCATTTGTGAAATGGGTATTCTGGAGCCAGCCGTCTTCATATACATACTTGTTTCCCTAATTAAATTAAGGAGGATTAAATATGTCAAGTTTTCTCACAAGAGCCAATTTCCCCTCTTTATTAAGTTGGCTATAAACACCAGGATTCAAACCCTGTCCATTCTGACTGCAAAGCATGTATGTGAATTTAGTTGTTCTGCCGGTGGCTTTAAGTTTTAGGATGTACAATACTGCCTGCCTCAAACATGTCCAGTATCTGCCCCTAGCCCCGGTCTGGGGTCACAGTCAGGAATCTGAGTCTGTGCCAATCACCTGTGCCAAAAGACACAAGAACTTTTAACTTGAGAGTGACTTTCAGACCCCAGACTGCCTTCATAAAGGTAGCAGTTATACACAAAGCAGAACTTACACTCTAGACTTTAAAGGCCTCTTCAGAACTGAAAAAGAAAATGATACTCAGGTCAACTTCTCTTGAAGAGAATTAATTTTATACTTTGTTCCTTGTTTGAAGATGGAAGTTCCTGCCTATACTGTTTCTATGGACTATGATTTTTGGGGGGCAAACGTGATCACTTCCAGTAAGGGTGAAGTATTTCCAACTCCACCACATGGGTGGGAGAGAGATGGTTCCAGGTGGGGGTGAGGAGAAGAAGGCCCAAGCGGCACACTCCTCATCTGTCAGCTCTCTGGTACTGTCAGAAACTGTGTAAGCCCACACTCAAGGATCTGTTACACATCTTTTTGACCAAGTGTGGGCCAAAAAAATTGAACAATTTTAAAGAAAATCTCCAAAGCAAAAACGGTTAAGTTCCTGCACAGATTTTAAGGCTCGGTTGACTCAAAAAGGAGTTCTTGGCCTTGTTATGACCAGCTAGGTTTAAATCATCGCGTCATCTGCTGAGTGCTTACCTGCTGCTTGTGCAAATCTGCCCCCTGAAAAGCAAGTGGTTTCCCAAATGCAAGGTAAAGTCAGCACACTTCCCCGAAGGGATGGAATGAAACTCTGAGACGCAATGAAGGGCAGCAGGTCTTTAGTGGAAGGCGGACAGCCTTCTGGGAGCATGCGCAGTACAGGGCTCAACGCTGCATCGTGAGCATGCGCAGTGCAGCCCCGAAGGCCACAGCTTGGGCTTGTGCAGTCCAGTCCTGAACGCGGCGTCCTTGGGTCGTGTAGCCCTGACCTCCGTGCATCCTGAGCATGCGTGGGCCTTCCTCCATCGTGTCCTTGGAATGGATCATAGACCCACCCATGCCAAGGGGCTACTGCACTTGGCATAATCAGCTGATAAGAAGGCAAACCTTGTTTGGGTTCTCCGTTTTGGAGGTTCCGGTCCGTAAGCATTTGTCTCCACTGCTGCGGGCCTATGGCAAAGCAGCATGGCAGAGCAAAGCGTCTCACTCCTGGCTGGAAAGGAAGAAAGGAAAGGCACAGGGCTCCCATGATCCCCAAGGCCCCAGCCCCGATGGCTTTTAAGAGGTCCTTCCTCCTAAGGTTCCCCACCTTCCAAGGGCACCAAGCTGAGGCCCAAGCATTTAACACATGGACCTGGGGCCGGGGGGGGGGGGGGGGGGGGAGAGGAGGGGGCAGGGGAAGAGGGGAGGGGGGAGCAGGCGGAAATTCCAGATCCAGACCTCTACCTGTAGAGGTACATGCTTTGGCAGCATGCCTGATCTGTTCAGAGAATGTGTGCATGTGTGTGTGTGCACGCGCGTGTGCACATGTGTGAACTCAGACTGGGTACTGTCCATGAACCTTTTTTTTTTTCTCCAGCCTAGCTCCCTACCACCTGAGCCACAGCTCCACTTCTGGCTTTTTTTGGTGGTGAATTGGAGATAAGAGTCTCACAGACTTTCCTTCCCAGGTTGGCTTTGAACTACAATCCTCAGATCTCAACCTTTCCTGAGTAGCTAGGATTACAGGCATGAGCCACTGGTGCCTGGTGACCTGCTCTGTTTAATATTCCACTTTCTTAGAAGAGATTAACCATTGGCCAAGAGGGGAAATGGGATTTGAAGTGCCATTGGCTGGCTCTCTCTCTCTCTCTCTCTCTCTCTCTCTGTGCATATGCGCATGTGCATGCTCACAAACAAAATACTCCAGGGAGTCAGGATTGGCTAGGAGATTATCCAAAGATGGCAAGAATGAGGCCACCTAACAAATTAAAGAGATAAAAGACAGACTTCAACAATACAGATGCCTTGCAGTAGTTCTTCCCATCTGGATGCCTTCGCTCCAATTAATACTTTCTCCAGCCTTAAGGTAAGATTATAAAGTAGGTAATAAGATCCTTTAAATCCTACTGTTTGGAAAGAATCTTCATTGTCTGATTCCCTTGGTGTTTCTGTAATGCTTTCAAGAGGTTTCAAAGCCAAAGTTCCAGACATGCAGGACTCCCTAGTCAGCCTGAGAGATAAGTGGAGATAATTAACTCTTCTATGTCCTTAATTTGTCAGGATTGCAAACTGAATACTTGGAAGAGTGGGAACCATTTGTTACATAAATGTTTCCAGGACAAAGAGAGCTAAGGGCAGAGTAAGATCTGAATCAAGTGGAAAGAAGGTTAGGATTATCTCTGTGTGTCAACAGTTAAAATTTTAAGCAGACCTTAGGCATGTTAGTAAATTATTTCTGAAAGCTCCCATGGTTGCTACTCTGGACCCTTGGCAGGTCATTTAATTCTCTGGCCTTCTTTTTCTCATTTCTGTAGGAGCCAGGATCTTTGAAGTTTAAGTTCTTGCTGTGATCTTCCACATTGAACATGAAAATGTCTTTCAATCATTCTGGAGGGAGAGTAGGGTTATTGTTAGCTATGTTGATATATGTCATTCCTTCCTTCCCTCCCTCCCTCCTTTTCTCCTTCCCTAAGCCCCATACAAATACTGCATTCTAGGATATACTGATCAATAAGCCTTCAAGTCCAGCTTTAAGGTCAAAGATGATGGGTTGCCACACTGGCAAATAGTGCGTTGCAATATAGAGGATTCGCGTTTGTATATAAAACCTAGTAAGGAAGTGGCGCTGTAGCTCAAGTGGTAGAGCGCTCGCCTTGAGTTGAAGAGCTGAGGGACAACGCCCAGGCCCAGAGTTCAAGCCCCACGACCGACAAAAAAAAAAAAAAAAAACCTAGTAGGAAGCAGTGGTGCAGGTGGTTCCTCGAGCAGCATGCTCTAGAGAGTGCAGAAACCAGGGCTAGTTGCCGAGCCCAAATATCCCGCTTCCTGATGGACTTGATGTCCCTGTTTCTCCTCTTGTGATCCAGTCACAGTACCCCACCACCATTTCCAGCCATCGAAAACAGGAAGCCTGGCGAAGAAGGCTCAGAAATGGTTGCCCGATAAACTGCATGGCCCTATGACTTCGTTATTGATTTGTAAAATCACTAGCATAAAGATTATATGATCACATTTCGATCCACTTGTTACTTTTTTGTTAAGATTTTTTATTAGCCTACATCACTTGTATGAGGCATTTTTCATGACATGGGCATAGTTTAGCGCATTCAAGCTCACCGCTGTATCTCTCCCGTAATCCCCTTCCTCCTTAGAAATATTCCCATAGGTTTCACTGTGCTGTTTATGTGCATGGATATGAAGCACATCAATCCTATTCACCCTTATTCACGCTGTGCTCACCCCCACCCCTACTGTTGGAGCCTGTTGTACTTCCCTGTCATTCATTTTACCTGCATATTAATTTGAACCAAGGGGTTGCACCATGCTATTTTGCACATGCATGTAATACATACATACATAAGCTCTTCTTTGGCTTTTCCCATTCCCCACATGTTTAATAGGTTTCAGTGAGATTCCTTATTCCATCTTCATACAGACAAATAGGTTTCATTATTCACTTCTGCCATTATTTTTCTGTCTCCTTCATCCCTTCACCCCCCCAATAGCCCATAGTTGCAATCATGTCCGACCTTCACCACTACCACCACTACCACTACTACTACTGTTACACACACACACACACACACACACACACACACACACACACACACGATACACACATGCCAAGTATAGACACATACACTTTAGGTCTAGATTCCACACATGAGTGAAAATGTGATGTTTGGCGTTATTAGTTTGGTTTACCTTGCTCAACAGTATGATCTCAGGTTCCATTCATTTTTCTGCAAATGATATAATTTCATTTTTTTCTTTATAGCTGTGTTGTATTCCATGGCATGTATGTGTGTGCACACACATACCGTATTTCCATTATGCATCAGTTGTTGGGCATCTTGACTCATTCCAGAATTTGGCTGTTGTGAACGGAGCTGCAGTAGGCACGGGTATTGATTTATTTCCTTCAGATATATTCCCCAAAATGGCACCGCAGGATCAGAAAACCAGACTCTTACTTGTTATTTTGAGAACATCCACGTTGGTTCCCACAGTGGTTGCACTGGTTCCCATCCCCAATTCAACATGGCCCCAACATCCTCACCAGCCTGTTACTGTGGGGGTTTTGTGACTGACACGGTGAGATGGACTCTCAGTAGTTTCAGTGTGACAGCTGCACTGCACAGCAGTCATCACAGATACCACCTTAGTGAACATCGAGCCATTACTCCTATTTGTTCCCATGTCACCCTGCTCTGT
Source organism: Dipodomys spectabilis (assembly GCF_019054845.1). Classification (NCBI taxonomy): domain Eukaryota; kingdom Metazoa; phylum Chordata; class Mammalia; order Rodentia; family Heteromyidae; genus Dipodomys; species Dipodomys spectabilis. Next base: position 3,884,361 of record NW_024870789.1, read on the forward strand.
GAATTGGGTCTAGGGAATCTGAGGATCTTGGTTCTAGGACTCCCTTGCCCCACTGAGGACATCAAAATCCAGGAAGGCTCAAGTCGCTTATAGAACAGTGTCATGCTCAGCCTCCCCATCCTTTGAATCAGCTCTGGATTATCACTAAGACCCAGAGCAGTGGGATGTTAGTAGTTGTTCCTTCCTGTTGTTTGGGGAACTGTGACAAGGAAAAGAAGATGTATGTTCAGCACAGATGCCATTTTCCCCAGTTGGCGAAGTTTTTGGATACAGAAACCAAGGAGACAGATGTGTCTGTGCGGTTGGAGCCACAGAGAGCCCTTTATCCTGCCCACCTTTGCTACATACCTAGGCTCACTGTTGGGGAATCTACTCCTGCATTCATTTGGTGTTTGTAATGACTGCATCTCCATTGTCTTACTGAGTCTGGCAGAGGCCTGGTGGTATGGATCTACTGATGTGATCTCAAAATCTCCCCAAGAGAAGAGCGAGGATGGATTCCCAGCCTATGCTTTCATTCTGATGACCACAAAGTATGTCCCACATTACCTACCTCACATAGCTACTGGCTTGTGGAGCACTGACAAATAAAGTCCTCGAAACGGTCCATTTTAATTCTACTTAGGCTCACCGGAACAAAATAGGTAAAGTTTGCTTCTTTTCCTAGCATTTTATTTCCTTCAAACATTCATGGTAGTGGCCTTTTCCCAGCCTGTGCCCTTTCTCCCCTAACTTCCCCTTCTGGTTCCTAAACACTAGTTTTAACCACTGCTCCTCCTGGAGGCAAATCACATCCTTGTTCTTTCAAGGGTTTCCTGCAGGACGTGGCTCTTTGTTAAAATATTCCTGACAGCGTCAATAGAATCTCCTCCTATTTGTAGCCCATTTCTTTTCTGCCTAAATGTGTCTCTGGGTTTCATTTGTTAATTCATTTTAAGTTGATCCCACTTAAACCAACCTCTTTCTGATGTCCCTGTTTTAGAAGTGGGCCACCCGTAGCCTGAGGGTGGAAGAAGGGATGTGATCACAGCTGAAATTATCTGTGCTCGGAAGGGATAGGATGGGGCTTTTTACACTCTTGTCACATACATAAAACTATTGAGGCAGGATAGGCTCCAGTTAATGAAGTACTGCTTAGAATACTCCTCAAAACCACTCATTGTAGGAAAGGATTTTATTATACAATGAAATATGTTAAAGAAAGCTATTTGTGGGCACAGAAATAAAGAGATTATTTGGAGGGAATGAAGGTGTGTGTGTGTGTGTGTATGTGTGTGTGTGTGTGTGTGTTTGCCACCATAGAGATTACTACCCTAGTGGTAGAGTGAAGGATTAGGACGTCTGGACACAGGATAGCAAATTAGAAGAATACTGAATACTCCAGGCTCTTTCTTATTCCATGCAACATTTTGATGCAGTTTCCTCTGAATAATTCAAGCCTTGAACTCAACCAGTAGCTCACCAAGGGAGGTTTGTGAATGGGATGAAATGAAATTAGAAGCCTAGATGCCACCAGAGACAGTGTATTCTCATTCATAGTCATCTGAATTGTTCTTCCTGTTTAGAACAGGAAGGTGAAAAAAGGAAGATTATTAAACTCTGTTTATGGGGCTGGGAATGTGGCTTAGTGGTAGAGTGTTTGCCCAACCTGTACGAAGCCCTGGGTTCAATTCCTCAGTACCACATAAACAGAAAAGGCTAGAAGTGGTGCTATGGCTCAAGAGATAGAGGGCTAGCCTTGAATCAAGGAAGCTGAGGGACAGTGCTCAGGCACTGAATTCAAGCCCAGGACTGGAAACAAAAAGAAACCCTGTTTATCAAACCTTTCAGTGCAACTTAACACATTATAAAATAGATGATGCCTGGAAACTAGTGTTCATTTAACTAGATCCCTTTCTTCTTTCTGGACATGGACTCACATGGAAGACAGCCCTCAACTATATGGCAGTGAGTGTCATACACAGGAAACTAAAACCTGAATCTTCACAGTGGCAAGAAGCTCAGCTCATACCCTGCATTCCATGGAACAGCTCCATTCCCACGAGGGTATGTATGGATTCTCCATCTAGAATGTCAGAAATGAAGTAAAACTGAAGGACAAATGTTTGTATGAGTAAGAAAATGCAAAGAAGTTGCCAAACCCTACCGATTCAAGTTGGAATTAATAGCATACCCCGTACACGCAGTAACTAATGAATCCCAACAGTCTCCACAAGTACATTCTAATGGATCCATCACTGGTTCCTTCCTAGGGGCCTAGAAGCTGGTAGGAGTGGGAAAGAGCCAATGATGGAAGTAAAAGGAAGTATTTCTAGTTAGTTCACGGTTATGAATTAGAAACATTTGTGCTGTTGTTCAAGGAACATGTTGTGGAGGACCCTGAAGTTCAGATCTCAGCCTGCTCTTAGCCAGATGAATGGCTGGGGCATTAGTTGTGACTTACAGTCACAAGACTTTATTGATATTGCATTCCAGCATTGTAGTGTAATCTCCAACCCATAAGCTCTGTCATGTATATAACAGCCAATATTTATGGGCAAGAGCTAAGAGGAGGTTTATCAGTTCCAAGGGCTACCTTATTTTGAATGGACCCATAATTGGTTTATAAGCATTTGCTTCCTGACCCTGCCTTATCATGTGATTGTCAGCTAGATACGTTCTTTATCTCCTGTCCTTTGTATAGTCTGAAAGATTTCTGCAGAAATGCTCCATTGTGTGACATTTATACAACTCCAAGAGAAGATTGCTGTGGACACAGTCTGCCTGTCCTAATTTGGTTCATTCATCTCTCCTTTCTTTCTTTCTTTAGTTCTTTCTTCTTCCTTCCTTCCTTCCTTCCTTCCTTCCTTCCTTCCTTCCTTCCTTCCTTCCTTCCTTCTTCCTTCCTTCCTTTCTTTCTTTCCTTCTTTCTTTCTTTCTTACCTTCTTTCTTTCTTTCTTTCTTTCTTTCTTTCTTTCTTTCTTTCTTTCTTTCTCCCTCTCTCTCTCTCTTTCTTTCTTTCTGTCTGTTTTTCTGTCTTTCTTTCCTTTTCTCTTTCTCTCCCTTTTCTTCTCCCTTGCCTCGGTTCTTCCCACTCTCCTTGTCTTTGTCTCTTTCTCCACAGATGAATGCTTTGTGGTGGTATTACTCTTCACACATTGCTTTATCACCTCTTAAGAATGAGCTTTGTTGTCCTTACAAATGTACCAAAGGAAATCCCTGAATATGCTTTCCTTTGACGTCCATGAGACTGAACCGTGTCAGTCCTGCGGTGGACAGATGATGTAGAGCCCCCTGTGAGCTCTGAGCCCGGGAAAGCACGGGGGAGGGGCTTCACAGCGGCCCCATGCTCCACTCCTATAATGAGTTGCCTGAAAGCCCAGCAGATGTGAAGACATTTTTTTTCAGGCTTCTATCGATTGTGAAGAAAAATTAGACAATTGTCAGTTGTGCAGGTAGGTGAGCCAGGCAAGCGTTAATGTCAGAGGTGTCACATCAGGGTGTAATTTTTCATGTAGCTAGGAACACCCATGTGCGCCTTTCACACTGAGATTCAAAGGAAACTAACAGTGGTCTTTTTTAAAGACTGAAAGCATTCTGAAATGAGACATTTGCAAACTAACTTTTATGGAGACAGGCGGGAAGAAAGAAAGACAGACAGGGAAGCCATGTGGGTGGAAGCCCTGTCAGTGTCTTTGGAAGGCAATGCTGTCAGTCACGCCCTGTCTCCATTGCCACTGGACTGGGTAGGCCATGAAGCCGGGATCTGGGGATGATGGGTTTCCAGAGGTGAATACCTCAGGAGGGCTCTGATGTAATCGAGGGGAGGCTCAGAGTGTGCACGACTGTGGGGATGGTGGATGTGGCAGGTGGGGCTAGTTGGAGAAGGCTAGCCATGGAGGATGTGGCACTGAGGGGTACATGTGGGGCCAGGTGCCTCCCTCCCTCCCACCTCACTCTGCTCCCTGCTACAATGAGGTGAGAAGCTTTGCTCCTCCAGGCTTTTCTGCTGTGGTGCTCTGCCTCATCCAATGGGCAACAGCAGGAAGGCCGAAGAATGATGGCCAGCAGTGTCTGGAACCCTGAGCCCAAATAAACCTTTCCTTGTTTTAAATAGTTTCTCTCTTTTGTTGTCACAGCAACAAGAAAGCCAACTAATATACTGCCCAGGCCCATGGCCAACACAGACAGCTAACAGAGATCCCACAAAGGGAGCAGACTCAGGACCGCCTGGCTGTGGCCTGCCGTGGTTCAGGTTTGCAGTATCAGAAGCCCCCAGTGGTTGTATGTGGACGTTGAATCGGGAGGACTTTGATCTGTAGAAGGAGGAGCAAGGCAGGGGCTAAAAGGCTGGAATTTTAACCGAGAAAGAACTGGAAGCCAAGAGCAGGAATTGGGAAGCAGAACTGGAAAGGAGGGGCAGTTAAGCCACAGATATGGGTCACAAGAACAAGCAGACTCTGGGGGCTTGGAATGAGTCCCAGGCCCACAATGAGCCCATAACCCTGAAACCAGGGCTGCACACCCTCTGCTTGCTCCCTGTCTGAGGCCAAGTATAGCTGCAGCGTTCAAAAGAGTTATCAGTGGCTGTGAGGTCAGACGCTTGGTTTGGTTCTTGCTGCAAAGGCTCATTTAGCTGCTGTGCCCTCAGCTTATTCTCAAAAGCTCACTCTACCCTGAATTCTCTGCATTTCTAGGCCTTGCTGCTCACAGATTGCCCACTTCCTTCTGAGCCGCTCTCATCTTGTATCAACTGTAGCCATCAAAACACAAATTTTGTCTTCCCACTTCTTTCTCTAGCTCTACAATCTATTAGGTCACTGCTGAGGCATGGTAGTTAAGTGTTTAACACCTGTTTTCTTCCTTTACAAGAGGTCACTGTCCTTCTTGCCTCCAGTGAGATTAACTCTCCGTATGCCCCTCACTGTCAGCTTCTCCCACATATTTGAAACTTTTGTTTTGGAAACTTTTCTTTCCAGTACCAGTTTATGTTCAGTCAGAATAGACCTGAGGATGTTGCAGTAGAAAATAAAGTCCAAATTTCAAAGGAGGTGGGTGTCTATGCATCCACCTGAGTGGATCAGGGAATGGGCTGTGCAGCCATCCTTCCCTACTCCCAGAGGTGGGTTTCCAAACCACCTGTGGATACAGAACTCTGGATGTCCAAGTCCTGTATAGAAAATGGCCCATCATTCACATGTAACACACATGTACTTTAAACCACCTGACTTGTACATGACTTGTCGTGCCCATACACTGTAGTGAAAATACTCTGTCGATGAGTGAGGAAATGTTTTGTGTATGGGAAATGACAAGAAAAAAGACTGTACTTTTCCATACAGATGTGGTTCTATTTTTGAATGTGTGGTCCTGTCTTGATCCATGGGTGGGTGAATCCATAGATGTGAGTTGGATCTGTGGATGTGGGTTCAAATTTGTGAGTGTGGGTTATATATGTGGACATGGGTTGGGATGTGGATAGAACTGAAATCTGGGGATGTGGGTTTTAATCATGGATGTTGTGGGTTGGAATCATGGGTGTGGGCTGACATCTGTGGATGTGGAATCTGTGGGTGTGGGTTGGAGTCATGGTTGTAGTTGGAGTCGTGGATGTGAGTTGGGATCTAAGGATGTGGTTGGAATCCATGGATGTGGGATGGACTTGACTTGTGGATGTGGCTGAAATCATGGATTTGGGTAGAAATCATGGATGTGGTTGGAACCATGGATGAGTGTTGGAATCTGTAGATGTTAGTTGAAATCCTTGGATGTGGGTTGGAATTGTGGGTGTAGGATAGGATCTGTGGATGTGGTTGGAATCATGGAATCGTGGATATGGGTTAGAATTCATGGGTGTGGGTTGGAATTGTGGGTATGGTTGGAGTGCTTTGCATGTGGGTTAGAATTGTGGGTGTGGGTTAGAATTTGTAAAATGGTTGGAATCATAGCTCTGTGTTGGAATCCATGGGTGGGTGTTGGAATTGTGGGTGTGTGTTGGAATCTATGAATGCAGAACTCATGGCTAGCTCAGTCATCTATCATTTGTACTCAAAGCAGCAGGATGACAAGGATTCCATTCCCATGTTTACCAAGTTGTGCATGTGAGCCAGAGGGTGGGGACGTGAGCGGCACACCAGTCCTGTGGAGGACTTGTAATACTCCTGCTTCTCGCACTTCCCTGATGAAACACGATGAGGCTGACTTACCACTTCAGGGAGCATCTTATCACATGCCAGACAGCACCTGCAACCACCCTGGAACCCAAGCTCATCCCAGTCAGTAGTTGCCCATTTAAAAAGCCAGAGGTCTGTATGCTTTGGTAACTTAATTCTGACCCTGTCACACAAGGACTGTCATGAGCAAGGATTTTTTGTTTTTTAGTTGATAAGGAAACTGAAGCAGAGATGGGCCAAGATCCTGGTTTGCCATCATCTTTTGCTGAGAGGTAGAACGTACAGCATCCTTCTGTGCTGCTGCTGGTCTGGTGACATGACAGGGCACCCAGGAGCCCTTCGGGGAAGGAGCCTCGGGGCTGAGAGCTGAGGAAGGGGCAGCAGAGAGCAGATCCAAAGAGAGCTATTATATTCATCACAGAGCTCTGTGGCTTTTAGTGAGATGTTTCTGAAGCGGCTAGAGGGAAGGCAGAGGCCAGCCCTGCACAGGGAGGTGAGGATGCCGCTCATTTCTGAGGCTCTCTGCCGGGGGTCCCGGCTGACCAGATGGTGTGAGAAGTTGGCTGTGTGAGCATGCGCAGGGAGGCCCTGGGGCCCGCAGGGACTGACTCCATCCTGGCTGCCTCAGGTAATTGAGCTGCCTGACCTCCTGGAGAGCCTCTCTGCTCTTCCTTCCAGAATTGACTTGTCAAACATATATCCACATTTCTCCACCCTGGCAGATTCTTTCTCTCTGCTAGCTACACATCATGCTTTCAAAGTCAAGCACTGAATCCCGCCAGAGGCAATACGAGGATTGTAGACTCTCTATTTCTTCTCTTTCTGACAGATCCAAAATGTCAAGATGTGAGCGAGTCATTTATTTATTTAGCTGAAGGGTGGCTGTACCAGGCATCCATAGAGAGTCAGTCTAGAGCATCTGTTTAAACCTCAGGACCCTGGGATAAACAGCCTTAGTGTTAAGGGCATGTTCAGATCAGGGGGTCTCTAGAGGTACTACCATTAACTAACACATTGCATCCTGTCCCTACACAAAGCCCACCTCGTTAAGCCCAGAGCCAGGCGCCTCGTTCTTGTGGCTACTTTTGAAAAGTTCCTATTCATGGAAAAAAAATATAGGCAGAAAGCTGTGAGGATCACAGCGAGCATTGTGATGATTCCCCTCACACAGAGCCCAGAGCCCCGCACCCACTTCCCCCCCTCACCAGCCCTCCCTCAAGAAGTGTGCTCGCCAGCACTGGACACTCATCCAGCCCACCCGTGACCCTGACTTGTAACAGAACCTCCCTGGAGCTTTATACTACCACAGCCATGTTTGTTTACTTCCCACATGGCAGTCCTCAGAGGGTGAGTTGCTTTTCATTTTTTACTACAGTGAAACTGTCTCAATAATTTCAGCTGAGCTCCGTGGTGCAGACCTATAATTCCAGCTCTTTGGGAGGCTAAGATTGGGAGGATGATGGGTACAGGACACTCTGGGCTGAAAGTTCATCATGCTATTCATGCTAGGTATGATGGGGCACACACTTGTCATCCCAGCTGTGGTGGGAAGTATGAATGCAGGAACACAGTCCAGGTGACCATGGTCACTAAAGCAAGGCCCTGTCTACAAAATAACCAGAGCAAAGGATCCTGGGCTGTGGCTGTAGTAGTAGAGCATCTTCCTAGCAAGCGTGAGGTCCCGAGTTTGAATCCCAGCACAAGCCCTCTCTGTGGGTTGCTCATCTCAGACGGCCAGTGGTGTGGCATTTCTCAGACTAGGGCACTGTGTTAACCTGGGCTCTTGAGGAAGCAAGCACCAAGAAGGAAAGTGGTGTCCAAGAAAGGCATGGCGGGAAATCTCAGTAATGGATACTGAGGAGACCACAGGGCCTTGGTGACTCCTTGGCTCCTGTGAAAGGTGAGAGAGGAGGACGATGTTAAAGGAGAAGCCACACCGGTGGGCAGGCGTGCTCTCTGGGATGCCAGTCTTTATGCCCTGGAGGGTCCCCACCAGACTAAGGTGGGGAACGAAAGGTAGTGCAGCCAAATGGTAGGAGAGGGCGGTGTGGTCACATTCACAGTGCCCCTGGTGGCTTCTCGGGTGGACACCTCGGCCTTTCCCTGTCTCACTGCTGTTGCCATGGTCAAGCTGACCTGGTTTGAATTGAACCTCCTTCCTTCATTCTCCAGTGGTGTGATTATATCCTCCAAGCCACGATTTTCTCATCTCCAAAATGGAGAAAGCATTCTCACCTTACAAATTTGCTATTCAGCACCACTCACAAAGTAGCTGCTCCCTTCTGCTGTGGGGTGGAAGTCCTCTCAAAAATTATGCCAGAACTGAATCCCCTGGTGCGGTACAGAGAGGCTGTTAAGAAGGGACTCTGACTTTGCCAACGATGTGGAGGCTTCATTACAGAAGCAAGCACTGTCTGGCATGCTTGCCTGTAACTGTGCATTGTCTTGTGCTGACTGGGAAAAGTCTCCTCTGGCTAGAAGCACCCCACCAGATACAGCCACCTGAGCTTCAACTTCTCTTCTGAACCATGAGCTAACTAAACCTTTATTCTTCCTTTGCATCCAGTTATAAAACAGAAAATGAACTAAGACACACTCCTTCCTTGTCACCAGGATATGAGACCACCCCTGTTCCTGAAGGGCCATGCCACATCTTGCAATGCTAGCTCTGTGAGTCAGACCCTTGAGTAGCAGGGCCATTCCATGCTACTTCCATGCTGCGGACTCCTCAGCCATCTGCTGGACCCTTAGAGCCCTTCTCAGACATCTTTCTAAAGAAGAAAATGAAAGCACTCTCATTAAAGAAGAAGCCAGTGATGTTTGACCTACTTACCACACTGACAAAAACAAATATGTGGTGTGGTCATAGGTCTGCCTCTTCATTAACACGCTGGGAGAAGTTCTCACCGTGGCTTCATTTGGAGCCTAATTTGGAACCACGATGATCACAACGGATACCTCATGGTATCTGCACGTGTATGATGGGATGTGAACACAGTAGTGATGTCTTTTAGGGACGACGTCTCAAGTACTTCAAACACTGCTGCAGTGTATTGGCTATCTTTACAATTAAAGGATAGGATGAACTTCCGTTTTAGGAAAGGAAAGCAAAAGGTTTTCTTCTCCAGCCAACTTTATAGTCACAAGCCCCAGGTAAAGACCTCTCTCCATAAGTGAATGGCACCTACTTATTTGCCATCTAGTTCCTAGTTTCCAGTAGCTGTGTCAGGGAGATGGAATCAGGGCCTTGCATAGGTAAGGCAGGTGCTCTACCACCCCGCCACCCCACCCCCACAGCCACAGCCACAGTCTCAGCCATGTGCACATGCCATCCGTCCCCAGAGGCCAGTAGGCACAGAGGAGCCCTGTGCTGACTAGAATCCCCTGGAATCTCCTATCCAGTTGGTCCTTACAGTGGAGCACATAGAGTTGGCTATTTTCTCCCTCCCTCTTTCTGACTCTTTTTTTTTTTTAAATGACTTGTATACCACCCAATATATCTTTTTTTTATTGTGAAAATACTGTACAGAGGAGTTACAATGACATGGGCAAGGTAATGAGTACATTTCTTATCAAGCATTGTCGCCTCCTCCTTTGTTTCCCCTTCCCATCCCTTCCCATCTCCCCCCCCACCCGCCCAACAACAAAAGTCAGAGTGTGCCCACTAGATAACTAGAAATTCAAAACCAGTTTTGCCTGTGAAGTCTGCCCTCTCTACCCCACAACATATCCCTCTACTTGTTTGTAAGATCTCTAGGATTCTTATGACAGAAGACTGCTAAGCCCTGGTGTGCGACACGCTGCCAAAAGCTCACACCACCTGGAAAGCATGCGCATCTCTGTGTGGTATCAGTGTGACTGGACCTCATGTATTTTGTACACTCTGTATTTTTTAATCTCTTGCTGACAGCTCCATGAGGAATATCACCCTCTTATATCTTTCAAAGACCAAAGTGAAATCAGAGAATTTTTTTCTCAGAAGGGAGCCTAGGATGCTGGCCATCCTTTTCTCTGCGTCCCTGAGCGGAGCATTTGCTCTGACACTTGTTTGTCAACCACGTTCAAGGTGATGAACTCAAGAGGCAACCCTGGCCGGGTCTGCCCTGAGACATTTGCACTTTAAACCTCCAAACTGTGACCTAAATCATACTCTTGTCTATGAAGTTAACCGTTTCTGGCATTTTGTTGTAATAATAGAAGACTGACAATTACAGAGTTCATGCACTTAAACTTGATGTTCGTGGTGGCACTTGAACATACAGCTGCAATAGACAGTTACAGGTGTTAAGGAGCTGGGTAACCTCGGGGGCTGAACTGAGTCAGTTAGGGAGGTGGTAAGGAAAGAGGCCATTCCTGTGGGAAGGAAAAGGATTTGAACAGTGCTCCAGGGGGAGGTGTCCGTGGGGTGAGAATGTGGTATGGAGGTCAGATGGCTGAAGATGGAGTTCTCCCCACAGCCTCTCCTGCTGAACACTTGGTCTCCAGCTGGTGGTGGTACTTTGTAAGAGTCTGGAAACATTAGGAGATGGGGTTGAGCTGAAGAGCGTACACCACTTAGGGTCAGCCTTAGAGGCCATGTCCCTTCCTGGTCTCCTCTGTCCTCTGATTCCTGGCCACCATGGGATGAGCAACCTCACTCTACCATATGCTCTTGCCATAGTGCTCGGCCTTACCACAGATTAGGCCCGGAAGTCATGGAGCCTTGGACTGAAACCTGCAAATGTGAGCCAAAGAAGGATTCCTTCCTTTAAGCTATTCCTCACAGCAACAAAAAAAGTCATGATGGATGGTTTTGGTTGAGAGATATCAGGTATCTTGCTAAAACAGAGCATTTCTCACATTCTAGAAAAGCATGAGCATATTTCTCGAGCAATTCTAGAGAAATTTTCTCAGCCGGAGCTCTGCTGGAATTTGGTACAGGTTCATTTCTCTTTTCCTCTCCTTTTTCTTTAGGCGAGGGGCAGTGCTATGGTTTGAACTCAGGGCATCACGTTTGCTAGGCAGGTACTCTATCAGTCCTGCCCTTTTTGCTCAGGTTATTTTGAGGTATAGCCTCACTTTTTGCCTAGGCTGGCCAAGGGCTGTCCTTGAACTTTGATCTTCCTGATCTTCACCTCCCAAGTACTTAACCAGCAGCATAGTCACAGGTCACCAGTGCCCAGATCATTTCTCATTTTTCACAGGGTGCTGGGTGATCCTGGCTCTGAATCACAGTGCAGTACATCTTCAATCGTCATCATTCCCAACCCCTGGCCCTGCCACCGGGACCCGAATGCTTATGTTTTCATTACTGGGAGGCAAGGGGTGTCCAAGAAGTTGGCTTTGAACAAGTTTCCAAGCAAAGGTACTATGCCAGTCCTAGGTGCGCACTGGGAGAAGCTCATCTTGTTCCTCACTGTTGTGTCTCTGAGACTTGGAGGAACGACCTGACCTTGGCAGCCCTTGGGTTCCTCACTGTGAAGTCTTCCCCAAATGCTCAGGGAACTTCTGGGAACCACCCTAGGCCCCAGGCAGTAAAGCCTTCTCTACAAGTGTGCAGCTTGCATTGCTGCAACCTCCAGGCTCTCCAGCCCCCTGCTCTTACACACACAGCAATTACTGCCTTTCCCCACACTCCTCACTGCCCATTTCCTCCCCACACCTTCTACTTCTGACATTCCTCAAGATAGGGCAAGCACAGCCCTCCAGAGCAGCGGGCTGCTGTGCCGGTGGAGTTCTACTTGCTCAGTGCTCAGAGCACTCAAGATTCTGGGCTCAACACTGTGAAATGACACTTGAAAGAAGAGCTGCCTGTGATGCTTTTTGCATCGCTTTTCTCTCTTCTTTTTTTAACCAACCGTGTGTCAGTAGTTAACTCAACAGTTAGTGGCTGGAAGCAGCTCCCTGGTACTTGTAAAGCAGAGAGATGTACTCAGATTCAGAGAGTACAATTTCCAGACGTGACTGGAAACAAAGGCACATGCAAACTCAGCTACGGAAGGAGCTTAGCCTGCGGTGCCTAAGCTCTTTGAAGAGCTATCCATTTATCTTTGTATTCTATTTCAATTAAAACTGAGAATTGAACTCAGGGTCCCATGTTTGTTAGGCCAGTGCTTTCCCACTTGAGACGGACCTTCAGTTCATTTTCCTTTAGTTTGTTTCTCAGGTAGAGTCTGGTGCTAACTTTGAACTGACTGATCTGGGACAGTGATCCTCCTACCTCTCTGTCTTTCTTCCCTAGGGTATCTCAGAGGTTCCTGACCCCAGAGTGCTAATGAGTCTAGTTTGATCACTTGGGGGATCAAAGCTAGCTACTGATGAGTGTTCTGAGATTTCTGAAAGTATGACACTGCGGCCAACATCTGTGTGATATCCCCCACCCAACAAAATACCTAGAGAAATCAACTTAAAAAATGAAAGTTGGATGTGGCTCATGGTTCCAGAGGTTTCGGTCCAGGTTCACTTGGATCCATTGCTGCGGGCCTGTGGTGGAGAGGACATGGTGGGCAGAGCTGCTCACCTTACGACAGCCAGGGAGCAGAGGGACAGAGAAAAGAAAGGTGGGACAAGGCATCACCCTCAAGGGCATGTCCCTACAGCTTGCTTCCTCCACACCCTCCCATTCCATCACCTCTGGAGATCCCGTCTGTTCAGCTGTCTTCTGTGGATGGAGCCACTGGTGAGGGTAGGGCCCTGGGGACATTTCATATCTAAACTCACACAGACAGACAGTGGTACATTGTCTTTCCTTCTTCGGGAAGATACAACATAGAGTGCTAGTGAGCCCACAATGGACAGAAGCATGAACACTGACCACGATCGGTGTATTTCTCACCAAGAAAATGGGAGCACGCGGGAAGAGCTCCATGTGCACCCTGACAGCCTGGTGATGGCTTTTATAGACTAACAAATGTGAGTCACTCAAGATCTGCTTAGCTTTTATTCTGCATTTACAGCATTTCCAAAAATACATCCCCTAAACCATCCAGTTCCACTGTCAGTAAAAGACCAGGGTCTCTTAAAATTCTAGGCTATGGGTTGCCTCACGCCTGTCCCAGATTCCATTTCTGATGGAGGGTAATCACTCAGTTCTTTGAACAGGGTGAAGAGGGAGGGATGGTTCAATACTTTCTTGTTCTTTAAAGAACTTAATAAAAAAGATAGCTGAGATAGGAATTGGGTAGAAATCCCCTTGCTCTGATGTTTAAGTCAGGCTCAGAAAGATAGAGCAAGCCTGTTTTCTCTCATTGTGTGGTCAATCTCATTTATAAATATACAAGCAGACAGACAGGATTATATGCATGTGTACGCAAATGTATTAACCGCAGTATGGAATGTACAGGGGAGAATTCAAATGGTATAACTCCTTAGAACAACTACCTGACAGTCTAACAAAATGAATACCAGGAAGCTGGTCCCTGAGATATAAGGGCTGAGAGGAAGAGGAAGAGGTAGACGAACGAAGAAAGGAAGGCGAGAGAAAATGCAATCATAATATTCAGTGCTGGGAAAATTGTGGACTGTTTCACACCTATCCCAGATTCTACTTCTGATGGGGGTAACCACTCAGTTCTTTGAGCAGAATGAAGAGATAAGGATAGTTCTATATTTCTTAAACATTTCTCTAAAGAAGATAATAAAAGGATGGCAGAGATGGGAAATGGGTGGAAATGTCCTTGTTCTGATGTTAAACTATGAAACCATGGCCTTCATCTGTAAATATACTTGATTGAAACACACATCTATTGATTCCTTCCTGTTCTGTCCGGTCATGCCATTCTCCTCTGCCAGCTTCGTCCAAGGGTAGACTTGTGGGAAGCATCAAGATCCCAGAGAAATGGAAACACGTACTCCATGCTAATTTGTTGATGTTCTTTCCAGGATCCAGGGAGGCCTGGCCATCTGTACCCTTGGCCTCTCTTTCTTTGGATCCATGCAGAGATGTCTGCAATTTGCTGTTGGATTTTTGGCTCCCACCGGGAGAACCAAATGAGAACTGGCCGGAAGGAGAATATTGCTGTGCTGTTTTGGTAAACCAAAGTTCTGCTTAATTTGGGCACATCATTATTTTTAGCTTCTATTGTTCCAGTGGGCTCCTGATTGGACACTGAGCGTTGATTCTTGTCCCTTCCCCTGCAGACATTTGCCACCTGCATGAACACTCTGTTATAGTCATTCTCAGATGACTCGTGTGGTGGTTACGGTACTCCAGTGGTCCTTTCTTTCCTGGAGGCAGGCCTGGCCCTGGTCCATAGCCCACAAAGTCCTTCTGGGCCTGGCCCACTTCTACATCACCATTTTCCTTGCACTGTCTTCCCTGCTATCTGGGCTTCAATAAGCCTAGAAGTATAGATTGGTCTTCTCTGCCTTCTGATGCCTTCCACCCATGCTTCCCTCGGTTCTTCCCCCACTTGGCCTTGACCTGATTTGCTTCAGAGCTGGGCTCCAGTATGACCTTTTCAGGAAAAAGTGCTGCTTCCTCCTGGCCCAGGCCCCATGTCCTTCTGCTGGCCTCATGTGTTTCTATAGACCCCACCCCTTCCTCTACCTCAAAGTGGATGGAGTCTTGTCAACTTGTACACCATCCCTAGGCTACAAGTATCAGATAGGAAAGTGAATTGTATACTTCTTTGTGCCCAGAAGGCCTTGTTCTATAGTTTGGATCTAGAATGTTTTCCCAAAGGTAGCTTGCAGCTATTAGGAGGTGGTAGAAACTTTAAGAAGCAGCCACTAGTAGAAGTTTCAGCTTATGGGAGACATGCTCTACAAGGATACTGTGAGATGCTGAGGTCTGCCTGCGTCCCTCCCTCCCTCTTGCCTTTCTTCCTTCTCTCTCCTCTGAACTTTCCTCCCTCCTTCCCTTCCTGCATGCTTGCCTGCCTTTCATGCATGTATGTATATGTGTATGTACTTACTTTTGTGTCCTGGTCATGAGGTGCATAGTTTTGCACTACTGCACCCTTCCACCGTAATGTACTGCCTTCTCAGTGCCACTGGCTGGAGTGACAAAGCTCAGGGTTCGTGTGCAACCCTGAAATCAAGGCCCACTACTGACACAAAAACCAAAGACAAGAATAAACGAGTGTGTACAATATACATGTTCCTTGGTGAGAAGAAATAAACAGTCAGAATTGATGTTACATGTGTTTGTATGTGTGTATTGTTGCCTGTGTTTAGGGGGAGGGTGTGTGTGTGTGTGTGTGTGTGTGTGTGTATGCCATTTGCCCGTGATAGAGGAAGGGTATTGGACAACACAGAACAGAAATCTTAGGGGTAGAAGTTACTGGGCTGAGATGGTTTTGAAGCTGTATGGGTTTGTTGGTAATAATTGAAGGGACCCAGGAGCTAAATTATCAAGGTCATGGCTTAGATCTGCCAAGCCAGGAGAAATTCTTTGCAACTACCTGTGACAAGACAGGCTTGGGATGGGAACAAAATGATTCTCATATTGGCAGGTTTCCATTTCTCAGTTCAATTCACCCAGCTGAGACGTGTGCACGCCACCCCGTGACAGCTGACAAAATAAACGTATTGACGGACTGATCAGCTGGTTCCCTGCTGAGAGACGGGGAATGCCATGAGAGGCAGCAAGGTCTACGGCCAATTATCTGAATTGGTCATCAGCCAAGCTAGTCATTATTTTCACCAGTGAGCTGGGCTTTTCTCCACTACAGCTTTGTAGAGAGCTTCTTCGAGAGCTGAACATGATCTCTAGTCCATTAGTTTTTATGGTGTTAAGGTTAAGCCAGAAAGCACCGGGGGAGGTGGGGGAGGGAGGGAAGGGGCGGTGGGGTTTGGAAGACTGAGCAGGAAGAGCCATTGCTGCCAAGGGGACCAGCAAGAGCGCCCTGAGTTGTGCAGGAGCAGCCCAGTGCTAGCCCCCCTGAAGCAGCCAGCGATGGGTCCTGTGTGGCTGGGATGACAGACAGGATGCTGACCCCAGCAGCAGGCGACAGGCAGCGTTAGCCCATGGTAATAACTTCCCACAAAGTGGAGACAGCTCAGAAACTGAGGCTGGGGAGAAGAGAGAACCGCTCTGCCATGGAGAGTCTGCTACCAGGGCTTTCCTTCGGCCCACAGAGCTCTGAGTGTGCAAAGTGGACAGAAAGCCAGGGCCTGCAAACCTGGACATGGAGTCCTGTGCTGTGTGAAGCCTTGACTACAAGCACAGTAGACTCCATCTGCTTGTGTTTCGCGCCCTCAGAGACACTCAGCGAACACAAACACTTCATAGCACATGTCACACTGCTTAATACAATGCTGCAGTGAGTGATTTCTCAGTAATTCAGATATACTTACCAGCACTGGTAAAGACAGTGCTGCCTAGTGATTGTGCATGGGGCTAATTGCAAAGGGGAAGTGAACCCATCTCGTGGCCTTGGTGCTGTAAGAATGCACCATCTCTTCCTTCTGCCTGCTCAGTCACTTATTCTCAACAAATAGCTGTTGACAGCAGAATTAGCCTCAGAATGAGCTTGCTGCAGAGCCACCTAGGCAGGTTTAAAATCGAGACCTGAGCGTGTCCTGGATTTCTGGAGTCTATTGAACAGGGCTTCTCTTGCTTTACAGAAGGATTTGCCATGCTTCTCCACATTAGACACTTCCGGGCTGCGTTCGGCTCTCCTGCAGCTCACATGTCTTTATGTCTGCAGATGCCTTTCTGGATGGTCGACTGGGTTCCCCCGTATTCCTGCCAGTAGGAGAAGCAGCATTGTCCTTGGCTTTGTCAGGTGGAAAAATAGGGCCCCCAGTACTGTTAAATAACATGCCCACTGAAGAAACAGTGGGAACTGAAACTCCTTAGATAAACATACTATTTGGCCTGTCACCTTATAGTTTACCTATTAAACACATAGGTACATGTGAATGTGTATGTATATACGCTATATCATGTGTTATATGTGCATATATAAGTGTGTGTGTATGTATATAAACACATATATAATCGTATACACACAAACATATATAACATAATATATATATATAAAACTTTAGTCATCGTCATGACACTGCTGTGAAATAGGCCAGCTATCATCACCATTATCAGAACCACTATCACCACCATTGTTATCACTGCTACCATCAGTCATCATCACCTTCATCATCGTTGCTCTCGCCATCATCACCATCACTGTCCGCTCTGATTACCGCCCCACTTCCAGGAGGGACAGTGGGTGTGTTAGGGGGATCCATGGCAAGTGCAGCCAGTCTGAATCAACACACAGTGGGTGGAATTAGTCAGCCACAGATGTAATCTATTCTGAGAGGTGAACATGCTGCTTGATACTTGGGGACTGCCAGACATGACCAGCTGTCTTTTTGTCTAGTTCCTTTGGCCACAGCATGCTCAGAACAAACATGTGAGGGCCCAGCCTCAGCCTAATAGACACCTCCTAGTTTGCCTGACATAGATTTTGGTAATAAAGAGATGGCATGTACATCCAGTTAGTCTAGAAGAGAGATGTCCGTGAGCAAGAACTTGACTGGTGAAAGAACAGGAACAAGAGTTCTGTTGGTCAGTGACTTTCTTCTTGGAGCTAAGTTGGAGACCCCCAAACACCTGTGCCAAGTGATTCTGTATTCCCTTTTTTTGCCTTTTCTTTGGAGGACAGATTGCTTGTGATTACCAAGGAACTCCAGCTTGACTAGTGCATGATCCAGGAACCAAATGTTGGCACAATCAGCCAAACACAGTGCCTGCCTGAGCAGACCATTCGTGTGCATGTGGGATTAAGGGGAGGAGCCAACTTCCTAGAGCAGGGGCCTGCAGTGGTGCTAGAGGAAGGTCTGGGGTTAGAGTGAAGAGCTGTGACAAAACCAGAATGAAATGAAGAGGACATTCCCATGGAATCTGATCAAAGGCCAGGGTAGGTTCAGGAGCCCAAGACCAAGCTGGTCTAGCAAGAGTGTATTCCTTTGAAACATGATTCTGCAGAGTCACAAAAGATAGTGTGAAGTCAGACTAAAATGAAGAGAGGGAGGCAGGGTGGAATTCTGTCACCATCCCTCTCTGCTCCTGCCTGAGCCTCACATTTCTTCTTGGTGCGGTATGACCATCCCCAAATACCCTAATGACTTGGAGCACCTTCGGGCAGGAGAAGTGAGAAGTGTAAGACTCCCTGGGGTGACTGCGAAGGTGTGGGCTTCCCTCCACCCTCCTCATGTGGCCTTAGAGCCTCCCCCGCAGCTCCCTGTCTGTGTCTCTCTTTGGTCCCTTACAATCACGGGTGCCGAGACCCACTGGAAGCTAAGCTCTACTGAGCAACGGGTGGGCTCACAGAGGGGGATGGAGGGCAAGTGCATGGGATGTTGATGGAAATTGGGAGGGAGGATTGCTGAGCATGGGAGAAGGGTGGAAGATAAGGAAGTAAACTGAACGTAGAATCAATATGCAACAGTGGACGTGTGAGTGCCTGGAGAAGAAATGAAGAAATGACAGGTCAGGGCTGGGAAGGTGGCTCAGTGGTAGAGCACTTGCCTTGCATACATGAGGCCCTGGGTTCGATTCCTCAGCACCACATAAGCAAAAAGAAAAAAGCCGGAAGTGGCGCTGTGGCTCAAGTGGTAGAGCACTAGCCTTGAGCTGAAGAGCTGAGGGACAGTGCCCAGACCCAGAGTTCAGGCCCCATGACCGGACCCCAAAAACAAAAAATGACGAGTCTATCAGCTTCATATGCATTGCATGCAAGAGACACGGGCTTCCTTTTGCACATCACTGAAACTTGCTGGTGGAGAGTATGAGGATTCCACACGGCTCCCCAGGTGCTCCCTACCCCAACCCGGCACCTGGGATGTGGAGCAGAGCCATCTCGTCCTTCTGGGGTGGGAAGAAGCCTGCTACTGAGGTGAATCTCCCTTAGCTCTTCCTCTGCCTGTTTTAACACATAAATCAGTTGTCCCGAGGCTGTTTGAGGACAGAGAGACATGAAAACACTGTCACAGGCTTTCAGGGTAACAGAAAAAGTATGTCTGTTTTTGCCACTTGGAATAGAGAAATCCCATGGAGGAGATGGGAACTGACCTCTAGCCTGTTGCTGCAGCTCTGTCTGGGGCTGGCATGGGGCTGCAGGAAGTCGCTCTGTGCACACTCCACATGGAGAATGAGTAGCAGGCTGGGGCTGGGGGTGGGTGGGGGCAGCAGTCTGCAGGGGGCAGGGTCCAGCATGTCTTCTTTTACAGAGGGCAGTGCCCATCCACAGTGGGCACCTTGTGCCTCTTTCTGAGACCCTTGAAAGGCCTCACAGGCTTGGTTAACAGGTGCCTTTATGCTTTTAATGTTTTCTCTAAATTCCTGGCTGCATTTTCCAGTCCGGGGATAACTGGACAATTCTCACCTTTAGAGTAATGATATTGCTCAGTGGGATAGCCAGGCACATGTGACTCTAAAGCCTCATTCCAGGCCCTGCCTTGGGGCTGGAGGTTTAGGAGTAGAGAAGACAGAGACCCTGGCACTGAGTAACCATGGTGGTAGGTGCCACGGGAAGGACTTTCACACAGCTTGCTGCAGGCAGCATGGTTTCTAAGAACTTCACACACCCAGAGCTTGATAATCTTCCCAGAACATGCTGTGGCTGTGGCTGCAGTGATTGCTCTGTGACTGGAGAGCAAAGCAGGACTCAAGAAGGTGAAGGCCTTGCTCAGAGTTCAGAAGAACAAAAACTCCAACACATGTGTATAGATTCAAGATTTCAGTCTCTCTTCCTCACATTGCTCTCCCACTGTCTTTGCTGAAGTTTCTTGGTTCCCCTTTCATGGTTCTTGGTATATGGTGAAAAACAGAGAAAGCGTTTTTTGAGAATTCAAATTGGGAGTCTTTATTAGAAGACTAGTGAATGCAGGTAGACTCTTGTCACAAAAGACCTGTAGCCCTGTAAATACACCTAACACTGTCAGAAATTGAGCCATGAGAGCAGGAGAGGAAAGAAAGAACAGAAAAACAATACCAACAAACCAGATCAGCTCCAATGGAGAGCTGAAGTGGAACTCCATGTTGACTGTAGGAGAGCCAGGAGACAGGACACATGGCATAGCATCCCTGTGCCTGAGCTGGTCCAGGCCTAAACAGGGTCAGGTTAGAGGGCAGGGTTACAGGGACCTTGAAAGTTCATGACCCAAGACTGGCTGGTCCAGTAACCTACGTTCCAAAACCCCACCCCTTCCTCTAGGAATTCGGCATGCCCGTCATCTGGGAGGTGGGACTTCCCTGCCTCCATCGTGAAGACAAGATGGTGCTAGTTAAACCCAATACCTTATCCACCACGTGGCCAAGATGGCACTAGATAGATTCAGCACCTCTATTTCAGCTCAAACACTGTGGACTCTGTGCACTCATTTTTTTTTTTTAAAAAACAGGGTATTGAACTCATGGCCTCACTCATGCAAGAAAGATCCTCTTCTACATGTTTCACATATAGTCTTTTTGGCTTTAGTTTATTTTTCAGATAAGGTCTCATGATTTTCCCAGGGCTGACCTCAGATCATGATTCTCCTATCTGTACCTCCCAAGTGGCTGGAATCATAGGAATGCACCACCACACCCAGCCTTCAGTGTTTACCTTAATGGCCGGAATGGAGGCATTCTCAGACCTGTGTGGACGCTATGCTAGGCAGTAGGCAGTATGGTTCATCCTGGACCATTGAAGCTCTGCCCAAATATGGCCTTTTCATAGAGGGGTCTCTACCCATAGCATTCCCATCCCCTACCTCTGTTGTATTTTGTGTTGCGTGTATGGCCTTCTAACATAGTTTACTGCACTTTACTTAGCTTGTTTCCTGCCTGCCTGTCCCCTAGAACATCAACTTCATGAGGGGGAGACTTTCTTTTGGCTTTTCTCATGACTGGGTTCTTTGAGGTATCACCTGCCATGTAGTAGGTCTTCAATAAATGCTTGTAGATTGAATTAAGGAATTAAGCATGATGAACTTTATAATAGAGATGGGAAAGATGATAGTCTTCATTGAAATCCTTGTTTAAAGTTCACTTTCCGAATGAGATTTTTGACTTGGATTCTCTGCACAAGGCCTGGCACAATGCTAGCTGCTAGCTCCTGTCCAGGGCAGATGCTCAGCTGGTAAGCATGCTAACCTGGGGGCTCACCAGCACGCAACCCCTCTGTGTTTTGAGACTTTCCCCTTCTAAACACTTCTGGAATGGATCTTAGCAGCCCTTTGAATGTACTGATCATTCTGTGGTTGAGCTTTGTGGCACCCAGCCTCTACCTCTGGTGACACTTGGATTAGTGGTGTGTTGGGAGGGGCAGTTTGTACTTGGTAAGTCTTAGCTCTCAGCTGATCGCCCTGTTCTACCCAGATGGGTATGGAACACATCCAGCCAGTCATCCTAAGTGGCCATGAATTTGATGGCTGTGCAGCTACAAAGCCACATGATCCTCTCAGGTAGTGCCATGAATCATGGCTCTTGTGCATTAGCTCAGGGGTGGCTTCGTCTCAAGCTTAACTATGTCCTGCTAAACATTCCATGTTTTTTCCCCCTCCAGTCTCAGCCAGCTTCATGCAGTTACTCATCCGGTGGCACTAAGTGGTGGCAGGCAGGGGCTGACAATAGAACCTTGTCAGCTTTCCCTGTGGGAAGCATGTCCATTAAAATCCCAGGTTCCTAGCTCCCGGAAGTCAGAATATGGTCTTGATACAAAAACCTGCAAGAGCCTTAGCGTTCAGGAAGCTGCCAGCTGACACAATAGCATTGTATTAATTTTCTGTTTAATAAAGCAGATTGGAGCCCTCAACATGGGCCGCGTGCGCCTGCCTGGGGAACGCCAGAAACACACAGCAGAGTTTCACTGGAGGCAGGAGCCAGCCCTAGATAAAGGGAGTCTAATTGAAGTGTACAATATGCTTACCCGTGTAGCTGCTGATAAAATATTCCTGCCTTTTTTCTTTGCACAGTACAAAAGATAAAATCAGAGCTACTAAGTCAAAACCACATTTAGTAGTGGCATTTAGTCCGAGCCTGTGTCTGTGTGTTTTGTACGGGATCAGTGTTTGAAAGGCTGCCTGTGCTGAGCTCCTTACTGCCAGCTTGCAGAAAGGGTATTATTGCAGGCTCCAAGGAGATGGAAGATGTTTAATATGACTCCAGGCAAGAGGGAGGGAAGGATCTAATTTGCATAAAGGCTCAGCTTCAAAGTGGTCCCAAGGTTACCTGCTATACCTTTCGGTAACCTTTTAATTTGGGTTAAAGCATGCATATAATTCCTTGTTAACCTAACTTGTGTGCAGGTAACAGTTATATATATATATATATATATATATATATATATATATATATACATATATATATATATATTTAATATTATATGTACAATCTGTCTATTTTTGTCTTTGTCTACTGGTTTGGAAACCTGGCACCTTTTTTTTCAATGATGAAAGGAAAGGCTCAACTTGGGAAGAAGCAGGGTTTGGAGTACACCTGTGATGGTCACTCTTGATTGTCACCTGGATTATTGACTTGGCTGGACAGAGATGCTCCCAGGAGTGTCCATCTCTGTGTGTGTCTGTGAGTGTTTGCAGAGAGGATTAGGTGCAGGTAGGGGAGACCTACCAGAATGTGGGTGGTGGCATCCATGGGCTGAGTGCCAGATGGCTCCAAAGGAGAAGGAGGAAGCCCTGTGTACAGGTGTTCCTGTTCTGTGCTTCCTGCCATCCACAAGGCAAGCTGCATTGCTCTGCCCTGTTCCAAGATGGACTGAGACCTCTGAAGTCCCGAGCCCCACAGACCTTTTCTCCCTCCCATTGTCTAGGATCTGGTCATGATGGCAGCGAGTCTAACACTAGTATCCACACTCTGTACAGCACTTGTTTTATGACATTCCTGTCATTCACTTTTTAACCATGTACTAATTGTTCATAGGATTTCACCATGGTGTTTCACACATGCATATACAATGTTTTCATCAGAGTGGGCTCCTTTCCCCCACCCCCACCCCCACCCCCACAGTGGGTTTTAATCTGAGCTAGCGGCTTTTTGAGTTTGGGGTCTCACTAACATTTTCATGAGGGCTGGCCTTGAACTATAATCCTCCCATCTCTGCCTTCTGCGTATCCAGGATTATAGGTGTATGAGAGAGCATCGCTCCTCCTAAGTGATTGCAGTGAAAAGATTATGCAAAGAAGGACCATTTCTAACTTATTTTCTCTCCTACAAGATGTAATTTAAAACTGCTTGCCATTATGGTTGGGAATAAGATATGTTATTAAGTGAGTGACAGAAAAATAAGAAGACATCCATCAAAGTGTCGGTTTTCTTCCTATGTGGGAGATTTTCCATATCCAGAGTGTGTCAACTCACAGATCATGGGTACGGCTGTCTCAAGTTGAACGAACAAGAAACACAAAAGGAAAGACTTACAAATTGTGTCTTCTGTCTCCTCACCAATAGCTTCTCTTTCTGCATTGTCTTTTAAAATAGAACATAGACAGTTGCTGCTAGTTGAGGGAGAAAGCAAAGCCCTGTATGAGGTTCAGGATTTCACAGATGAGTAGTTTGAGGGGAGCCGGCTTGTGGGGCCCAGGTCTGGCAGGCTCAGCGGGAAATGCCACAAATACATCAAGATAGGTCTCTGATAGGACATTGCAAAGAGGAAAGTTGAATCAGCTCCCCATAAACAAAGGGGAGTTCTCCAAGCTCTGCATGCTGGGGCTCTACAGAAACACGGAGGAGTCGGACAACACAGTAGGTAAGAGTGTATTACTCCATTAGTCCAGCAGATCGGCATGGGGCTTCTGCCCCAGAGATTGGGCAGGTGGAGCAGGGCAGTGACTTCTCACTCATGATGACTACAGAAAGAGTCGGAACAGTGAAGGGGAATGTATGAAGAAGGGTTGCAGAGGCTATGAGTCGGGAATAGCTCACGAGGGAAGAGTCAAGTGTGTTGGACATTCAGGGGGCTGGCCAGTGGGCCACAGGAATAGAAAGTTTAGGAATATAGAACATAGGCTTAGAGTTGGCATCTCTCATCTCTTGTGTAGTTCCAACCAGAGAGGAGCTATACGGACACAGAACTGGGCGTTTGGTTGGGAACTATAGCCTACATTGTTAAAATGTATAAGGCTTTTTTCACGATATGATATGCCTAGCTTGGTAACAGATATACTGAGTCCCATAACCAAATAACAGATGTAGAAATGGGACAGCCTGCCCCTAGGAGGTACTGTGGCTGAATACACAGCGGGCTTAGGTAGTCATGGCACATGTAGGAATGTGGAGGTGCCGCCCCTCTCCCTTGAGAGGCTCCCACAGAGTGGTACTCTGTGTCAGACAAGAGTCTGAGGATAACCCCTGTAGTGTGGACATAGTCTAGAAGTGTGATCATATGGTTCTGTTGATTGTAGGGCATGATGAGACAGGGCATCGTGGTGGAAAGACCATGGTGGAGTGAAGCTACTCACCTTGTGGTAGCCACAAATGTGGAGTAAAAAGGAAAGGGCCAGGACAAAGGAGTGAGTCCTTCAGAAGCATCAACAACCCACTTTGTTCAGCAAAGACCACCTTCTACCATGCATTCTGTCAATGGCTGAAACCACTGATGACGCCAATGCCTTCATGATTGAACCATCTTCTGCAAATACCTTTACAGACATCCCCAGAGGAATGCTTGACCAGTCTCCAAGGTATCTCTCAATCCAATCAAGTTGACAACCAAGATTAATCTCTTGGAAACTCAGTCCCACACTATCTGGAGGCGAGGTGTTAGCAGGTGATCAGGGTCAGACGAGGCCATGAAAGCAAGCCCCTTCCCCGTGACGGTATTAAGGACTTTCTCTAAGAAAGTGAAGAGAGACCCGAACTTGCCTGGCACTGCATGATGCTCCCGCCCTGTGAGATAGACAGAGATGTCAAGTAGATGTTCATCCTATGTGTCTGGTTTCCCAGGTCCTAAGACCAGGAGCAGAGTCAACATCCTTTCTAAATAAATACATAAACTACCCAGTGTGTGGGTAGCCAGTTATAGCTACAGACAATAGACGAGACTGTAACGCTGCTGGACAGGGCATTAGAGGTCAGTAGAGCCAGCCCAGTGATTGACTGTTACTGGGAGGGGAAGGTGGCCAGGCCAGGGAGTAAGAGTGTGAGAGAAGGCAGAGAAGCCTGGAACTGACTTGGGGCTCTTTTCCAGGCCCTGGGGCTTGGGGGCTGCTCACTAGAAGACCCAGCGGCTGGCTGTCTCAGAGCAGGGAGAGGAGAGCCCCTTAGCATTGCACTGTCCTGTCTGCTGGCTTCTATTTTTACATTAGTTTCACGCCACATTCTCGCAGAAGTAGTTTTATATTCTCTCTTTGTCTAGGTTTTGCATAGGCATGTGTGTTCGTGTGTGTGTGTGTGTGTGTGTGTGTGTGTGAGAGAGAGAGAGAGAGAGAGAGAGAGAGAGAGAGAGAGAGAGAGAGAGAAGCCTGGGAAGAGGCCTTAAGCTTTCTATGGAGCTTGCTTTGAATGCAAGAAAATCTTAAATGAAAGAAAACTTAAAGTTCCTTGTAGAGCTTCCAAGCCTGCCCCTTGCAGATCTGTGAGCTCACAGAACAGAGCTCTTCACTTGATTTCCATCACAGACGTGGGCCCACTTTGCTCACCCACCACTTCAGAGTGACCTATCATGGGTGATGCCTCAGCCTCCTGGCCCAGCAATGGGCCTGCGGGAAGCCAGTGGGGGAGACGGGGTTGCTGGCAGCGCCGCCACTGAGGAGGCAGCAGCCAGCATTGCCTTCCTCCGTGAGAAGGCCGCAGCACTCTTTTGCAGAGTCTGGCTTGGGCGGTCAGGCGCTTGGTATCAGGCGATATGTTAGCTACACCCTGAAATGGGTTTTTGATGTCATATACTTTACAAATGATCACTTCAGTAGAACTTATCTAGAATTTGTTGAACGCTTTTTCTGTCAGACTCAGAGATACATCTGCAACTAGTTATAATCATCTGTTGGTCCCATACCCTGTAATGGAAGGATCATTAAGCCCCCTGCCCTGATACAGATGCTGCAGAGATGAAGACCAACCTGGCACCACAGAGCTGCAGTCTCACATCAACAACAACACATAGTACAGCCAGCACAGACAGCTTTCCTCCAACCCTCATGGGTTTCTAAATAGGAAGGGCTCCAGGGAAAGGAAGGTGTATCTGTGGATCGGAGGCGGATGACTTGATGACTGGCTTGCTTTCCGGCTCCACCCGTGCTTCACTTTTTTTTTTTTTTTTGGTCGGTCGTGGGGCTTGAACTCTGGGCCTGGGCGCTGTCCCTGCGCTCTTCGGCTCAAGGCGAGCGCTCTGCCACTTGAGCCACAGCGCCACTTCCTTCACTTTCTTACATTGTCACCTTGAGTCATCCTTGTGTGGCTGGTGACAGTGGCTGCTGCGTATTAACGCTGGGACGGTGGCCCTCTGTGAGCATGGTAAGGGGTAGAAGGGAGAAAGATCTAGAAACCCACACAGAGATAGGGCCCTCCACTACCTATGCATTTCTTGTCAGGGGAAGTTCTACATTATTTTGTGTTGTTTTTTTCCTTTCCCTTTTTGACATTTAGTTTTTTTTAAAAAAAAAGAAAGAAAAGCTGATTCACGTAGAAGCTAATTTTCTTGCCCTAAATTTCAAGTCTGTGTTTACTCTTCCCTGTTATTATTAGAAAAAGGAGTTTGTAAAGAGTCCGGGCTGGCAATTTGTGTGAATCCATCTCAACTTAGCTGACTCCTCCGCTGCTTGTCTCTGTTGCTGTACCTTGTCTCACCAAAGCCACCGTTCCAGAACTCTTAACTAAGGGCTGTTGCTCACAATCTGTGGAGGGTGAAAATTAATTCTCATCTATTCAGAAATGGAAATGCAGACACTTGAATAAATATTGCATGCTTTTTGGTGGTAGTAAACCCTTTTCAATGTATACTAGATGATGCTTCATTACTTTTTTTTAATCTGTTTTTGAGTGAGCTTAGGGATGCGAGCCAAAGATGATGGCATCATGCAACCCCCAAGTCCAGCAGAAGTCCAGCAACTAAATTCAAGCATATTAGAAACCACACATGCACATACATATAAACACACATACCCATGTACACACACGCACACACACACACACACACACACATGCTGGCTTTCACCATCTGTGAGGTCTGAGCATCCAATCAACTGTAGATTTTTAAAAAAAGTTAAAGAGAGAGAGAGAGAGAGATCTTAGAATTACTGAAGAAGAAAATGCAAACCTGCCACACACAGAGCACTCTGCTACATCCCCAGGAATGAAGCTGTGCAGACCTTGTGTTAGGGATGGAAGGTAATATAGAGGCAATCGAAGGAACGGGAAGGATGGGTGAGTTGCATGTGGACCCCATGCCCTTATGCAAAGGATGTCAGCACCACCACATAGGTGCATCATGGGGCGGGGGGGCGGGGGGGGTGGGGTCGCTGAGGTCAGTCCCCTGTGGGCACAAAGCTGGGACCATGTATCAGAAGCTGCCGGTGACTTCTAGAATGTTGGAGTGCAGGTTTCACATGTATATGTATGCATATGTGTACACCTGTGTGTAATGTACATGTTTTCTTTCGTCATAAACAGATTTTTGCCACTTTTGGAGGTTTCTCTGGGGGAACAATTTAGGGAAATGTCTTAGACACAGAAGGGGGCCTCAGTGACTCCTCAGCCACATTTTAGTTGTGGCAGAGCCTGAGTGTTTCAAACCTCAAAAGACCCAGATCTGTACTTCCAGCAGTACAAAAATCACTCAAGTTAGGTCAGATTTCCGGGTCTCAGTGTACTCACTGTAGATCGGGGTTCATGGGTCAGCCTGGAACTGAAGTTCTAGGCTAGAGGTTTCTCTAGAGGACAGCTTTTCTCTCATTCACAGATGTCTGTCCATCAGTCCTGTCCTTCCAAAATTTAAGGAGGCTGGGTGACAGTTCCGACCAAGCAAAGACAAATATAAACTGAAGACAGAGGTGGGAAGCACTTACCCTGCTAACTACCTGTTACAGACTTTCTTACTGGTGTGACAGATGCCTGACATAAACAACTTAAAAAGAAGGAAGCTTTAGTTTGCTCACTTTCAGAAGTTTCAGACCACCACAGCAGGGAGAACAGAGCAGAACAGCTTACATCATGTCAGAGAGGAAACGGAGCCTTAACAAGAAGTGGCTAGGAAAAGATTCAGCCCCCAAGGACAAACCCCAGGGACTTCCCCCACCCCTTAGAGACGGGATGCAATTTCAAGAGTCAAACCTTACCTTCCACACCTCTATCACTCCTAAAAATCCTTCAAACTTCGACTCTATCAAGGGATTAAGTGACTCATTAGGCCAGAGCCCTTCTGATCTAATTATCTCTGGAAACTGATCAGAGACACACCCACAAGTGTGCTTTACTAACTTCCTAGGTGTCTCTCAATCCAGTCAAAACAAGTCTCCTTGAAGAGACTTCAGTTGGTCAGTTGTGTCTCTGGTCTAGCTGTGTGTGATCGGGAGTCAGGGTGGGGGGGGGGGGTGGGCGGAGTGGGGGTGACATCAAGAGGCCGTCCCAGGGATGGTGGTAATTTGCCTCAATAGAACATCAATGTCTGGACGCTTCCATGATCTTCCATAGGTAACCACAGCTGAGTTTATTAACAGATACTCAAACAGACATTTACTGAGCAATCATTTGATAAAGAGACCCTGCCAGAGATTAGCTCAGTATCGTTTGTTTAATGGTCATAACCACAGTAGAAGTGAGCATCATTTTTATGAAGAAAAGTTTTAGTGTTGCGCGAGGTCAAGAGAGCAGACCACTCCATTTGCTGAATGGCTACCCAGTTTCTTTTTTCTTTCTAGCCCTGATTGGGGTTTTTAAAAAGCTTTTTATTGGTAAGCATTAAATCGTACCCCTGACACCATAAGGAGTTCCATTATGGTATTTCCTGGCATTTATTTGAATGTACGTGGATCATATTACCCCTCTCTTACTCCCTCTGCCTTTTCCTTACCCATGACCCCAGAAGGCCCCTTTATGTTCATGACCTTGGCTGTTTGGTCTGGCTTTGCCTCAATTCTGCACCTCCTACAAATGTGAGAAAACACACAAGGCTTGAGCTGGAGGGACTGGCTTACTTGACTGAAGAGAAGGTGTATAGTTCTATCCACTCCCCACTGGAAGACACGGCTTCATCCTTCTTCATGGCTAAGACTCCCTGATGTGTGCACCCATCCACACTTCATCCATCCCTGTGTGGATGTGTGCCAACCCACAGGCGCTGGCTGAGGAACACTGCACTGTGTGCTTCTGCTTCCTCCTCCTTGCTCCCACATGATGCTCACCATCGGCAATCAGTCCCAGCAGAAACATCTAGAGAAATAAGAAGAACACAAGCTGTCCAAACTTTAGGTGAGCCACCTCATGGACCCAGAGGAGTGATCGAGCAAATAAATGGATATTTATGTGAAATCTAAGCATTTGTTCTTATTACTGATATTGTATAGATGGCAACGACCAAGTGCAGAGAAGGCAGTTGACTGCCTCAAGATCACACCCCTGGCAGAAGCTGAGTCAGAGTTGAGTCCCATCTATGTGAGTCTCAGGGAAGGGAATGGTGGAAGCTGAGTACAGAAGAGGGAGCTGCCTGAAGTAGGAGAAGGTCAAGCCTCCCTGACAGGATGCTATGGCATCCTGTGGCTGCTGTAATAGCACCTGTGTCTGCAGAGAAAGCCATGCACCATTAAGCAATCATGATGGGGAACAGAGCGGGCCATCCACAGGCTGAGCCCTGCTTCCTGCACTGCTTGTCCGAAGGGCTGTTGCTGGTAGCCTCTGCTTGTCATTAGTACCAGAGTCATGGCTGCAGGCGCAGCGGGGCAGGGCAGGAGGGTAAACTTTCCTCTTATCCAGAGAGCCCGGCTAGTCCCTCCCGGCTGGGCTAAGCATGGCGGGCTGTGGCAGATGGGTTTCCTTCCTCAGCTCTTGCACCTCCAGTCCATTACAGTGCACGGTGGCCAGCCAGCAAGGCGCACACAGCATCATCCATCCGCCAGCCTTGATCAGCCCCATCCTCATCTAAAATAACCAGAGGGGTCATTCACCCTCGGAGATGTGCACATCCCAGTGTTTCTTCTCTGGTGAACCAGCACAGGGCAGCTCCTGTAAGAGAAAACCTTTAACACTGACTTTATAAGTATTCATCACATACGTAGACAAGGCAGGGAAGAAAACGTTCGTCAGCTATAATCCTGTGATCTAAAGGTAGCTGCATTAGTATTTCGATCCCCATTTGGAACCCTTTCTGTGCATGCACAGTCTTTTATAAAAACAGTCACACTGGCCTGTGGTGCTCAGCAGTGTCTCGTGGGTGGCTTGTTCTATCATTAAATATCCCCATTACCATTTTAAGTAAGTGGTTAAGAATATTTGTTTAGCTAAATCTATTTGTTGGGTTAGTCCTCTGCTTAGGATATTTAGGTTGTTTCATTTTTCTGCTTCAGAATATAAGAACCATGTCTGATTAGGTGTTGGCGGGGCTCATATCTATAACCCTACCTCTGCAGGATCCTGAGTTCCAGAGAATCAAGGTTCAAAGTCAGCCCAGATAGAAAAGTCTGTGAGACTCCAGCTCCAACTAATCAGCAAGAAATGGAGCTGTGGCTCAAGTGGTAGAGTACCAGCCTTGGGTAAAAATAACAGTAAGGGACAGTGCGCAGGTCCCAAATTCAAGCCCCAGGACCTTCATGGTACGACCCATCACAAAGAGATTAATGTCCATGTTTGGAGACTGGACTAGTTCTTTGGGGAATGGATCGACTATAGAAAGAATGGGTTGTTGGAAGACAAGTCAGCTTAGCTGTCTCCCCCTCTCTCCAGCAGCAGCCAAACAAATATCACTGGGACCTTGCTCCTGGGCTTCCAAACTGTGAGCTGAATCAATCTCTTTGTGTATAAACTGCAATCTGAAGCATTTGGTCATAATGACAGAGAATGGCCATCAGATAAATGAAAAGGGGCGATACAGTGATAAGGCTGAAGGAAAGTCTTGTTTAGGAGCAGGCCAACTGTTCAACTATGGAGAAGTCAAATGACACTTTGTCACTCCTTAATACCACACCAGAAAACTTCTCAGCAGAATGTGGATTGTATGATGAAGGCTAACAATTAAGCTCTCGTAGAAAACATGGAGCAGACATGCCTCCAGCACTGTTTCTGGCTGGTTATTTTATTTTTGTGTGAGTGTGACAATTCTGGAGCTTGAACTCAGGGCTTTGTGTTACTGCTGTGGATTTGTGAGAAAATAGCCGGTACTCTACCTCTTGAGTCACGCCTCTCATTCCTTTGCTGGTTACTTTTAAGACAGGATCCCACGTCCTAGCCCTGTACAGCCCTGTACTGCGATTTGCCTATTTTAGGCTTCCTGTCACTGCCAGGATGACAGACACATATAATTGCACCCAGCTGTGAGTTGAGATAAGGTCTTGGATACATGCCAGAGTTGGCTTTGGCCTGTGTGTCCTTCTGATCACCACCTCCCAAACAGCTAGGATTATACATGTGAGACACTAGTGCCCAACTCAATAAAACTTTTGTTAAACAAAAACCGAAGCTTGGGTTTTGCCTCTCTCAGATGTCAATTTAATTTCTGAGAGGAGAGAGGAGGCTGGGGACTGGGGATGAAGTCAGCATATTTATTCAGGATTACTGAGAACAAGGAACTATATTTAGTCTGATCCATGCCATCTTTGTCATTTGATCAAGGGAACTCCTAACTCTGTTTTACAAGTGAGAGCTAGGGAAGTTAAGTAACTTGCCCAGGTTACTCACATGGCAAGAAGCTGTTCCAGAAAAAAGCGCTCAGACTTTAACTCTGAGACTATTGTGTGGCTGTCAGCGTCTTGCAGCTAGCACCTACCTCCCAGGCACGAGGCCCTGAGTTCAATCCTCAGTTCTGCTGCCCCTCCTCACGGAAAGGGAGAAGAGACTTTTAGGCCTGAGATGGGATTGGGCCACTGGTGGTTTCTAAACAACATATGTGAATGTTCTAGATGCAATTGGGTAGCCAGGCAAAGAATATGCTGTGAAGCTGAGATCATGTCTCTTTCAAAGATTCTCTTTTAAAAGTTCTGCTATTTTATCAACATGTCCTATACTCACTTGCAAAAAGAAGGGAGAGAAAAAAGAGCTTCTGAAGCAGGTGTCTTTGCACATCGCACATGCAGATGTTCCCGACAGAGCTCGGGTTCGGAAGTGTGACTATGATGGAACTTAATGGTCCACATGGTGAGTCCTCGTGTATCTGCAACTTTTAAAATCCTCTCCTCTGGTGTTGATTTCAGTCGGCTGTACTGAGCACACAGTATTTATATCAATCTCGGATCATGCTTTCTGTTTGCTCTGTGAAGAGAGTGATCAATGAAAGGCTTTAGCCTTGTTTAACAGGTGGAACAGCCTTTAAGCTTCCTCCAGCAGGCACGGTGGGGATGCGGGTCCCCTCCCAGCTAGGAACACCACAGCCCGGCTCGCTTGTGTCTCTTCTGTGATAGATTCTGCTGTGGCTGTGCCAGTCAACTCTGCCTCCTGCGGGACTCTGTAGGTACCAGAAGTCATGGTGATTCTCTTCTTTGGCAGTACTGGGATTTGAACCCAGAGCCCCAAACTTGCAAGACTAGCTTCACACCCCTAAGCCATGCCTCCGGCCATTTTGCACTGGTTAATTTTAGGATGTGCACCTGAGCCTCCATCCTGCTACTGATAGGATTTCTGTCATCACTGGGATAACAAGCAGGCAGGTGCTACTGTGTCCAGGACTTTTCTAGCCAGGCTGGCCTTGAACCAGAGTTCTCTTGTTTCCAGCCTCCCAGGTAACTTTGTATGACAAGTGAGCTCCAGTGTGTTGTTGCGGGATGGGGGGAAGCGGAGAAGGAGGGGGAAGGTGTGGTTCTCAAGAATTTTTTTGTCTGGGCTGGCCTTGAACCAGGATCCTCGAATTCTAAGCCTCCTGCGTAGCTAGGATTATAGGAATGAGTCACTGCGACAGGTGCTTTACCCACTTTTCTAGATTTAGTACAATGCTGACAAATAGGAGATGTGTAATACTGAGCCACTTAATGAATAAGCAGAGAGCAAACATCTTATTTGATTTTCAAATAATGCTGCATATGATTTCATCATATTGTCTATTTTTGTCATAAATGGCCAGGAGTATCACAAATGTTGAAGCTCTCTTGACTAAAGATACCATGATGGTCATCTACAGAGATGGAGGGAGAGCTATTGTGGGCTGTTCTGGGAACTTGCTGTTTCTGAGGCTGCAGGTGACACAACCTTCACTTTCTGGCTTCTTGGATCATGGGAGCAGGCAGTTCAAAATCTTATGAAATGTTCTCCTGGCATTGTCATTTTTGTCCTTCCTCCTCATGGTGGGAAGATGGCTGCCCTAGCTCCTTACCTCCCATCCTCCTACCACCATTCCAAGCCAAAAGAAAGTGAACAGTGGATCCAAGGAAAAGCAAAATGAAACTGTATAGTGTCCACTTCATTCCCCAAATCTGACCTTCCCTGGCGTGAGATCGGGTTTTTACAGAGAGAGACCCACATCTAAGCTGATTGGTGTCCTTGCACACAAAGGGGAAAATTTGGACACAGAGCTAGGTGTATAGCAAGAAGCTGCTTTGCAGGTGCACAGAGAGGAACGTTCTCTGGTAAGCCAAGAACGGGTCTGGGACAGACCTTCTTCCGTGGACCTCAGAGTCTGAGCTGCAGTGCTGGGAGCCACGCCGCGGTGGTGCTTTGTTACAGCGTCTGTAGTAAACTGACACACACCACAAGCATGCAGAGATTGCCTGTTGTGTTTTTTTTCACTGAAAGCGGGCAAGGGAGTCTGGCTAAGTGGAATCTCTCAAAAGCAATGCGATCACCCTTGTGTGGGTCTGGGGACTTGGGGGGCTGGACATCCTCGGGGCTCTGTTGCTGATGCCGAAGGGGAGGGAGGCTGGTGGGTGAATTGTCCCTTCACGTGCTACCGCTTGATGTGAGGGGCACTGTATGGACCAGGGACGTGGAGATGACCATTTTGTGTGCTGCTCGGTAGAGCTGGGCTGTAATGAGGTTTCCTACAACAGACATTGGCTTCGTACTCAGAGACCATGAAAGAGTCCTGCTGGCTCAGGAACCCACCCTGAGGCTGGGGCTTGGCGCCTCCCTGTCTCTGCAGAGGTGGAGTGCTGGGGAGAATCTCTGCAAGGAAATGCTGGGCTCAGAACCCACACACATGTCCTCCGTGCTCATTCACTGGGCCGAGAATCAGGACCACACCTGGCTGCCCTGGGCCGGGCAGCAGCATTCAGGCAAGAGACTGGAGCCCAGGGCAGCGGGGGCAAAATGGTAGCTGGCTGCTTTGCAGGATCATGCTTTGAAGTGGACTGCCTTCATGCCTTAGAAATGCTTTGGCTTTCAAGCCACAGAGAGGCCAAGTTGTGGGTTAAGCTGTAAGGAGACTCCGCTTTGACCCCAACATCCTAGGGAGGCGCCGCTGCTCGGTGCTGCCACAGGTGCTGGTGATCCATGGGGGGTGCGTCACTCCCATGAGTCCACCCACTCTTGGCCCATGTTCTGCCAAACATCTGGTCTGACCAGCCGTTCAGAATAGGATGGGGTGGGGGGGGGGGAATGTATGGTTGGCCAGAAGTTCCCTCTTATTCTGGAGAAGTCTTCCCATGGAATCAGTCCCAAGGGCCCATCCAGAGCCAGGTCTCAGGAAGCTCTTAGCACAAGGGACCCTTGGGACTCCCACAACTTCTGAAAGGTAATAGAGTGGCCTTTGTTATAATGGGGTGGTCTGTCCCCTGGAACTACCATGCACCGCTCCCCGTGTGGCTGCAGTTGTAGCAACAGGAGTGGAACTGCAGAGGCCAGACTCCGTGGCCATCCATGACCCTGTTTCATTCAGAACACTTGCAGGAACATGGAAGTGCTGCTGGGTAGGCTGTGGACAGTGGGTGTCCTGGACACAGGTTTTCCACAAGGATTGAGGCCGGGCTGACCACTCAGAGCTGCTGAGTGAATAACCCTCAGTCATTCCATCAGCCATCTACTCTCTCTGCAGCTGCCAGACACACCTCGCCTCTCCATGGCCTCTCTTAGAGCTACCTGGGATGGGCCGGATACGCACTCAGCAGTTGGAGAAGGCAGGGCACAGACGAGGGCCCCTGTCCCTGCCTAGCTTGAGTATCTGAGGGAAGACATGGTGGATGACCATGCTCCTCCAGTGATAATAATGCCAATGGAGCCAGGCCCACATGACCACAGAGATAGGCCTCGGCAGATGGATCATTAGGCAATTTCATTGTAGCATGAGCAGCACAATGTAAGTTTTCCTCCTCCATGTGGGGTGGGGCAGCATCCGAGCGGCCTCCTCACACTGTCAGGAGAAGAGCTGGACAGCAGGGCAGGGCCCAGGCACCCGCCGAGCTGACAGCACACGGTTTAACAGCACTTTTTTTTTTTTTTTTGAGTCAAGTTCTCACTGTCTAAACAGTGAGGGCTGGCCTCAAACTAGCAATTCTTCTGCTGATGGGGCACCCCTTTCTACCACAGGGAGTGTGGTCCCCGAAGCACGCAGGCAGTGGTCCACATCACCACACGACGGCCTGTGCACGAGGAATTCTCCAGCTCTGCTCAACCCAATGAACACGGTGACACATGTGGCTTGTCACTGACCCAAAGAACTCATTATACAGCCTGTACCTGCAGAAATATGATATGCCAGCAAAGCCCCGAGGGATGCTCTTATCTATTAACAAATCTATCAAAATGTGGATCGCAGAGCATTCTGAATGTCTGCCTAAGCCTAATGAAGCGTCTCCCCTAGGATGTGGTTCCTGCTCCTCAGGTGAACCCCAGGTGGAGACACTTTGTGCTTAGCTTAAATGCAAAGCTGTGTGGCAGAATGGATGGACCAAACTCAACTCGTCAAGAACAGCAAGACAAGTTCTAATTGTTTTATTCCTCACCAAATCTGAAGTGCCTGGAACATTAGCTTGCATGCAAAGATTTTCATATTTGATCTACAAGGTAGAGACTGATGATTAAAGCCAAACAATGACATTTAATCAATGAATGTTTTAATAGAAAAGACTTTGTATCTGTCGCTCGTGTAATATTACTGTATATTGTGTTGGATCTTTTCTTCCCCTGGTTCTGGGGCTTGAACTCCAGGCTTGTGCTTGCTTTGACTGGTGCTCTACCACCCAAGCCACACCTTTGGCCTGGCATTTTGCTGGTTGATTGAACATAGAATGTAGTGAACTTTTCTATCCATGCTGGCTTAGAACCTTGAGCCAACAGATCTCATCCTCCTGAGTAGCTAGGACTACAGGCGGAGTCCCCAGCACCCAGCTCTGTCTTGAACTTGCTTTTAATCAATCCAATGCATTGTGGCTTTACAGAGAATGACCAACACGCTTTGCACTTCAGGAACTCACCTGCTCAGTTTCAGCCGTCTGCATCATTGTTTCAGGAGAATTGGCTTGAGCTGAGCAAAACTCTGAGGACACATTAGGGCAGGGTGAAGGATCTGACAGAATGTGTTCCTGAAGCTCCGGTTTTTCACAAAGGGAAACATGGAAGCAGGAGAAAAGCAGCAACAAGGAAGCTAAGGCTGTGGCTGGAGGGCAGATATGCTGCAAGGTCATTGTCAAGGACAGGGTTCAGTGTGTAGTCGCTGCTCACTGAATACTTCTACAGGTAGTGCTTATTTTTCTTTTCACAGTGCTGGGGATTGAACTCGGGGTCTCATGCTGGATAGGCAAGTGCTCTACCGTCACAGCCCTCAGTCCTCTTTTTGCTTTAGTTTCACTTTTCAGATAGGGTCTTGTACTGTTGCCTGGGCTGGTTTTGTTCCTGACCCTCCCCACCTCCACGTTTTGAGTGGATGGGATTACAATTGTACATCACTATGCCCATCTTGTTTTTGAGATAAAGTTTTCCTTTTTTCTCCCTTTATTTCTAACTCTGCCTCCTGAGTAGCTAGAATTATGGGCCTATACCACCACATGTGGCCCTGAAAAATTAAATAAACATTTTCAAATGATGGTACACGTTGGTTGATGGAGAAGCACTGCAGTATCCCGGGCAAGAAATCAAAGCTTTAGTTTATGTTTAAAAATGCGATGCTTAAACTGGAGATGCTTGTCAGGGATGAGAAGCTTTGCCCAGCAGGCGTGAGGCCCGGAATTTCACCTCTAATACTGCAAGATAAATAAATAACAATAAAAATAAATGAATGAGTGTGTTTGAAATGGTTAACATTTGAACTAAGAGGTTAATAAGCCTGGAAAGGGACAAATGGTTTAAAGGAAATGAAGCCATAATGGCTACAAACTGTCCCCACTCTATCCAGGCCGGGGGGGGGGTGCTGGGGGGAGGTATTGGGAGGGGTCTGCTCTACCCTGATAAGCCCATTGTCGGTGGTGTCTGACAAGCTGGTGTCTGTTGGGCTCTATCTGCATCCTCCCCTGCTTCTCTCCTTAGCTTACCTCTCCCAGGGGCATGCAATGAATCAAAGGGGCTCCAATAAACTCAGTTGCTCTCCCTTTAGGCCAGTGATTTGATCATAGGTTGGGCCAAGGTATTAGGTTTCTTGTAAAGGCCAGGCAAGCCCCTCAGAGCAGTGTAAATGTGTGTCCACGCCAGTCAGTTTGTCTGTGCTGAGGGCTGTCTTCAGCTGGGCCCTGCTCCGGGGCCGGGACCAGGAGCTTCTCGGACTGATGGGTGTGGTGCATGCTGTTCAGCATCTGGATGTCTCTGTGGCTCCTCCCAGACCCTGACACACACACTGTAGTATCTGTGAGGGCTGTTGCCTGGTTCTCGCGGCCTGGGCACAGCAAAGCAGTGCCTGGCTTTTGGCATCTCACCGCGGAGCAACGGGCCAGCTATCAGCCAGAAGCCCTTGCCCCGCATACTGTAATTAGACCCACTGAATCATGCTGCCGCCTCCTGCATTTCCTTCCTCCGTGGGGCTAGGCGGCTGAGCTGGGAGCACCAGGTAGACTGCATCCTGTCTGGATGCCCCTGGAAAGGGTGCAGGTTGTGCGGGGACAGTGAGGCAGGAAGGGCAGGCAGGACACTCGGGGCCCAGGCCAGGGGGCTGGTACCACCTGGGGTGCAGGAGTGGTGCTCAGACAGAGCAGGTGAGGCCCTGGGTTGCCCCTCTGACCCAGAACAGGACCTGGCAATTGATGTCCCCTGAAATAGATGTAGGATTAGAATGGCAGTGGCATTGCTGTGGTTTGAATACAATGAAGTAAAACACCCCCACCTTCCACCCCAAGATGCATGTGCTAGAGCCCAGTCCTC
Source organism: Dipodomys spectabilis (assembly GCF_019054845.1). Lineage (NCBI taxonomy): Eukaryota > Metazoa > Chordata > Mammalia > Rodentia > Heteromyidae > Dipodomys > Dipodomys spectabilis. The sequence continues at coordinate 3,922,795 of NW_024870789.1, forward strand.
AGTATGGTTATGTTTAGGGAACCCAAGACCTTGCACAGGCAGAGCCCAGTAGATTTTTCTTTCTTTTTTTTGATCAGTTGTGGGGCTTGAACACAGGTCCTGGTTACTGTCTCTGAGCTCTTTTGCACAAGGCCGGTGCTCTATCACTTCAAGTCACGGCTCCATTTCCAGTTTTCTGGTGGTTAATTGGGGACTAGTCTCATGGACTTTCCTGACCACACTGGCTTTGAAATACTGGCATTGAGCCTCAAATCTCAGCCTCCTGAGTAGTTACTGGCATGAGCCACCAGTGTCCAGGGAGATATTTTTTTTATTTTTTTGGTCAGTTGTGGGGCTTGAACTCTGGGCTTGGGTGCTGTCCTTCAGCTCTTCAGCTCAAGGCAAGCACTCTACTGCTTGAGCCACAGCGCCACTTCCGGTTTTCTGTGGTTAATTGGAGATAAGAGTCTCATGGACTTTCCTGCCTTGGCTGGCTTTGAACCGTGATCATCAGATCTCAGCCTCCTGAGTAGCTAGGATTACAGGCGTGAGCCACCAGCGCCCAGTGAGGGAGATATTTTTTAAATTGACTATTTAGGAAATTTTTAAACAAATATAAAAGTAGATTAAACAATCTTATTAGCTTTCTTGTATACATCATCAAACTAAGGACAATATGTTTGATAGCTACCTTCGTTCATTTCTTTTCTTAGTATTATTATTTTTTAATATTTTTGTTTTCTTTAAGTAGCTGTACAAAGGAGATGCCATTCACCAAAGCAGTTCATGAATACAGTGCATCTTGATCAATGTCACCCCTTTCAACATTCTCACTCACTCCTCCAAACTAATTTTAGGTTATATATTGAATTTTCTGCCATTTAACAAAGTAGTTTATGTATACAGCGCATCTTGATCTGAGTCATCACTTCAACGCCTCCACCTTTAGCCCACCCCTCCCTTATATTTCTCAATTGTGTGGTATACACAATGAACTTTGCCTACATTCTTCCCCCTTCCCTCCTTCATTCTTCTACCCCTCTCCTCTAGGCCCTACCCCTCCCTCTTCCAAGTACCCATTTCCTGGTACTTATTTTGTTAGGCTTTGACTTCATTTGTTTTTTTCTTTTAAAGAATTATACTATTTTTGCTCTCCATTGAATCTATGACACTTCATTTAATTTATCTGTAACCCCTTGATTACCACTTAGTGTGTTTACTTATAGATTTATAGTCACATTCTAGCTACCACAAATCAGGGAAAACAGGCAACTGATATTTCTACTTCCTTACAAATGGAGCAATATCATTTCTTATGATGGATGAGAAGAATTCTATTGTGTACATATAACACATTTTCTTGATCCATTCGTCCACTAAGGGGCATCTGGGTTGATTCAGTATCTTGGCTATGGAAAACAATACTGCAGTGAACCTGGTTGTGCTGGTAGCTTTAGTGTGACCTTGTTTGTTCTTTACTGGATAAATGCCTGGGAGTGAAATTTCTGGTTATAGGGAAGCTCTACATTTAGTGTTTTGAGAAATCTCCATACTGCTTTCCAGAGTGGTTGAACAAGCTTACATTCCCACCAATGGCCACATCCATGCCAACATTTGTTATTGTTAGTTTTATTTTTAAATACTAGCCATTCTAACTTGGGTGAAGTAGAATCTCAGTGTTGTTTTGATTTCCATTTCCTTTATAGCCACAGATGTGGAACATTTCTTCATGTGTGCATTGGCCATTTTTACTTCTTCTGAGAAGGCTCTTTATAAGTCATTAGCCCATTTATTAACTGAATTGTTGTTTCTTTGAGGGTTTATTTTTTTGAGTTCTTAGTATATCTTGGTTATAAGGCTTTTTTCTGATGTGTAGCTGATAAGAAGTTTTCCTATTCTGTGGGCTTTCTATAGCTTGTCAGCTATGCCCTTTGCCATGCAGAAACTTTTAAGTTTGATATAATCCCATTTATCCAGTCTTCTTCAGTTTATTGTGACTCTGGGTATTTACTTAGAAAGTTTTGGCCTATGCCTAGGAACCCTAGTATTTTCCCTGCCCTTCCTGTATTATTTTCATGGTTTCTGGCCTTACAATGAGGTCCTGGATCCATTTTGAATTGATTCTGGTACAAGGTGATACATAAGGATGTAGTTTCAGGTTTTTTGCATGTGAATTGATAATTTTACCAGCACCATTTGTTGAAGGGTGCGGTCTTTCTTCCAACCTATGTTATCAAAGATTAGATGGCTATAAGTCTTAGGTTGATTTCTGGGTCTTCTATTCTGTTCCATTGGTCCTCAGGTCTATTCTTATTCTAGTACTGAACTGTTTTCATCACTAGGGCTTTTAATAGAATTTGAAGTTTTTTTTTATCCCTCTAACGCTGTTCTTCCTGCTAAGGATTGCTTTTATTATTCAGGATTGCTTTTGTTACTCCAGATGAATTTTTGGATTGCTTTCTCTACTTCATTGAAAAATGAAGTTGGGATTTTGATGGGTATTACATTGAATGTATACATTGCTTTAGGCAGTATTGCCATTTTCATGATGTTATTCTTCCAAACTAGGAGCATGGAAGTTTTTTCCATTTCCCTAAGTCAGTCTCTCTCTCTCTCTCTCTCTCTCTCTCTCTCATCATGGGGCTTGAGCTCTGGGCCTGGGCACTGTCCCTGAGCTCTTCAGCTCAAGGCAAGTCCTCTACCACTGGAGCCACAGCTCCACTTCCAGTTTTCTGGTAGTTAATTGGAGATATGAGTTTCATGGACTTTCCGGCCTGGCTGGCTTTGAACCGTGATCCTTATATCTCAGCCTCCTGAGTAGCTAGGATTATAGGCATTAGCCATCAGCACCTATCTAATTTTTTTTTAAATCTTATAGTAGTTATTCTGTTTTTCCTTTGTAAGTAATCAATCCTTTCTCTCTGACAGCTTTAAGCATCCTTTCCTTGGTCTCTACTAATCCCATGTGGAATATAGTATGTTGGTGGGATGTTCTTCTTCTGGTCTGGTCTGTTTGATGTTCTAAAGGCTTCTTAGATCTGAATGGGTCTATCTTTTTGGATGTTTGGGAAGTTCTCTGCTAGAATTCTGTTGAATATGTTTCCTATCCCTTTAGTTGCCTGCTGTTCTCCTTTCTTGATACCTATTAGCCTTAAACTAGGTCTTCTAATTGAGTGCTGAAGTCCTTGCAAGTTCTGTCCTTGTTTCTTGAATTTGTTCTGAATAATTACCTCTTTTTCTCTGTCTTCTATATTTGATCTCTGAGACTGTCTCCTACATCATCTATTCTGCTGTTAAGACTTTTCACTTTGTGTTTTTTAATTTCTCTGCCTTCTGATTGCTCATAGTTAAGGGCTTCTATATCTACTGAAGCTTTGTTTTAGGTCTTTTCTTTGCATCCTTGATTTATCTGTGCCTTCTGTCAGATCTTTTAACTGGGTATCTATTTTTTCATTGGACTCCCTTGCCTTCTCTTGGAATTCATTTAGCTTTCTGTTTAAATTCTCCATTAACTCATCCATTAATCTTTGGTTAGTTTTGTTGCATTCACAAATTGCCTTTCATAGGCTCTGTCTTTTCATTAATCATATTTATCAGCAGTGTTTTAGTGCATTTTGAGAACTGCCTTTACTATGATGATTGTCTGCTCTATTATCTAGTTGGTTTTTTTTTAGGAGTAAACTTCCTTGACTTGCCATTTTTCTTGCATTTCTGTAGTTCTGCTCATTTGGAGACCCTTTGGGTTTTAACTTTTAGGGAACTGTAATCTTGCTAATAGGTTGGGCTCAGAGTTCTTGATTGATTAGCCAGTGGATAGTTTGATCCTCTGTCAGATTTTTCAAGACCTTTAAGTGTAGTATTAGAGTTCAGTTGTGGTGAGGCGCTGTGATACTAAAATTTGTCTCTCTGGAAAAATTGAGGTTGTTAAGTAAGGGAAGGATGGAGAGGAGTAGTTTTGCAGAGAGATCTCTATATAAGAGAGATCTAACATTATAGAGGATTTAGAAGAGAAAGGAAGAAAAGGCAGGCAGATAATAATTGTAAAGGAAGAGACAGATGAGGAAGAGAGAGCATGTGGTCTACACTGCTGAAGAAAATTGGGTTGAAAGGAGATATAACATTAATACTGCCTACTCTAAAATGCCTGTCAGTTGTAGATATTCCTCTACCTAAATATGCCTTTACTTTTGGATGGAGAAGGGTATTACAGTGAAGAAAAGAGTATTATGTTTTGTACCCAATGAGAAAATAGTTATGAGTCAAAACAAAACAAAATATAAAATCAAAACCAAAAAACCCCCCACAAAAACACAGAAATAAATAAACAACAAAGAGACAAAATGAGCAATCGTGTAACCTGTAAATCAAAGGCAAAAATTGAATTCTCTAATCAGTTTGTTTGGGGGATGCTGTATCTTGAGAGCTGCGAGATACATTAGAGAACTGGCTTCTCTGTTTTTGTTGCCTGCTGTGATCTGCACCTCTCCTCCTAGCCATGATCTGGGCAACACCAGAGGGTTCCTTAGTTCACAGTTCCGGGGTGTCTCTGGCAGCTGCAGCCTGGATTCAGAGAGGATTAAGAGTACAGATGAGGCTGGGGCACGAGTGGATTCTGCAGACTTTCCTAGTATGGGGTGTGGCTAGCACCTGGCCTTCCATTCTCACTTGATCTGGGAAATAAGCAAGTATGACATCTTATATTTTTGGCAGTGAACTTTACAAACTTTAGGTTTTATAATTTGAGCACTAGACTGGCTGTGGGCAGGGCTGGGATTTTTAAGACTTCTGACTGTGTTGTTTACCTCCATGGGATGGGGCTATATCCTGCTCGTCTTTCATGGATAGCCTCAGGAAAGGTTGTAGAAAGCCTCAGGTTTTTTTGCCCCTTTCCGATATGGCACCACTTCTTGAGCAAATGTTCCTGGTCAGGTGTCTGGAGGCCTTACGCTTTTTTTGCCCCTTTCCAAAATGGCAGCCTTAGGTGGCACTGTGGTGCAATGGATAGAGCATTGGACTTCTAGAGACAAAATAGCAGCCTTCTTGGGCTGGGGAGGGGGTTCTGGGCAAGCCACAGTTCACTCAGTGCTGTTTTCCCAGGGGAGGTGTCCCAGGTGGGTTAATCATGGTTCCTGGCGATGGTTGGGACTGTCCGGAGCTGTGGTAAACTTTCTCTGCCTCTGGATGAGGCTGACCGGCATGTGCAATGCTGTTACTGTTTTCTTCCATGTAGGCCCTTTTAATCCCCTGCTGAAGATACGCTTTGGCTATCCTTGTTCAGCACAGCCATGGCCTCTCTGGGTGCCTCTCCACAGATTTCTGTCTTCTTGTGCAGGCTGTATAAAATCTCTCTCTCCCTCCCCACATCTCTCTCTCCCTGCATATTTCTGTATAATTATAGTTTAGAGATGGAGTACATGCTAGGATCCTAAATTTCTGTTTGGTCGGAGAGCTAGGGTTGTTCCCTGTGGTTACTCCACCATGTTTCTTGCCAATCCTAAGTCTCAGTAGGAGATTTTTACTGGCCCTTTCCATACCTCACCTCACACCATGATCTCTGTCCTGTAGTGTTACCTCTGTAACCATCTGCCATGTGGTGCTCACCAGATCCAAGTCTGGGCCATAGCTGTGCTCTTGAGCCTCCAGAACTGAGCCAAATGAACTGGTTTTCTTTACAAAGTACCCAGTCTTAGGTGTTTCATGACAGAAACAGAAAATGGAGTCAGATAACACTGAAATGAGAATTCATAGCCAGGGCAGTAGAGGAGAGATGGGTGAAGGAGAGCAAGATTTCAGATTCCAGCATTGCTTAGAGGGAATAGGAAAAAGGCCCAGAGTGTCAACGCTAGTTATGCAGAAGGCATACAGCCAGGATTGCCTGTGATGCCCTTAACTGGATGTGCAGATACTTTGTCATACAGATGGAATGACCCACACGGTGTCTTGTGCATGCTTTTCCTAATATGTTTGGGCTGTGCTTTGGAAAAGTTTGTAAATCAAGGCTTGGCAAGTGCCATCTATGTGTAGCTCTTGTGAGAGTGCTCCAACCCTCATCATACTCCCATCACTGGCTTCCCATCTGTTACATAGCTAGATGTGGACCACAGTTGGAGGCTCTCGTGTTTGTTTTCCTTGCCTTCCATCCCCCAGTGTTCCATGGGTCCCGCCTCAGTTTCCTGCCTCCATCTTGGGAGCTTAGATGCTGTGTTTCCACTTCCATTTAGTGGCATAGAGTTTTGGTAAATGGCTGGTGCCAAGGACTGATAACAGATGATTTATAGCTTCAGTGCTTCTTATATGTGTTTTAGAGAAGACAGAGTACCTTAGCCTCAATGTATGCCTTGTGCAAATGCTGCTGCTAAAACAAAACAAACCATGTTCCAGGGCATCTCCAATTGGTTTGTGGGTCATAAGTTGTAGTTTCCTCAACAGAACTCCAAGACCCTGGGTGCCCAGGCCCTGGGCCTCTCCTCTCTGTGACCTTACATGTGTCTTCCACACCTGCTCTCCAGTACTTCCTGTGTCCTGTTGTACTGCACAGCCATTGTATCTTTCTTCATCTGTGCCTCCTGCTCTTGCAGCAGAGACTCAACTTCCCTTAAAGGTGAGTTGTCATGCTAAGCTTGTTGGTTGAAATGGGGTCTCATTGGATTTTTTACCTTGGCTGGCCTTGAACTTTGATTCTGCCAGTTTCTTGCCTTCCAGATAGGAAGAACTGAGGTATGGGCTACCGCATCCAGCCAGAATTGCCTTTTTTCTCAGTCCTACCACCATTCAGCAACCATGCCTCAGCTCTCTCTTGGGTGTCCTCTTGTCTGTCAATGGTGTTTGGCTAGTCCTGTTACGAGGTTGCAGCCTGAGTACAAGAATTCCCACACTCAGGAGCAGTGCACGCTACCACACAGTTCTCATTATCCCACAGAACCATCACAGTGTCTTCCTGCTGAGACACAGAGGGGACGTGAGGAAAATGGAGTTCAATGGGCACAGAACTCTGCTGCTGCCTTCTCTACAAGCACCCTAGAAAATGGGATCATGAAAGAAAGCCAGCTGGATCCTCAGTGTGCCAGCAGTTGAGCCCTGCCTACGGTGAATCTCCCTCACCTGTGCGAAACTGCATTCCCTAGGGCCTGGCTTAGGTAGAAGGATTTGCAGAAAGCTGTAAACTACAAGTCGCATTGGGGCAACTTGCACAGCCAGCACCTCCTTGTTTTTGGGAATGTGCCCTTATTTAAAGGGCTGGAGGCCCAGACTTCCATTTGAATAACACAGGCCTGCGGTGGTAATGAGAAGAACAAGAAGAACTGATTTCTGTCCAGTGCTGAACAGGGAACGCTGGCTGAGGATCTGCATACCTACTTCATTTCGTCTTCAAAGCAGTGCTGGGAACTGAGGCCAAACCTACCCACTAAGAGCAGTTGGTCTGTACTGCTATGTTGCTTACAGGGATCTGAACTAACTTGTCTGTAATTTCTGACTTAGTTCTATTATTTGGTAAATACAGATCCTGCAAATATAGGATGTTTTCTTTCCTGGCTTCCCATTATTTATATACAGACATTGCATCCTGCTTAATTTTATGTTATAATCATAGTGTATTCATCCATCCATCTAGCCCCACCCCTCACCCACCATTTCATCCACTCACCATACTTCTTTGGTTTGAACATGATTCAGTCCCTTTCCTCTGAATGTATCCAACAGAACAATATGCTTTTTAGTTAGGTATGTAGTCTGTGTTCAGAAAAGAGATGGATTGTCTTCTCCCTTGTTCTGGATTACCATAGCTACTAATGTAGTTTTATTACCAGGCCAGATGTTTAATACTAATGGGCAGATTTCCATAAAGGCACCCCATTGGGCAAAGAAGAGCATTGGTAGAGGAACATTCACACAGGAGTGGGCCTGAATTCATTGAGAGATGCTGGCAGCGTTGTGTTCTAGTAGCACCAGGACAGGTATGGATTGGGGAAGACATAGCTCTACCTTACCCTTTGCCAGACTCTGAACCTGGATAGGTATAAGCCTCAGTTCTTACTTTTGAGGTAACAGTTGTAGATGCTATCTGAGAAGCACAGACGAGGGGACAGGTATTGGGCAAGTTGTGAATATTACTATTATTAATTCTTCTCTTTGTTCAGAATGGAGGAGAAATATCCACTGAAGGACCCTGACAGTGAGTGACTGGCCTTGGGCCATGTCGTAGCTGCAGCGAGTGGCCAGCCAGCCTACACAATCCACATTGACCCTCAAGTTCAACTCCACATAGTCAAGGAAGCTGGGCAGGTGCCTTGCCTGGAATGAGAGTGAATAGAAAGTTCAGCTCGAACCAGCAGTAGAAAGCATGTAAGATGGTAGGAGATGCATATGTAAATGAGGTCATGGGTATGAACATGCATGGAAAGCTGTGGCGTGTAGAGCAATAACTCAATATGTATCTGTGTTTTATTATCTCCACCTAAACCTGCTAGACCGGCACCGAGGACTGTCTTATAGAAGGCTACCTCCACAAACCAGGCTGTTGGAAGCAAATAAAAGTGGTTTCCTCAGAAAGTCCGTGGTCTTTATTGATTTACCTTTGGTTGATAGCAGAGGAGAGCTGAGACAGTAGTAACCCAAACATTCCACTGAAGTTGAAAGTTGAGTTTTAAAAGCCCATTCCCTAATGCCTCAGCTTTGTGATCCACTAATGCCCTGCCTCCCACCCAAGTCTGCAGAGACGTCCAAAGAAGACTCAATTCTCCTATTGAAAAAATGGGTTCCAAGTCCCCTTCCAGTGGCACGGGCACTCAGAAGGTTGCTTTAGCTAAGAGAATGCAACTGAGTTCTTCTCCTGTGTGCTCTTGATACCTGGTGATGGTTGGTGTGACATATTTGTCTACCCACAGTTGATGCTGTGTCCTACTCAACTTGAGAGGAAGCACTGATTCATGTGGAATGGTCAGCTAGGAATTGTGGCTATTGGGCTCAATTTTTTTTCTTTCCAAGTCTCTATGGAGAATTAGGGGCCAAACTTTGCTTCTCTGTTGGGTCCCCAAAGGTGGATCATGAATGTTTTCAGAGATCCTTGACATCCTTGGACACTACGTAAGCAACAGCACCGTCATTATGAATGCTACGGGAAGCAGATGGAGATTGGTTTTAAATTAAATGGAACCATTATGCTATTCTTCATCAGGATTCCAAGCAGCCGACCTTCCCAGCAGAAGTAACTTAGATGATTTGATTCTCTTGCTTAACCAGGACTGATCACTGCAGGGAGAGAAATTAATTTCTCGAGAAACAGCTGCTGGTGTTTCCTCCCCCAGCCTCTCTTCAAGCTCTGCAAATGTGATCATCATGCGCCTGTGGCGAGCTTCCTCTGGGTGGCTTGTTAATTCAACAGGGGTCCAGTAACTGCTCCTTCACTTTTTTGGCTTACCTGGAAAGTGGTCAGAGCACAAGTATCTCCTGAGCATCAACTCTCACGGTCACATCTGCCCACACCACCACGAATGTGTATAGGGGCTTGGGCATGCACCAAGGGTTTGCAGCTTCATGCATGAAGCTTCATTGCAGGGTCTCTGTGTCTGGTAATAATAGCCTGGCAGAAAACCTCCACAGAGGACAGTGCTGCTCGGCCAGGACTCAGCCTTTCCCCCTTGCCAGGGAAATTGACCTTTACACTTATGTTGGCAGATTGTGTGACTCTGCACAGGAACAGTGTTATCAGTGAATTGGTCATAGACCACCAGCAGGGTTATGAAGTGAGGCATGAGCTCAAAAGGGAGGAGGCTGGGAAGACCATGGACAGATGGGAGCAAATGTATTCTGAGGGCACAGGCCCATGTTGGTGACACCCCCCTGGGTGCTGGTCTTGGCTTCCCCTATTTTACAGCTGTGTAGTATCATCAAGGAAGTTGTTTCCTTCTTCTGGGTCTGTTTCCTCGTCTGTCAGTGAAAGACCAGGGAGCAGGGAATCTCAAAGCTCCTCTGTGTTTCTGGACTTGCCTGTGGCAAGGGCCAGAGAACAAAAGGCAAGCTTGTTAGATCCCGACATCCTACCATATTGAAGTAAGTCCTCCTTGTGTATTTCTTTAGCGACCCTCCCCAAGTATCAAGCTAGAATCCAGATGATTCTTCCTGGGAATGTGTGGGTAGGTGGAGAGCTCAGCTGCCATTTGAGAGGCAGGAAGAAAGTAGGTTTAAAAGATGGTGCTAACCACTGTCAGTTTGAGGGATAGCATAAAAATAACTCAACATTCAGGTTAAGTTTCCTGAGCATGTATTCAGCATGTGTGCCAAAAGAATAAAACTTAGCTGATCGCCGGTGGCTCACATCTGTAATCCTAGCTACTCAGGAGGCTGAGATCTAAGGATCATGGTTCAAAGCCAGCCCCGGGGAGGAAAGTCCATGAGATTCTTATCTCCAATAAACCACCAGAAAACTGGAAGTGGCGCTGTGGCTCAAGTGGTAGAGTGTTTGCCTTGAGCTGAAGAGCTCAAGGACAGTGCCCAGGCCCCGAGATCAAGCCCCACGACTAACAACAACAACAAGAACAAAAAAGTATAAAACTTACCACTTGTTCCTGTGGATGCATGAGAATCTGGTACTTGCCCTTCGCATTCCGGACTTCCTCCCCTTTCTCTGTTTCATCAGCAGGCTGTGGTACTCTGAGAGTGAGGGCCATCCCCTGAACTGAGTGGTGGTCTGTAAATGAGCTGCACAGAGATGTATGATGTGTGGAGAGGGGATGGGGTGCTAGGGCAGGCCATGAGAGCACACGTGGATGTCTAGCTTTAAAAGCCCATGCTTTAATGCCTCTGCTTTGTGATCCACTAATGCTCTGCCTCTCCCACTGGAGTCTGCAGAGATATCCAAAGAAGACTCAATTCTCCTATTGAAAAATGAGTTCCAAGTCCCCTTCTGTTGGCATGGGCACTCAGACAGAAGGCTGCTTTAGCTAAGAGAATGCAGTGAGAACAAATGAGAAGACCATGACATTTCCACCTTGTTCTCCCAAGATAAGCATTCTAGGGAAAGGAAGTTGTCACCTAAGAGGTCAGGCTAACCTAAGAGCCTGTTGCTGGGGTGGCTATACGTCCACAGCCCCCACTGTGCTCCCCAGTAGCAGTCAGAATCAAACACCTCCTGTGTGAGGCGCCATCTTGAATGTCCAGCTCAACCCAGCCTCACCTGGCATTAATCACAGGAGAGAAGGTCTCTAAAGTCCTGATCCATAGAACTTGGAAAAACGATTGCGTTAAGATGCTAAATTTTAGAATAATTTGTCACTTGGAGATTATAAGTAGACATCAAAAGTAGTTCTAAGAAGGTAGCTAACACTGTTTACACTAAACATCTGAGCTTAGAATGTGGTAGAGTGCCTGTCCAGCAAACATGTTGCCCTACGTTGAAACCACAATACCACCAAGAATCCTTCCAAAACACATAGACACATCAAACAACCTATCAACTAGCTTAAGATCTTAGGAATATACAAACAAACCATACCCAAAAGCAGGAGGCAAGAAATAGCAAAGGTCAGAGCTGAAATTAATGAAACAAAGAATAACACAAGGAATCTTGTGAGTCTTTGAAAGTGTATAGACGAATGCCAGATGAACTGTAGTTAAATAACCATACAAGACCCAAATTAATCTTGAAGCACACAATGAGAGGATCATAGTTTGAGACTGACCTGGTCAAAAAGAAGACCCCCCCATCCCAGTGAAAAAACTAGACATGGTGGCATGAACCAGTGGTCCGAGCACAAAGTAGAGATAAGAGGACCAAGATCCAAGGCCAGCCCAAGGAAAATGGGAGAAAAAAAATTACTAAAAGAAATTGACTTGGAAGGTGGTTAAAGTGGTAGAGCACTTGCCTAGCAAATACAAAACCCTGAAAACAATAAAAGACCAAGTAAAGTGAATCCTTTCAAACAAAGTTCACATGGCTTGTAAATCGGCCAGCGGGGAGGGGGGAAAGTCAATACCTTTAGCCATCAGTGGAATGACACATTGAGATTCTGTAATCACCACTAACAAAGGTTACCAGAAATGCGGGAAGTGGGGACTGGCAGCCTGAGCTGAGCAGCAGCATTCTCCTTGTGAAACGAGGGGCATCTTTTGACTTTGGCAGAGTCGCCTGAACCAGTGCCTTGTTTGGCCACATGCGGAGGGAGCTGGGGTGCCAAGTGTGGGAGTGTTTTCCTGTTCACCTCTCAGGGAGTGCCAGCCACCGAGTCAAAGGTTTTTGGCCAGGATTTCTTCATGAATACTGAAAAACGCTATTTACAGCTCAGAACAGGCAGTGAGAATTGGGAGCTGACTTCCAAATTTAGAGATGACTCATAGAATTTGGAACAGGACTGTCTGAAGTCACATTTTTTAGAAGAAGAACACACACACACACACACACAGCAGGTGGCCCTGTTTGCATTTGTCTGGAGGAAGCCAGAACTTCCAGTGTGGATGCAGCCCACTCCCCACCCCCACCACCCACCGCAGACAGAGGACTGGGGAGTTTGCCAGGGTGATGCAGGTTTGGGATATGGAGACTGGTGAACCTCGACCTTCGCACGCTCTTCGGTTCTCTGTAGTTTGAGGATAACTCAGGAGACGCTCTCGAGTTACTTTCTTTTTAATTCACAGTACTGGGATTGAACTCAGGGCCTCTTGCTTGCTAGGCAGGCACTATACCACTGAACCACACTTCCAGCCCCTTTTTGCTTTGTTTTTTTTTAAAGATAGTGTTTGGCTTTATGCCCAGGCTGGCTAAGGCTGTGTTCCTCCTACTTGTGCTTGCCTGTGGCGCTGGGGGTAACAGGTGCTTTCCACTGTACCCAGCCACTGAGAGAGATGGGGTCGCAAGCACTTTGCATGCTTTAGCTGGCCTAGAACCTTGATCACCCAATCTCTACTTCCCAACTAATTAGGATTACTAGTATAAGCCACCACACCTCACTTCTGAGTTCTTTTAATCTGTACAATCAGATTCTGTTAGTCTGCCACAGGGGAGATTTTCAGGAACAGGGAACTTGGAGAAAGAGCAAGGTATACAGAGTGATGAGATCAGAGGATGTCTGGATTTGGACCATGAATTGCTGAAGGAGGTATTGGTCAAGTATGCTCTGTTCCTTGTCTGTCGCTCTCTTAAGTTTCCCGATCATTCTGTTTGGTTGAGTGGTTTGGCCTTTGGGATATTTGAGATGCTAGAGGTAGAGCAGAATAATCATACCTGAAACTTCATAGCTGGAGGAACGATTTATGAGTTAGCCTTCTATCCCGGGTGGCTTTGATACTTACCAGAGCTCGGTGTCCTTTTCCAGTCATGTCTAGAGGGTCAGAAGCCAGGGCCGACCTCTAGCTTGGCTCCTAGCCAAGGGTTCCATTGAAGTGTTGGAGGAGGACAGTCAAAGATTCATATTCCTGACACGCCCTCGGAGATTTTGATTCGATATATTTTCAGTAAGGTCTAAGCACATTTTTCTTGGGGAAAAAAAATTCTAAGCCAAGTGATTGTTGTCTGTCCCTCTAGGTAAAACCCTTGTCTATAAAGGACCCATGCCAGAAGCAGTGTGTTCTCATCTGAACGCAGCTATCAGTCTGCCCTCAGTCTGGGGCATGCATGCAGTCCTGGGAGGTGGCCTGGTATAACCTTCTCCTTGAAGAGTGACCAGCATTGCATGAACGCATTCAAAAGGGACTTTAGCTCGTCTTCTGATGGCTTCATGTAAAAGAACAAACTGCTCTCTGTACAGACCTGGGATTTTCTAGATCTAAAATTATATCTGCTGGCTATAAAACATATAGGACCCAGAGAAAAGTAGAAACAGGGAGCCTTGCATTCACATTTTTAAATTGCACAGGTACAATGACTCACATCCATAATCCTAGCTGTTCAGAAGGGAGGGTATCAGGAGGATTATTGGTTCAAGCCCAGCTCAGGCAAAAGGTCAGCAAGCTCTCATCTCAAGGAACAAACTGAATCTGTAATCCCAACTAATCAGAAGGCATAGATAAGAGGATCAAGGTCTGAGGCTAACTTCTGGCAGAAATATGAAACCCTCCCTCTGAAAAAAGTAAGAGGGAAGGTATGGCTCAAGAAGTAGAGTGCCTGCCTACTAAGAAGATCCTGAGTACAAATCCCAATATAAAAAAAATGATGAGGGGCTGGGAAGGTGGCTCAGTGGTAGAGAGCTAGCCTCGCATTCATGAGGCCCTAGGTTCAATTCCTCAGCACCACATAAGCAGAAAAAACAGGAAGTGGCGCTGTGGCTCAAGTGGTAAAGCGCCAGCCTTGAGCTGAAGAGCTGCGGGACAGCGCCCAGGCCCAGAGTTCAGGCCCCATGACTGACAAAAAAAAAAAAAAAGAAGAAGAAGAAGGATCTCAGTAACAGCACAGAAGTGATGGGTTAGGGGGTGCAGTGGGACTAAACATTATCTGGCTAGGGAGAGAGGTGCATCATTCTAGAAAGCCCCCTGCTCTCCAGGGACTCTTCCCTGCCCTGGGTGGACAGAATCAGCCAAACAGAAGGATAGAATTCTGTAGTCTTGAGGGAAACGCAAAAACGACAGAGAACCAAATAAAGTGTGTGATGGTAAAGGTTAGCTTGATCAGCTATCCCAAACGGCTTCCGTTTTAGCCATCCCATGGGTGCCCTCTGCCTGCCAGTGCTTTTCACTTCCAGATGCAATTTCTCTTTTCCTCGTCCTCAAATGTTTTCACGGGGTACAGCAAGGTCAAGCAGCAGTGACTAGAGGCCAAACGCGAGCTGTCTGGGGAAGGCATCGTTACTCACTGGCTGCCTGAGGCATCTCTATGTATGGACACCTATTACAGGTTCATTCTGAGCAGCGTGTCAGCTAATGCACCCAAAACACCCAAGTCAGAACACAACATGGAGTGAGCTTCTAGGAAATGCTGCCTGGATGTGTTTTGTTGTTGTTGCCATTGTTTATGTTTTTTTTTTTTAGCATCAGTTTAGCTCAAGGAGTTTCCATTTGACCCGAAAAGGAGAGGAGAATACTGCCCATGTTTATTCCAAGGAAGACATTTCTATTTGAACTGTGGTTTGTGACCCACACTATCTTCCTTTTAGATACTGAGCTGGGATCCAGGCTGCCTGCTTCTGAAGCTCTGGCTCTCAGCTGGTCTCTGTGATCTTGAAGATGTCCTGTGATCGTGGTGCCGCAAGCTCTTCTGTCACCTAGCTCCAGTCCATCATCCTCATACCAGCCAGAGACTGAAACCAGGACCTCTCAGCTCCCAGCCACCTGAGCCATACCCTCATCCTTTGCATCGAGTTTACAGGTAGGGTTCCATGTTTTTGCCCTAGGCACATCCACGACCCTTCCTTCTCTACCTTCTGAATAGCTAGGATCACAGGCCTGCTCTACCATGCACAGAAAGCACTTTCAAAGATGCACTGAATACCATGTCCACTTCCTCCTTAAATCCCCTATGGTTTCTCCACTGACTGCTGGACAATTCAGTGAACGAGTATAAATAAGCACACATGTGACAAGTATGACAAGTATGAATTCGGCACTTTTTTATGGAAGTACTGGTGTTTGAACTCAGGACCTTGTGCTTGCCAAGCAAGTACTGAGCCACACCTCTATCCCTTTTTGCTTATTTTTTCAGATAGGGTTTCACGTTTTACTTGGGCAAGCACAAATCATGATCCTCCTATTTGTGCTTCCTATGCAGCTGGAATGATGGGTTTGCACCCCCATTCCCAGCTATGGGTTGAGGAAAGGTGTCATTAACTTTCTGTCTGGGCTGGCTTTGAACTGATCTCAGCTTTGCGAGTAGCTGGGATTACAAGCAAAGTCACCACTGGGCTCTAGTTCTTATCTTTCATGTTTTAAATGTTTATTCTAAGAACGACATGCTGGATTAGGAACTGTTCAGTGATTTATTCAGTCAAGCTGGATTAAATGCCTGTGATATGCAGGGTGTCCTTGAGTTAACAAAATAGCTGCTGATGGGTAGATATTTATTCTGTGTTACGTTTGAACATAATCTTCAGAGCATCTCTACGAAACAACATCTGTCTTACAGGGTGGGAAACAAACAGAGAAATCTAGGAACCTGCCCAGAATAGAGCCCTAAGTGAAAGACCGAGAAGGCAAATTCAAGTCCATCTCCCCACCACTGAGCTGTAGCCTCCCAGGCCTGGGGATTGTCTAGAAGAGTGCTCAGCTATAGAGTGCCTGCTGTAGTGCCAACACAGCCTTTTGCTTCTACTTCATTTTTAAGGAGTGCATGGGAGTTCAAACAGAAAAGAAACAAAACCACAAAAAGATAAGCTACTTGAATTAACTGGAAATGACAGTAGAGCCATAGAAGAAAAGAAAGTGGAATATGTTATAGGAAAGAGATTGATGGGCTGGGCCAGACATGTTCTCTGCAGAGATGGCATTGACGCTGATCTCGATGAGACCTGCAGGAAGCGTAAATAGGTGGACCGCAGGTGAAGCCAGTGTGGGTAAAAGCCAAGATCTTATACAAAACATAGCAAAAGCAAGAAGGACTGGGGCATATAACTCAAGTGGGTAGAGGGCCTGTGTCACAAGCAGAAGGCCCTGAGTTCAAAACCCCTAGGACTGCAAAAAGGAAAAAGGAGAGCAAAAAGAAAGTCGTAAATCTGAAACCCACCCAAACAATCTGACAAAACCTTTGCCTCTGTTAGCATTCTTTCCTGGCTTCAGTTTAGAGTCTCATAGGTTCTAGCTTCTGAGATCAAGCACGGGATGCACAGAGCCTGTCTCCTGGCTGCCCAAGGTGACCCAGGACAGCTGGCTCTGGCTTTTCTTTAGGAAAGGGACAAGATTGTGCCACAGCATTGCTGCTAGCTCAGGATTTGGACTTCCCAGAAACAGAAAGGCCATCTGGCTCCTGACACAGTTGGTGTGGGCACAAGCGTGGGAAAGAGGTGGAGAGCTCAACCTTACCTTAACTCATCACAGAAGGATGTTTTATTTCCATGCATCATACTGCCTGTGACCAAGCCTGGTAAATACATCACTGGAAAGGTGGCTTTTGAAGCTCTAGTTGCGATCTGCCTGTGTGTAGCTCTGCATTTATCCCCTTTAAGGCAGGGTATGCTTGGTATGCATGAATCTTTGCTCCTGAGCAGGTCCCGTGTCTTTGCTGGGTCTTCCTAGAGCTCAGGGAATGGAGAAATGATTTATTTGATCATGGGTAAAGCCAAATATTTGCACACCTTGCTGTTCACCTTGTGTTCACCTGGCAGTTTGGAAACTCGGGAGACCGGCAGCCTCCTGAGTAGCTCAGCGGGGAAGTAGCTCAGTGGAGCCAGCAGGGAGCAGCTTCAACCTCAGCCTCTGGTTAAAAGTCTCTGACCTCGGGGCCCTGGAGAGATGAGGGGAAGTCAGTGAAGGTCAGCTCACCCCGCACAGCATTGGCAAGGCCACTGCCCAGCTCGGCGGGCAGCCTGCAGGGCTCTGCCAGGGCACGGCACATAATTGCTTGCTGCAGCCAGCACACGGCCTCATGGGGAGCTCAGTAACCTCCCTCCCCCGGAAAGAAAGCAGGGTCCATGTGGGTACTACTTGGTGATCTTTAAAGCAGGGGAAGGCCTGGGTTTCCGGAAGCATGAGCCACGAGTGTTGGGGTTCAACCTGCTGACTGTTCTGCTCCTCTTGCTTGCTTGCTTATAGACAGTGTTTTGTTTCATTAGAATACAGTGAGTGGTGTGGCCTTGGAGCCAAGTGGGACCTGGTGCCTGGTCCTGGGGGTCCGTAGGTCATTGGGGAGCTGCTTTGAGAAGGGCTTAAGGTAGGTATCATGGGAACTCTGAGCTCTCCAGGAAGTGAGTTGTCTCAAAACCAAGCCTCAACACTGGAGTCATGTCCCACCTGGACCAACGCTGTTCCTCACCTCTGCCTCGCTACCCCGGCTGCCCTTTCTGCTAACAGTCCTTTTTTTTCGTGAAAGACTATTATCTTATTTTTACATGATCACTTAATGCTTCTGGCACAACTGAAGCTTCTCAAGGGATGATGTCGCGTTCACCACTGTGCCTCTGAAACTCAGTAACATTGGCTTAAATATGTGATTTCCTAAGCACAGCAGTCCCAAAGGCAAGGGGTCAAAGCGAGGGAGGCCTTTGAGGCTGCCGTGGGAGTGGAAGTAGCTATAATGCACCCTGGGGTGAAGACCAGGTGAGCAAACACACATGGAGTCCGGGCATTGCTGGGTCAGTGGGGATGTTGCTGGCACCCTCACCGTCTCCCAGTGCTGGTGGGCTGGGAGGGCCTGTGGACCCAGACAGGGCTCAGGGAGAGCATGTGTCCCATTGGCTTGTTCATGGCACTCGGAACAGTGGGGAATTATGCTGGGAGAGAGGGAGAGCTTGCTGCATCGCAGCCCTCTGTCAAAAAGAGCCCACTACCATATCCCTCGGGTGTCTCAGAGTTGCGGAACCACAGCACACTCCACTTGGAAGGAAATTCAAAAAGGATCTTGTCAAATCCTTTCATTTTTCTAGGGAGGAAGAATTCACAAGCGGCAAGGCTGGCGGCCTCTCCCAGGGTTACATGAATACACAACGCAGGTGGCCCAGGACTCTGAGGCAAAAGGGAAACACATTTGTCAGTACCTCCTCAGGACTGCCGCTGTGTGTCAGCGGGAGAGGCGAGTGGCATTTCCTGTCTGCAGACGCCGTGGTCAGCCACTGTCTTCCAGGTGAGGGATGGAGCCTGCTGGGCCTCACTGGAGCAAACAGGTGAGCAGGCGGGCAGGGAGCTTCCTTTGCCAGGGTCTCCTGTGCATACAGGGCTTCTGAAGAACATCATTTATTCACATCACTAGAGCTTAAACTTAGGACCTCAGAGTAGCTTTGGTTTGCTTGCTTGGCCAGTGCTTGACCCCTTGAGCCATGCCTTGAGCCCAGCCTTTTTTTTTTTTTTTTAATTTAATTTTATTTTATTTGTGAACATACTGTACAGAGGAGTTACAGTTACATGGGCAGGATAATGTGTACATTTCTTACCAAGCATTGCAGCCTCCTCCTTTGTTTATCCTTCACATCCCTTCCCAGCCTCCCCCCTCCCCCCCTAATCCCAATCCTTCTCCTTCCTCCCTCCCCCCAGCCCCCCCCCCCACCAACATTGTAAAGTTCGTTTTGGACATGACAACTTGTACTTCTCATTGTTGCAACAGGTCCACCTGTATCCTTAAACAACTGGTTTTTCCCCATCTCCTCCACAAGTTATACTGACATCAAATATAGTGAAAGCAAGGGTTATACTATGGGGGAGGGACATACAAAGCATCAAAGAGATAATCTTATAAATGTGTTAGAAACACATGCATGAAAGAAAAAAACATTAAAATACACATCTAAGGGTTCATTTTCCTGACATCACATTATCTGACCTTTTCCGCTTGACTCATACATATACTAGATATTACAAATAAGGGAAACCATGGGACCTACGTTTCTTTGGGCCTGGCTTACTTCACTTAATATAATTTTTTCCAAGTTTTTCCATTTCCTAACAAATGAGCCCAGCCTTTTATTTTGGTTATTTTGGAGACAGAGTCTCAAGGACTTTTCTGCCCAAGGCTGTCTTTGAGCTGTGAACCTCTCGATCTCAGCCTCCTGAATAGCCAGGTTGCAGATGTGAGCCGCTGGTGCTGGACTCAGAAGAGCAGTCATATCTAGGGTCACACAGTGACCCTCTTCGATGGCTGCCAGCTGGCTGGCTGTAACAAGCGAATGAAGACTGAGAAGTGATGTCACACCTCCTCAGATCGCCCGCCTGCCGCAGACGCCACATCGCTTGGAGAGGAAATGCGAGGTTCACCTCACCTCTGTGGCACTCAGCCACAGCCCGGAGGGAGGCCCCGGGTGCCTGAGTCACCCTGGGTAGGAACTGTATCTCCTTGACCCTCTCTCGACTTGCCTGTGTAGACTTAAGCAACCACTGACTCCCTACTTCCTCCTTCCCTGGACCCGCCTGTCACTCTGCACCTCCAGGCTTCCGTTGCTCATTGGGTTAACTAGAACCACTTCATTCGTTCACTGGCTGGCTGGAGCCCCGTTGTTTCTGAACTCGATCACATTGACTGTCTAGTACTTTGAGCATTTCGTAAAAATCTACACTGGAAGAGGGTACAAAGGCGGGACAGGGGTGCCTTTCCTGGGTAGGAAACTCAAGCTAGCAGAGCATATTTTCAAGGATTCTTTGTTTCAATGTCTGACCCGAGAAGGAAAAGCAAATATGAGTATTATAGGGAGATGGCGCCCATCCCACCCCCAGGGCCTGGGTGTGGGGATGGTATGAAGAACATTCCATGAGAGAAGAATGCCCAGGAGAGCCGAGGAAGGCAGCATGAAGATGAGTGCCACCGTGAATCTCATTCCCATGGAAACAGTCGCCGTGGTCTTGGATCCTGAGCACTGCATAGGTAATTAAGTGAATCAGAGATTAAAATATGCCTCACTTGTACTAATTTAATGGCTGGGAAGGGACTCAGAATTCGAATGTAGTTGTGGCATTCGATGCTACAATGAAAACAGTGATAATCACATGAAACTCATGAACTCTAGGCCACTCAGAGGACCAGGGAGCCCTTGGCCTTGGCCTTGGATCTCTCAAGTCCTAGCACAGACACGAAGCTGACGTGTGCTTGCTGTGAGGGCCCTGGCTAGGTTTGGCCAGCCTTCTGTTTCTCTGTGAACATTCTAAAGCATTCCTTGTTGACTAGAGGCCGGCCATTGGTAGCAGACACACTTGAGGGGTACTAAGTCCTTAGTACCTTTGTTTGGCAGGCTGGCATCTCGTTACATCTGGGATGTTCTCTGTCTGCTCTCAGGGAAGACTCCTAAATCTACAGTCCTACTGTGAGGCCAGCCCAGGCTGATAGTGAAGAACATGAGGGCCACAGCATATAAGCCCCTTGCTGTAAAATACCTCTTCCCCCATGTTTAAGTCATGAGTTTGGACTTAGAATTCAGCTAATATAGAACTGGTCTCGATAAAATTGGCAAATGGAATTTGAAATGGAAATTCCTGGACCATGGTCCTAGTGATTAGAAATGATGCGAATGAAAGAAACACAAGATGGAGATCGGGATTTGACCTGATTAGCAGAATGTATGGAACTCCTCCTTTCTGAACTTGCATTTTGGAAAATAATACTTTTTATGGCTTGTATAAAGATCAAAATGAATTGTCATACAAACAAGGGAGAATAATTACATCAGCCAGTCGACTAAAGACATATATTCCATATTTAATTAATATTAATGAATTACAGAATTGCATTTGCCAAAAGAATCATAAAAACCTGCTTCATGGCTTACGTGAGGCGTTTCAGAGCCTTGTGTTCCCTAATTTTCAGGAGGCATTTTAAAAGAAAAGAGGAGAAGGGAGAAGAGGAGGAGGAGGAGGAAAGAGGAGAGGCAGAGGAGAGGAGAAGAAGATAAACCTGGGGGGCTCACTGTGGCCTGACCATCTTTCTGAAAGCTTTAATGTCTCAGGGGGCCAAGTCAGGCTCTTGCTCAGAATGGGCGTCATGGGAGAAAAGCAATGCCAACATCTGAGCTACCTAAAAATACCCATAACAGCTCCTGAAGTTGCTTCTTGGACTGAAAAAGCCCCCTAACACCCAAGTCCCCTACATCTGTGGCTGTGGCTGAGCTCAGCCAAGGCTCGGGCCCCAGAAGAGAACATGCTGCTGGCAGCAGTCCTGGGACCACATGACTCTCAGGAGGCTCTGTCTCTGTCCCTACTTGGAGCTTAGGCAGTGACTGGTACTGGCAAAGGGACTAGATATATTCTCCACCATGTTTCCTTCCTGTTCCTGTATCAACTCTTGTGGTCCTCCACCTCCTCCTCTTGTGGTCCTCCAACTCCTCCTCTTCGGCTTCTAGAACCTTCATCCCATCCACCACACCCCACTGTCACTGATGATTTCCAAAGAGCCGATCTCTGCTGTGGGCTCTCAGCACTTTTGCACCTTGCTCTTGTCTTCTGATATCACATGGTGAGGCCAAAGTGCGTGCTTTGTGAAGAGCATCCTGGGGCTGGAGTGGGATGTGGCTTCGGGCATTGAGCAGGGTCCCAGGACTCCAAGACACATGCTGCTTGGGTAACTAACTGCTTCCTATTCAGAGAAGCCCGGCTCCCTCCCATCAGGCACTTTTCCCAGACTAGTCCTGCCTTGAGCCCATGAGCTTCTTGGTTCTCCCAGGGCCAGTCCTGGGCTGCCAGTAGAGCCAGGAAATCGAGTCTTGATTAAAAACCTCCTTGCAAGAGGTGGGCAATCAGTTCTTCATTACCTCCTGACACAGGAGTACTGGAATGGAACGCTCACATATTTTAAACTTGCAGAGAATTGTGCTTTAATATAATTATTTTTGAAAGATTCTTCATCAGAAAGGTTAATCAGAGCAATCTAGGTTAATAGCAGCACCAAGGAATTGGACATCCTCTGATAATTGACCTTATTGATATCAGAAGTGGCCTGTGCTACACTGGGGGTGGTGGCTGCTCTCCTTGGTCAATTACTTCTAATGACACCTGCCTCTTTGGCTGCAGCTGAATTATCTGGCCCTGGTCTGTGGTCTCCCTTAAAGAGAGCTCTCTCTTGAGCAGTGCACTGGTGGCTCATGCCTGGAATCCAAGCCATTTAGGAGGCTAAGATCTGGAAGATAGCAGATCAAGGCTTGCCTGGACAGAAAAGTTCATGAGACTCCTTTTCAACTCAGCATGGTAGGCTGGCAATGCCAATCATCTCAAGCTAAGTGGGAGGTAAGATCAGGAAGCTCAAGGTTCCATGCTAGCCCAGACAGAAAATCACTGAGACTCTATCTCCACAGAGGGATCTGGGCACTGTGGTGTGCACCTGTGATCCCAGCAGTGGCAGGGGACCCAAAGATACAGGACATAGCTAAGGCACACATCAGGGTGGGCTGTGGGATCCAGCAGAGACCAAGGGCCTGGGGGCCTGGGTCAAGAGGTAGAGCACTTACAATGGCTTTTGCTAAAGGCCCTGGCCTCGTTCATGCTGAAAATATCTAGGGGGAGGTTCAGAGTAATGAAAGACAAGGTACAACCCAGCCTTGCTGCCTCTGTCCTGCATCAGCTTAGAACGTTCTTCTCTTACTTGGATGGTTGGAGAATCATATTGTATTACCAACCCCTCTCCTGCCCTTGGTTACATGGGATCAGTCTGGGACAATGCAGCAGACCTCGTCTTTGAACACGACTTTGGCCAGGGCTGTTTAATTTTATACACCTCTCTCTCTGCTCCAATTACTTCTCGTGGCACCTATCTGAAAAATAAAGCACAAAAGAGCTCAAGACATGGCTCAAGTGGTAGAGTACCTGCCTAGCAAAATGTGAGGACCTGAATTCAAACCCCAGAACCACCAAAAGTAATCATAATAAAGTGAACAATTGAATGGCACAATTAAATGCAACAATTGGAAACGTTGAGGATCTGTTTTCATTTGTGTTAGGTTTATACCTAGGAATGGAACTGCTGTGGTAGTTCTACATTTAGAATTTTGAGTTTTCAAACAGTGAGCCCCAGAGAAAAGAACCACTTTGCACTCTACCAGCAGAGCACAAAGGGTACGACCTCTTCACGTTCTTACCTTGCTAACTTATATTCTGCTTAAAAAATTATTGTAACCATGTAAGTGGGCGCAAAGTAGCACCTCAATTTGGTTTTGACTTACATTTCTCATTTCCTGATCAACTGGACAGACATACTTTTCTATATCAGATACATTGGAGTGCTTTTTAGTCGGGTTGAAGAACTGCTTGTTAAGACAGTGGAAACAATACCCTGCAATGGCCATGGTGGCTCACACCTGTAATCACAGCTATTCAGGGAACAGAGGTCAGGAGGATAGTGTTTGCCTTAGCAGGATTTTATCTCAGGCATAAGCCAAGAATCCTGATGCCTGTCATCACTTCTGCGCAGAAATGTCAGTAGAAGAATCACAAGACCAGCCAAGGCAAAAATCGCTGGAGCTGAAAGGGCTGGGAGTATGGCCTAAATGGGAGAGTACCTGCCTGGCAGGCACTAGGCCTTGAGCTCCACCCTAGTACCTCCAAATAGTAACAATAGTTGTGGCAATAATAAAATATCACTGTTGTATATTTATGGGGCTAGCTTATTGGCTGGTAGAGAATTAAGCTTCTGCTTTGGGCTCATGACAGGGGTCTTGAAGATATCCATCCTTCTATACAAAGCACATCGCTTGAGCCCAGAAGCAGCTCCCAGGGCCCCAGGGCCAAGCTCTGGTTTGTGTCTGGTCCTGGATCCCCAGAGGAAAGGCTGCTGGAGGCTGTGAGTGGGGACTGGAGCAGCCCTCTGCTCAGAGGTCTGGGGCAGCAGACATGTGGTGATCCTTGCCTGCCTACTGTGGCGCTGACGGGAGCTGCCAGGCACCACTGAGCTGCTCCAGACTGGCAAGGGAGCTGGACAAAAATTATCTGTGCTCCTCACACCCTGCCTGCCACCCTCTGCTCTTCCCGTGATGCACTGCTTTGGTGTTGAGCTGACTTCCAACAGCTCAACGTTACAGTTGTAGTACAGTTTAAAGTGCACACTGTTGTGATGGTTGAGTGACTGGGTTTGGTGCGTCAGGGCTGGAACCCAGTCACTCAGAAGGCTGAGATTGGGAGGATTGCAGTCACGCAGGCAAAAGGTTAGCAAGTCTCCATCAAACAGAAAAGGCTGGGCATGGTGGCAGGCCTCTGTCATCCCAGCTGATCAGGAAGTACAAATAGGAGGATTATAGTCCCTATTCTAAAAATAATGAAAGCAAAAAGGGTTGGGGAGTATGACTCATGTGGTATAGCACCTGCCTAGCAAGCTTGAAGCCCTGACTCCAGAACCCCAGTACTGCTAAAAATGATTAAACATGTAATCATGATGTCTTAGAACAAAGATTCAAATGGTCCTTCTCAAAATTATAAAGTATCAATCCAGTTGGGCCAACTTAAAGAGATTTCAATATAGAATAATAACAGCACTGGAAATAATTATCTGTTCATGTTTTCTTTGAGTCCTTGTTCTGTGTTATACACTGTGCTAAGAACAAATCTCATGGAAAAGCTTCTAGAGGCTGGAAACCACCCATGGAATCGCCTTGGCCCCATTTACACAGCATTGGGTTTTCAGCATCGCATGCTCTCGAGCTGAGAGGGAAAAGCCACAGAAAACCTCACATAGTGCAGTGGGGATGATTTACCGCAAGTCCCACATGACACACACCACGCTTACTGAGCAGATGCTCCATCGTCTGGCTTCCGAGGTTGGTACAGGAAGATCGGGCCCTTACAGACAGTGTTAACATGATTTAATTCTCTGGAAACTAGGCTCTATTGACAGCCAAGTGTTCTAACATTTGAGGCAGATCCGTTTCCTCTGTAGTAGGCAAATAGCAGAGCCCCAAAGAGTAAAGGGAGAGTGTTCTTATTTTTGCATGGGACAGCTTAGGACTAAGTACCTAAGGCCTTTTCCAAAGATAGTAGTTGGATGTAGCAAACGAGGTGGAATGTGTTGAGCTGGAGGACAGCAGGGAAAGTAGAAAGAATGCACCTGTATTTTTGGTGGTACTAGGGTGTGAATTCAGGGCCTCCTGCTTGCTAAGTGGGTGTTCTACCTGGCAGGCCATGCCCTTGGCCCCTTTTTATTTTTGAGTAGAGTCTCATGTTTTTGCCCAGGGCTGGTGTCTGGCTGTGATCCCCCCCCCCCCATTCAGTCTCCCATGTAGCTGAGATTACAGATGTGCAGCACCGTGTTGATTGATAAGTTTTGTCCAGGCTGGCCTTGAATCATGATCCTCTTGATCCCCATATCCCAAGCAGCTGGGATTTCAGGAATGAGCCACCCATCCAGCCCCCAAGAATGTACCTTTTCAGGTGAAAGAACTTAAACAACGGAGGGCCTGGGAAAGCCCCTGCCTTCCATGTGCGGCACGGTACTCACTGGGTGAGAGATTTGCTAGTGAGTTGCTGCGTTCTGGGACCTGCTGGGATCCCAGCAGTCCCCTGTAGGCCTGACCCCAGCGGGTGACTCTGGTTCTGATTCAGGGCTGTGTCTGGTCTGGGACGTTCCACCCTGCAGAACTTCTGATCTCTTCGCTACACTTCCATGTCATAGCAAGAGGCCAGCAAGAACAGCCAGAGCTGGAGTGGCCATGAGGAAGGAGAAAAGCAGGAAGGGGGTCAGGTGGGTGTTTCCAGCTGAAAGTGGAAGCTCAGCCCAGAACAGGCAGCAGCTAGGACAAGGGCCCAGCTCCTCACTGAGGCCACATGCACAGCACAACTGCAGAGCTGGTAAGGCAGATGGGTCTGGGTGCCTACCACCTGGGGAACTTACACAGTCGAGGGGTAACATCCACACCGGTAGGCTCTATCACTCAGAACCTAGGCACGCATGTGGAAATCTCACTGGCGGAGGTCAGTTCCAGCTCTGAATTCCAAAGCTCTGTGGATATGGGGTGCAAAAATACCAACCTCGCTAAGGTTGGTATTGACACCTTCCTGCTATTTGCAGTCAGAAGTTCCGGGCTGCTGCTTTGAGGGTCCCCAGGAGCAGCCAGCTGCGCCTTGGGTGTTGAGGCTGCAGTCAAGGGGCACAGAAGAGCAGGAGCAGTTCACTTGGCTGCTTTCAGTGTGTGGTTACATGGGTGTCCTGAGAATTTTAAACATTAGCTCCTTTTAAATCAAGTTGGGCACCTTATAAATCAACATGATAAATGATTGATAAATAAACTGTCATTGCTACAATTAGATTTTCCATTATACTTGTATGCTATAATTTAAAATGTAATTTCCCTTGAAGCTCATAAAGGCACTGTGGTAATAGGGTGTCACAATGTATTAGGGGCGTGTGCAAACGTATGGCTGAGAGCGCACCTTGATGAAGCGCGGGGTTGAGCGGCAGGGCATCGTGTAAGAACATACGCTCAGCTCTGGGCTCGGCGGCAGCCTGTATGATGCTCTAGGAAGCAGCCACTTCCGCTCCATGATCAGATTTTAGAGGAAGGACAACAAATCAAAGGGAATTGGTCTAGGCCCAGACACTGGACTGGCTATCTCAGATCTGTATGTGAATCATGGTATATCCTGACCCAATTATATCAGCTACACCTGTGCCTCAGCTTTCAGCAGAATTCAGTGAGGCCTAAAACAAAAGATCAGTGTTTGTTCCACTATCCGCTTTCACCCTCTGAGCAGTACAGGGCTGGACTGGTGGCCTACTGGACTCCGATCTTTGGGAATGGGGTTTAGGGATCCATGCATCTGACAGATGGCCTTGACCAAAGGACAGGTACAAGCACAGGTGCTTCAGCCTCCAGACATCTGGGAGCTGCAACACGGGATTTTATCATCTCCAATGTAACAAAAAGTAGACTCAATGACACCTGACTCCATGTTCTTGGGCTTAGCCATATCAATTAGGATCTGAATATCCAGGCAAGTGTCTGGCCAAATTCTTGGTTACTGTCAGTCATTATTCATTCACGTTTGAACACACACCAACCAATTCTCGCTTCCCGAAACCCTCAAGCACTTTCCCCAGTCTTCCGGGAAATGCCACCTCCTCCCCAGTGGCAGGTCCTCTCCTGAAGCAATCTCTAATGCAGATGTCCACCCTGCATCAGGCCTCCCCTCCCCTGTTGGGATCCATTAGACTCCAGACAGTGCGGCCACTAAAATAAGATGAATTGTGTAGAATTGAAAGGAGAGTCCCTGACTGTCAGAGAAGGGTCAGGATTCCACAAAGATTTTACAACCCATTTTTCTCCCTCACAGCTCATTAGTGCCCTATCTCCACATTGAAATTCCGCCCACAGAGTGAGCAGAATGGATGTCTCCAGGCTGGTGTTAAATCAACAGTCCCTCTGCTCATGGGGTCCTCTGACCGGAGCTTTTTGGAGTGACCCGAGATCATTAGGGATGCAGCAGAGTGTGGCTGCAAAGGTCCAGCTGGTGTCAGAACCCGTGTGCCCGTGTGTAATTCCTCATGTAGCTCTTTCCTTGTCCCCAAATTGGCCATCAAGTGGTTCAATTGACCTTGAAATGTAGATTGTAAATTGTGACTTCAGAAAAACCAGAGATTCCAAAGTGCTTTTTCCCCAGTTTGGCCTTAACATGCTATACTTTATTTTTTATTTTTTTAGTTTTCCCAGGATTTTTTTGTCTGCTTGGCCTTGCTAACAAGGGCTCAAATTCAGACTGTTCTAGGTGTCCATTAAATGAATGAATCTAGCTTCTCGCACCATGTAAGAGAAAGCTGACTAGAGCTGCTATTGGAATGAAGAATGACCCAGCTTCTCTGCCCAGGCTGACTATAACCAATGAGGAGAATTTTTCCTTAACGTTAATCCATCAGGAGACTCAGTGTGACACCTGGTGACTCTGAAGAGCTCACCTGAGACGATGCGTTACTCAATCCTGGGCAGAGCTAGCACTATATTCAAGGTTTTCTGTAGGCTTAGTGTGGTGATTCCAACTTATAAGCCCAGCCACACAGGAGGTGGAGACAGGGAAGATCACAGCAGTTTAAGGCCAGCTCAGAAAAGACGTTATGATCTCTAGACCACAGATAAGCCAGGCATGGTGGTTCAAGCCTGTAATTCCAGCTATGCCAGAGGCAAGGGTAGGAGGATCAAGGGTTGGACTGCTAGACCTCCTGAGCTTGGATTTCTGGGAATGGTGTTTAGGCCATTCCAAAACCCTTCCTGGGCAAAAATGAGACCATATCTGAAAATAACTCAAAAAGTGGGGGGAAAAAAAAGGTAGAGGGCTAGCGAGGCGCTCAGGTTAGAGTGCGCTGTTAGCAAGTGCAAGGCCCACATTTTTAACCCCAGTACAGCAAAGTAATAATAGGAAGTAGTAGTAGTAGTGATAGTAAAAGATGATGATGATATTTCCTGTAGACTGCTGAACCACCTGTCCCTTTCATGATCTTCTGCCTGGTTGGCCTTGATTCAGGAATTGTCTGGTATTTTTCTGATACACTCTGCCAGCACCCAGACAGTTGCTCTTTCTCTCTGACCTTTTCCTTCTTCCTCCACAGACCCTCTCACCCAGGGAGTGGTACGAAGGCTCTCCTCCTCTTGGGCTCTGGGAGCCCCACAGGTGGTCAGTTCTTCTGAATTGATCTGAGTATATCAGTCAGCTTACTATTACTGTCACAAGTGGCTGAGACGATGAACTTATAAAGAGCAGAGGTATGTCTTGGCTCACGGTTTTGGAGGTTTCAGTCCACATGCCATTGGCCACTGTGCTTGGGGCCTGTGCAGAGGCTGGACATCATGGTGGGGAATGTGGGCAGGAGCAGGCTGATCCTGTGGCTGGATTGAGGGAGAGGGGAAGGAGGGCTACTGGGTCTCCACATCCCCTTTAAGGGGCATATCCCCAATAACTAGTGGCCTGACTTCTCCGCCTCCCCAAACATGCCACTGCAGGGGTAAAATAGCCCAGATTCAAACTATAGAACAAAAAATGTCTACTGAGTCTAGCCTACCTCATCGGGTACCTGGTGAGGAATCGGATGTACACAGTGGCAATGTGTTTTGCACAAGGTCAGCTGAGTCATTCAGTTCCCGCCCCCCTCCCCATCCGTAATTTAATATATTAGTCCCATGCCATGGAATTATCCTATGTCATGCATGGAGATTTGAACTCCAAAACACAAAAGTTTATAAATTCTGACAACTCAGGATTCAGCAGAGATATCAGACAGTCCCATTAGAGTTATCCTTCACTTTGCCTGTGAGTAGCTGCATGTAAATCAAATCACATTTGGAAAATAGAACGAAACTGCTGTATGGAAATTAACCCCCAAATCAAAGATCCCATAGAGATAGCCCATAGAGCTGGGGTCCTTCTCCTATGTATGTAGTTGCAACCTCATGATTTCTATCAGTTTTTAGAAAGCAAAACCTTCTTTTTAAAGGAATGAAACAAATTCTGAAGGCAAGGGTACAGAAATGACCCAGAAATGGGAGATGTGCTTTGGAGAACACACACATACACACACACACACACACACACACAGTCTGTGGTCTAGGAAAGGATTATAGCTTGTGGTCTGTGGTCAGTATGTTTACTTGAATTCTCCTTCATTTCCCTCTTTCCTTCTTTCTTCCTAAGAAAGCAATCAGCATCAGGTGAACATGAACATGTTCCACGGAGCTGATTTTCTGCTTTTACATGAAAGCTCACCCCTTGTTTTCTGCATAGTTTAGGATTGGAGATGAGTGGAAGATCCCAGCAAATTCTACTAGGCAAAGCGCCAGGCTCCTGAGAAGTATTCCATCAACGTTCGTTAGGGCTGCCACAACTGCTGATCTGGAAAACTCATATCTACTTCCAGAAAATTCCAGAAGCAGCAAATATTAAACATCTGTTTAGGCAAAAATGCTGTGCTGGGAATTCTGAAAGACAGAAATACTCAAGGCTTGTTCCTGGGTTCACGATTCCATTCCCTTCCTCCACCTCAAAGGCCTTACACCTGCAGACCTCTGGGGGTTGCCTGCCTGACTCCATCACCACAGAAGACCAGGGCCTGGCACCACCCAAGCCCTGGAGCACAGCAGGACCACTTGCTCAGTGACGTCAGTAGGACCCGGGTGTGAACTGCAGAGCTGCATGCAAACATCCTAGCAGCTGTCTTAATAGCAAGAGTGACCTCAGGTTCAGCTCTTTAGTACTAAATCATTTCCTGTCATCCTGTCTTCCCTCTTTTCTCCCATCTTTCCACCTCCTGTTCCTCTGCTTGTTGTGGATTCATCTGTGATATGGATTCTCTCCCCCTCAGCTCTGCCCCAACCTTACCTTCACCCCCTGACAATTACATGGGTGGACTCAAAACTTCCATTGTTGTCAGGGTAGAGGAACTGGAGTTGGGGCTCACAGACTCCTCAGTGCCCTGGGGGACTTATAGACTAAACCTTTTTCCTGAAAACAGAAGCCTCCAAGTGGCTTGAATGCATTTTTGACCTGGGAGCAGAGCAGTCTCTGTGTTGGGCTGGCTAATGCAAATGGGCTGGGGCTTTGACCTTGACCTTGACCTTGACATAAGATGGCCTAGGATGGTCCACTCCTGTTGGTCCATTTAGCCTTTGTTCTCTGTCCTGTCGTGAGACCCACCATGCAGCAAGATGCCTCTATTGGGAAGTAGTGTATAAACGTTCTAGAATGTTCTATAGGAATTTCTTTTGTTTGGATTCTTCAGAGATTCCCAGTCTTCAAAGGTTGTATGGATACTGAGGGCAGGATCCAGAGGCCAGAAGGAGCCCACAGAAGGCACGACACACAGATTGGAAAACAGAGGTGGAAGTTGTGGAACTAAAGTTAGATCCCAGGGAGAACCAAAAGGCCCTGGTGTAGACATACTTGGCCAGGAAGACTCCAAGGAGTCCAGACGGCGGCAGTGGCATGGTTTTAATGAGAGGTTCCCACAGGCTCACATGTGAGTCACTTGATCCCCAGAGATGGCGCTGTTTGGGGAGATTTTAGTCACGCTAGGTACTGGGAGCTAATGGAGGATGCAGGTTGGTGAGGGACAGGTCTTTCGGGTTATCTTGTGCTTGTCTTCCTGTCCACCATGAAGTGAAGAAACTCCTCTACCACACTGCCCAGCTGCCATGATGTTGGGTCCCAGTGCCTGGGGCCCGGTAACTGTGGATGGCACCCTCTGAAGTTGTGGTGTAGGGGGGCCACAGTCTCGAAGGCTGAGCGCCATAGGTGGGCAGGCTGAAGACAAGAATGCCTGGCTGTCGCCCGGGGCAGGTGCAGCCTGAGGTCCGATCAGGACTGGCAATGGTGATGACAAGGTGCAGTGTGTAGCTGCTGAGCCAGGCTTGGGTCCTCTGAATCTCTTACCACCCAGAGCAGACTGGATCTCAGGCTTGGGTCAGCAGGGAGGGGGGATTTTTTATGGAGCTTGTTTACGGCACCACGGGTGTTAAGAGATGTGAAGGAAGACATGGACTATCTGAACAGAGCCTGAGGATGCAACTGGTGAAAAGTATTTAATACGGGAATGTGCAGGAGGCCCTGAGTGCCCACCACAGTGTCCCACAAAATTAACTCTCAGTCGTTAATTAGTATCACACTCAACTGTCACCTTAACAACTGAGCAATAATAACACTTGGCCTGGTAGTATGTCTCAGATGGAAGAGCGCCAGCCTGGCAAGTGCAAAGTCTTGAGTTCAAACCCTCAGTCATCACCCCCCCCACACAAAATAACATTGTCAGCAGTCAGTTGATTAATGAATTACAGCTTAGTAGTGGACTAATGATTGAATCTTCAGATACCAGTCTCAATATATATTCCATGTCACTCTTGTAAAGGGTAGACTTCATCAATCCCATACAATAAGTAAGTACCACAATCTTGTACCATAATCCCTCCTGTCTCCTGTATCCCTTTTGGTATTACAGTCCTCCACCGCCATGCAAGGGTTCCCTAGAGTTATAGTCCTGCACTACCATGCCAGAGTTACCTGGGGTTACAGTACTGTATCACTGTGCTAGGGTTACCTAGCACTACAGTACTGCACCACCATGCTAGGGCTGTTTTGGAGAAAGCATCTCACTAGAATTTTTTTCTCAGGCTGGCCTCAAACCATGACTCTCCTGTCTACCTTTATGTGTCCTGGCAGGATCCCTTTTCTTCTTCTTTTATTAGCATTTATTGTTGCACCAGAAAGTTTCATCGTGACATTTCCATACATTTGCACCTTCATCGACCTTACCTCTTATGTCTTCCTACCTTCTGAAAACAATTTCAGTAGATTCCATTGTTCTGTTCACACACACACACACACACACACACACACACAATGTGCTTTGACCGTATTTACTCTCACTCACCCTCTCCATTGGCCCTCCCCTTCCATTGGTTTCTGATTACCCTCCAACAGAGCTTATTTTACTTTTCTGTCATTTTTCAGTGTCTGTTAATTGCACAAAGGGGTTTCACAAAGTTATTTTGTTCATGCATGCATTTTATTTTACTGTAATAACCCTGCTTTATTGCTCTCTCCTCCCTCTTCCCTCTCTCCCCTTGTTCAACAGCTTTCTGTGAGTTTCTGGCCATCTTCATATGCAGACACCATGCATTTCAACATAAGGCATCTGCCATCTTCCTCCCTCTCTCTCTCTCTCTCTACCTGACGTGTCTCAGGTAGAGATACATCCTTGAAGGAGGAGGGCATGCAAACAGAAGTGTGGGTGTCCGTCATGTGGATGGTGTTTGAATGATGGAACAGAGTAGGAGACTATTATTCATACAGGGACTATTCGTGGGTAGCTACCTCAATCCTATGCTTGGTGTAGCCAGTATCTCTTGGCTAAATAGTCCTCCATTCCTTTGTCATCACTCAGTATTTTAATGAGGTATAGACTTTTCTGAGCCAATACTTCATGAAAGTATTTTCAAGAGACTATGTCTTTCTCCGTGTCTGGAGGCAGGAAAGGGATGTAGCAGGGAAGACTTGTGACTGTGCGTCCCCATCCTTAGGAACTTACATTCTATTTAAAGACTTGAAAAGATGTGAGCAGCTCAGTACCATTGTACTTTCCCCCCATGTAACTGCAGCCAATAAGAGAAAATGTATAATACGTCCTAGAAACAGAGGAACATAATGTCTTTTCCTAACTGCTCTTGGGTTTGCTTTGGCAAGAGCACAGGCGCAGCCACTGTCTCCCTGGCAACAGTGCAGTGAAAGGTCTGGGATGTAGGCTCCTATCCCAGGCCTGCGAGCTCCCAGGAGTCAACTGGCCCAGCAGGGAAAGGGAAGTGAGGGAAGGGAGCTGGAGACCCGTCAGGTGCGTCAGTGGGGAGATGAAGAAAACCGGTTTAGGGGCAAATGCTTCTGTGTCCCACAGTGCTGTTCTGGCGCTGGGTCTTTGTGTCCTGGGGGTCTGGTTTATTCCCTATGTACAGCTGGCTCCCCATCCCACAGACATTCAACCATCCCTGCATCTCTCAACTTACGTATCCCACTTAAAATGTGTAGAACTCACTTACCTGACGAGATTCACCATCTTTCCGATGATAAACAAGTGCTCTGCCTCCCGGGCTTCCACGCTCACGTTGCCTCATCCCCACCCCCTCTCTCTCTCTCCACTGCCAAAGATGGCTTTTCTTCCTCCCAGAGTTACCACGTCCCGGCCATGTTTCCGCATTTATTTTAATTGTGAGAAAACATTCGCAACATCCACCAGCTTCACAGTGTGTGTGTGTGTGTGTGTGTGTGTGTGTGTGTGTGTGTGTGTGTGTGTGTGTGTGTGTGTGTGTGTGTGTGTGTGTGGACTGAGGATAGAACCCAGGGACTTGGGCATGCTAGGCAAGGGTTCTTGGCCCACTCCCTTTAGGTTTGGTTTGTTGTCCACAGGATCTCACGTTATTCCCGAGGCTGGCCGTGGACCACAATCCTCTTGTCTCTGCCTCCTGGGTGGCTGGAATTACAAGTATAGACCACCATTCCAGGCTTGTTTTTTGAGACCAGGTTTTGCTAGTTTTGCCTAGGCTGATACTAAACCTGTTATCTGAGGATAACAGATATCCAGATGTGAGGAAGAGATGTCCTCACAGGTCTACGTAGGTGTTGGATGGGATTACAGGTGTGAGCCACCATGCTGGGTCCCCTGGGCCATGTTTAAGTGTCCTGCTTGTTGGCCATCACCATAGTGTATAACCACCAGGACCTCCCCCTGTATAACTTGTTTGAACTTATAAAACAAAGGCACATTTATGGTCTGTTCTTAGATGCATCCTCTTATATTGAGCCTTCTTCACTTCTTGCGAGCTTTATTTAGAGTCTACTTTGTCCGATGTTAACATAGCCACCTGTGTCTTCTCTTGGTTACGGCTTGAACTTGGACTACCTATTTCTCCCTTTCATCTTCCACATATTTCTCTCTTTGGCTATAAGACAGCATGCTCGGCCAATTGTACTGACTGATTTTCTGGCACTGGGGGGTTGAACTCAGGGCCAGAGGCATGTTAAGCTCGCCTGTCCCAGGGTCCCCCTCCAGCCTCTCGCTTAGGTCCCTCCCTCCAGCTTTGTGCACAGTTCCCTTCTGAAGCATTTCTTGACTTTCCTGGCTTTATGGCTTACCCTCTGAGTTCCCAGCCAGCCTAATGATTCTCACTGAGGTTGCTGTGTCACCAACCAACGGGGCTGCAGGCATGAATTTCAGTCAGAGGATGGTTCTCCGTTCATGTTGAGCTTGCCTTTTCCCTCGGTGTCTTCATGACCATGCTGACCATCCAGTTGGCCCGGGGTCATCAGCAGCCTTCTTTGCCTGGCTTTGGAGCCTCATTGTGAGGCCCTGACTTCCTGCCCTTGCTCCATCCATCTCCGCTCTCTGCAGAGCAACCTGCATTGCTTTATGACTGGTATGTGTGTGCTGTGACTCAGCCACTGCCCTTTCTATAGCAGCTGACCCCCGGCTTTGCTTCATGCATGTACTTGCTCATCCTCCAGACTGGGCTTGGACAGGGGTGGGGTGAGTGTTCCTAGACCAGCTGGTCTCACCTTGTCACCCTGGCCTGAGAGTTGCCTATCATGGATCTCTTGAACGATTCCCAGCCCTGTGTTATTTGGTAGAATTTCAGTAGAGACTTCATGAGTCATTTGTTAGTTGTTTAACTTTTTAAAATAATGTTTTGAGGGCCTCATTATATAGCCCAGGCTGGATTCAACTTCACAATAGCCTCTCTGAGATTATAGGATATACTGTCCTGCACTACCATACCTGGGTCATTGTTCATTATCTAATAACCACATTTAGCATAGTAAAAAAGAAAAAGGAAGGGTGGAGTGCACTTTAATACTGTATTTATTTATGCAACCCAAGGCATCCAAATAACCTTTCAGCCTGGGCCACTCTTCCATCACTGGCTCCATTTCAAGTACTTTCTAGTGCTCAGGGGTGGTGTTGTATGGGTTCCCTGCAGCTGGGGTGCATGCTGCATGTCTTCCTCCTGGTTTTTCTAGGGACAAGGCTGCTCAGATCATGCTTTCACAGTTGCATGTTTCGGAGTCACCTGGCTTTCTTTCAGTTTCTTGATCCTTGGGCTCCAGCCGAGGCTTCCTGAATCTAAAAGGGGAAAGACATCGAGATTTGCATTTTCAGCTATACACTTGAGCAACTCTTGTATGTTTGGAGGACTCTTGTATGTTTGGAGGGCCAGGCTTGGTGCTGCAAACCTATATCCCAGCGCCTGGAAGGCAGAGTCAGGAGGTCGTGAATTGTACTGCAGCCTGGGCTACATAGCTAGATGGTCTCAAAACAGCAGCAACAGATCATTGGTGTCTGAGTCATATGTTTTGGTGTTGGAGTCTGTTACCATTTGCTTGAGGTTCACATGTAAATAACTACCCCGTGCCTTCATAACAGAACATTGGTCCTGCTTACCTCCGCAGTGGATGTGAAGGCTCCCCGTGTGCTGGGAGATACTCCCTCAATCACTGGGCTTTGCTGCTCTTTGGGGTACGGGATAGACTGAAGGCCTGCCTGGGGTCTGCTTGGCAGATGCAGGTGCCCACCACTGAGCCCCACCCACTCCTCCCACGCCTGAGTTTAGAGGAGTCTCAGCCTCCAATAGCCGATTATAAATATTATAATGAATATAGGTTCATCCCTCACAACTTCACTTTTGTTATCCACAAGTCTGCTGGAAATATTTCAGGAGGGAAAGGGTGAGAAGTGTTTCCACTCATCATAAAGGGTCTTTCCAGAAATCTCAGGGAGTTCCCATGGCCAGGGGCCTGTTGGATCCTGTGAGCTGCCCTGGGCGGCCTTTCCCCTGGTCCTCTGGTGACCCAGTTTCACTCAGCCACTTGGTTCCTTAAGGGTCTTCTCCCTCACCCACGGGCTCAGCGGCCTACCACAGGCAGAGACAGCCGACTCCACGCCACCACCACAGCCTGGGCGAGGAGCTCTGTGCGACGCAGCATGAGGCTCTGCTGGCAGCCTGCCAGCTCCCGGTTCTCTCTGTTTTGTGTTCCTCACTCATAACTGTTTATTGTGACAGGTAAACACTTGTTTTGAAAGCTTGCAGGCATACTATTAAGACACAAGTGTTCCTGACACAGTCAAGCTGGGCTGTAAAATGTTTATCTTTTTGAATGACAAATGCTGGCTTCTCTTCTCCTTCTACTCATTCTTTCTCCTTCCTCCTTTGTGTTTTCCTTTTTTCTGTCTTTGCTTTTTTCTTTCTTTTCTTCTCGTTTACTGTCCCTCTGGGATGGCCCTGCTATCTAAGGAGTGACCGCCTGTCTCATTTAGGGCTGATTGTCTTAGAAGGAAAGGGTGGAGAATGGGTGGATGCAACAAGCAAAGCTACTCCATTACTGCCTCTCTTGGTGCCAGACAGTTTGAGTGTTGTACGTGTGATGGGTGATTGAATTAAAATTTAAATGTTCTGCTGAAAAATTAAGAAATAAAAACACCAGATTGAGGTTAAAATAGACGTTATTATTTTCTAGTTATTAAAAAATAATGCTAGATTTGGAGGACCTAACAAGAAATAGCATAGAGATGTTCTATATAGGCACCTTTCCCCAGCCTTTCCCAGTGGTAAACATCTCATATGACCAGAACAGCAACACAACCAGGAAATCAACAGTAGAACAATGCACAAGACTGACTCAGATTTCGATACCTCCTCACCTCAGTTAGAATGGCTATAATCAAGAACTCTAATAACAACAGATGCTGGAGGGGATGTGGACAGAAGGGGACCTTACTGCATTGTTGATGGGAATGTAAACTTGTTCAACCACTTTGGAAAGTAGTATGGAGATTCCTCAAAAGATTCCACATAGAGCTCCCCTATGACCCAGCAATCCCACTTTTGGGCATTTACCCTAATGTTTACAAAAAAGACCACACTAAAGCTACCAGCACAACTATGTTTATTGCAGCATTATTTACCATAGCTAAGATATGGAACCAACCCAGATGCCCCTCAGTAGATGAATGGATCAAAAAAATGTGGTATATATACACAATGGAATTCTATGCCTCCATCAGAAAGAATGCCATTGCCCCATTTGTTAGGAAATGGAAAGAGTTGGAAAAATTATATTAAGTGAAATAAGCCAGGCCCAAAAAAACAGAGGTCCCATGGTTTCCCTTATTTGCAATAACGAGTATATGTCTGAGTCAAGCAGAAAAGGTCAGATATGTTGATGTTGGGTGAAATGAACCCCAACATAAGTATTCAAATGGTTTTTCTTTCTTGCTATTGTTTCTAACCTATTTGTAAGATGATTTCTTTGTTGCTTTGTGTGCCCCTCTTCCACAGTATAACCCCTGCTTTCACTGTATTTGATGTTGGTATAATTTGTGGAGGGGAAAGGAAAAACAAATCGTTTAACTAGGGATACAGGTGGACCCATTGCAACAATGAGATGTCATTATGTCGAAAAAGAACTTTACAACTTTGGCGGGGAGTGGGGGAGTGGGGGGGGGGGGAGATGGGAAAGGATGGGAAGGGGAAACAAAGGAGGAGGCAATAATGCTGGATAAGAAATGTACTCATTATCTTGCCCATGTAATTGTAACCCCTCTATATGGCATTTTCACACACACACACAAAAGACAGTGTTCTCAAAGGAAAAAAAAGACTTACTCAGATTTCATGTGCTTTGCAAGCATTTGTGAGTGTGTGGGGGTGGGGGTGGGGGTGGGGTGGGTGACTGGGGGGGGTGAGTGGGGGGGTGGGGGGGGTGGAGGGGTGTGAACAGGAAAGAAGCTTATCCTGGAAACCAAGAGCATGGGAGAAGCCCCTTGATTCTGCACATTGGACGTAGTGGGCATCCTTCAATGAGATCTTCTTGTTGAACATGTCCCTTCCTCTCAACCCCCACCCAACCCTTCCTACCTTGTGGGTCCATCTGAGCTATCTGGATGTATCCCACCTGTAGGACATGCTTTTAGCTTTCAGAGATGACACCAGTTAAATGAACCTGTGCAAATTAGGAGTTAGGAGGTAGTGGTTTGAGGCACTCTGTTTTCTAGGAGACTTTTTAGTAGTGTTATGGTTTGGATGGAAATGCCTGGGCACCTTCTGAGGGTTCATGGTTGAAAGCCTGGTCCCCAGTGTGATGCTCATGAGTGACAGCTCTCAATCCATCAAGGGTTCATCCACGGATAGACTCGTAATTCAGTGCACTGCGGTGGAGACTGTGGAAGGTGAGTAAGGGGAAGTGTGGGTCTATCACTGGCCTCTTCCTCAGTCCTTCTGCTTGCGGGCCACCACTAGGTAAATGAGTAGCCTCTACCACATCTTCCCAGCATCATGATTGGCTGCCATGCGCAGCCTAAAGCAATGGAGCCAGTTAGCCTAGGACAGAAACTTCAGAAATCCTGAACCAGTCAGTTCTTCCTCCTTTGGGTTGTTTGTCTCTGATACTTTGTCACAGTCACAGCAAACTGGCTCACACAAATGGGAGCCCCTGGCAAAGCTCACTTTGTCTTTCTACTTTCCACATTTTTATTATCAGCAGTAAGTTGTACAAGGAGGCTTGGTTTTGATATACTCGTACACATGTGCAGTGTGCTTTGATCAGACACAGCTACTCTGACACTCTCCTGCCTGCCCTCTCTCCCTTCCCAAACCAATCCCAGCAAGCCTCACGGCTCCATTCTCACTCAGATAAGGTGATTTGAACACAGTAACCCTCCTTCACCCGCTCTGTTCAACCTCCTCCACCCCTCCCCCCCAAAAAATGAATGACAGGGACTTGAAGTAGTTCACCTTTTCTTGAAGGATTAGCACAACGGGTGAGGACTGAAGCCCCAGGCACAGCCATCTGGGGACTTACTTGAAGCAGGTTTATCTCAATGAGATGCTCAGGTTTCCTTCTCTAGAACCCCATGGTCTATCATCTACCCTCCATCCCTGATTTTAATTTCTTTAAATTGATTTAATCTTGCTTCCACATGACAGCCCTTAAAATATGAGCAGACAGCTCCCAAGTCCTGTTCACATGTCTGTTTCCTCCTACTGTTTCTCCTCTTAGTGAGACAGGTCATCTTCTTGGGTTTCAACTTTTATTTACTGATGTCCCTTTCGTGCCCCAGATTGAAGAGAAAACTACTGTGGCTCTTGTGGGCCAGTGTGGATGGAGCCAGGCCAGGGATGCTGGAGACATCTTGTTCTGTAATCGTCCTGCCGACAGCTGTCTCGGGCTACCAGTCAAGAGTGGTTTTCATCACTAATATCGATGTGTGTCGCCTTTAAGTTTAGCCTGTTAAATTTTAGAAGCTGTCATTTCTTGGCTCCATCTTTTGAAATCGTTTTCTGCTTTATTTCATAATGGGGATCCCTCTTGGCAGTAATTTTAGAAGTCATCAGTAAAAATTAACATAAAATAAGACAAGTGTACGGTGTCGTTTCCTTCACATAGTGGATCAGAGCCTCAAAGTGTGTGTGTAATTGGCCAGTGAGTGTTTTATTTCCTAAAAACAAACATAGACATCTGATGAAAAATAAAGGGAGTAAAAATCCACATTCAACTATAATCGAGTTGCTTTTAAAGTGCTCTTGAATTACAAGATTCACAGAAAAACGTAAAACCTAGTGCACAGAGGCCACATGTGCCCTTTGCCCTGCTCACCACAGAGAACACCTCAGAAGATCACAATTAGGAAATGGGTGTTGGGACAGTGTATGGACCTTAGTTAGATTTCACTTGGAGTGTGTATGTGTGTGTGTGTGTGTGTGTGTGCGTGTGCATGTATGTGCTCGCACACACGCACACTCGCAAAAGCAGGTGTTTTGAATACATGGTATAACTTTTTTTTTATACTGGTATAACTTTTGTGCTGTTAGCTGTGCCTGGACCAGGGCTGGTGGTGAATACTCTTATAGTTCCCTCTCTTATCTGTAAAACAACCCTAATTCTATTGTCTTTCATTTCTCCCAGGCTAAGATCACCACAGAGAGTGTATTTTATAAAATGTGAAGAGCTGTCACAGATTGTCCTTATTATTAGAATTTCACTCTCTTCAAAGACACGTGCAGTGTTTGCATCAGACACAACATGCTATGCTGTGTTCAGTGCAGGCTTGTCGCATTGGATACCACCAAAATAAATGGAGTTTTTAGCCTGGTTTCCTGTCCTCTCATGTACAAAAACACTCGTGTGGTAATTGACATAAAACATTCAAAGGAATAAAAAGTGCCCTGCTCACATAACAGCAACATGGAGGAAGTGGAGGCAATGGTGTGCGAGGGCTTATGTTGGATGAATAAAGCATTTGTGCCGGAGAGCTCTCTCCAAGCAATTAACTTGGAGGAGCACACCACTTCAATGGTGACTTCAGTGGGACAAAATCAGGAAGAGCCATTCTCCCAGTTTTGCATCTCAATGTCTTCAGTAGCAGCTGCTTTCCTGGAGTAGCTGGGGGCAGGTGGGAGGAGAGCAGATGCAGGGCTGGCTCTGGAGGGTGGAAGAGGTGGGCTTGGAAGTTGCTCTTGGCAGAGAGATCACCTCCCATTAGGAGCCAATTGGAACAAAGGGGTCTTTGTGATTTGGAGCTTTTTGAGACATCATTGGACTTGAGAGGAGACCCACAGTGGAATTTGTACATGCACACAGGTCCTAGCTACCTTCACACTGAATCCTCCAAGGAGAAATATGACAACCTTAGAGGTTGAAAGCGTAAAGAACTTTGAGAAAAGATTTTGGTAAGCTCATGAATAATAGATCTATCGCCTGTTACTGAGGGGAAGTTAGAACTGTTCCAGATCCCAACTCTGAGATTGACATCAAGAGCAACTGTCTCACACACACACACACACACACACACACACACACACACACACACACACACACACACACACACACACACACACACACACACACACCCTGCCTCCTGCATGACTTGGGGGGAGGGAAAGGGGGAATCTGTCAAGTGGAGAGACCTAGCTGGGATTGTGAGAAATGTGAGGCACTTGGGGTGATTTCACATTTTAGCGTGGAAAATTTAGCCAGACTTGAGCACTGTAACACAACCCACTTATGAATTTAAAGGCTCAGGATTTAAAAGCAAAGGAAAGCCTTAGAAGAATCCCCCTTTTTATTGACATGTTTTGTTATTATGTCAGGTTAACCTTGAACTTGTGATTTTCTTAGCTCACCTTCCCAAGTTTGTTTGTTTGTTTCAGTGCAAGAAATCAAACAGTAGGGTTTGCAGACTCTGGACAAGGCACCCTCTCATTGACCTACAACCTTAGTTCTAGCCTTTGAGGGCTTGAAGATAACAAAAGCTTTTTAGACATTAGACAGAACTAGGAGCTTGACCTCTGATAATGGTTACTGGCAAGGTCCGAATCCCTATGGAGAAACACCTGCATGAAAATGAAAAGAAACAGATCCAAATGGTTTCCCGGACCTCCTTCCTGTCAGATCCCCTCCAGACCCATCGTTTCAGAGGAAGAGCGGGTGCCTCAGCTCCAGGCTGTGTGACCAGTCAGCAGGAAGATACATTTGTGACTGGCTTGCTTCTGCAACACTTTATCAGCCGTGTATGTAGGTGAGGGTGAGTTTAAAAATTGCAAAGGGAACTGGGGCACAGAGACTCGATCGTGGCAATCAGGAGTTCATGATAAGACCAGCCCAGGTGAAAAGAAGTTGTTGTGAGACTCTGTTTCAACAAGAGAAGCACAATGGCTGGGCACAGGTGAACACCTGCCACCTCCAGTGCCTCAGAGAAGCACAAATAGGAGGATCGCAGCCCAGACCAGCCAGGGCACAACGAAATAGCTTGCCTAAAAACATAAGCAGTGGAAAACGGCCTGGTGGCATAGTTCAAGTAGTGCCTGGGGTTATCACTCAGATGGTAGAGTGCCTGCCAAGCTAGAGTAAGACTCTTGAGTTTAAACCC
Source organism: Dipodomys spectabilis (assembly GCF_019054845.1). NCBI lineage: Eukaryota > Metazoa > Chordata > Mammalia > Rodentia > Heteromyidae > Dipodomys > Dipodomys spectabilis. The sequence continues at coordinate 3,965,684 of NW_024870789.1, forward strand.
TAGTACAGCACTACAGCCAATTTCCATCCATTTTCAGGTACAGAGGTGAACTATGGGTTTAAATAGACAAAGAACTGTGGGCAAGGGACGAGAGTTATGCTTAAGGATTACAGATCCCCGGTCCCCGTATGGCCTAGCTGCTACTATCTCGGTCTTCTCCCCCCCTCCCCCACCCCCCGGTTGTGGGGCTTGAACTCTGGGCCTCGGCGCTGTCCCTCAGGTCTTCAGCTCAAAGCTAGTGCTCTACCACTTGAGCCACAGCGCCACTTCTGGTTTTCTGGTCATTTATTGGAGATAAGAGTCTCATGGACTTTCCTGCCCCAGCTGGCTTTGAACCATGATTCTCAGATCTCAGCTTCATGAGTACCTAGGATTACTTGCGTGAGCCACCGGCACCTGGCATATCTCAGTCTTTGTGTTAGGAGTTTCCAGAGAAGTCTAGAATCCATGGCAGCCCTGGCCAGTGGCCTGTCCAGAGCTTCTGGCTGCTCTCTTCCTTTGGGGTGGTTGGCTCCACCTTCTCATAAACACATATGGATGAAAGTCTTGTCTTTCTTGGAAGAAAGGGTGACTATAAAGTGACTTCAGGAGAGAAAGGTTGCAATCAAAAGACAGAGACATGAAGAGGAAGTGGACCCCTGCCTTGACCCTGCCTGCCGTTAGTGAATTCATGGGCCCGTGGAGAGTCCCTGCTTTCCAGACAATGCAGATGAAGTGCCTTCCACCCCTGGAATGCTCTCTGTCTACGATTCCAAGCTACAAGGAGAAGTCAAACCTTGGCCTCAGCGAATCTGGGCCAGTCGCATCTGTAATTGTGCCAGCTGGCATTTCTCCAGCCCTTGTATGGGCTGCATGTTTGAGACTCGGAGTGACTAGCCCACGATCACATGAGTGTGCACAGATGCTTGTGCAGAGACGTGCCTTCTCATGCTGCATCACGCCCTGTGATCACGCCCAGGGTCACTGCTGACGCTGAGGAGTCTGTCAGCAGCCAGGAGCCACCCCGACAGCAGTGGGCGGAGGCTTGAGCCCAGTCAGAGCAGAAGCTGAACCTGGGAGCCGGCTTGGGAAGTCCACTGCTGTGTCTTACCCTGGCTGTCCTCTCTCCACCCTGGGACATGCCTTTGGCTGTGTAAAAGCCGCACCTTTCTGACCTTGAGAAAACACCCAAACCTCAAAGCTGCCACATTCACCCACATCCTCCTTTCTGTCCACAACCAGAGGGAAGCCTGGTACAAGCAGCGTGCAGACTGGGCACATCTCTGTGAATGGCTGTTGGCATTGCCCTGAGTCACACTCACTGCATGTATGTCAGGGGGAGGGGGAGGCACATATATGCACTGTAATATGGGAGAAACCCCCTCCAGAGCCCACTCTGGAGCAAGAATGAGTCCCTGCCCACTCACAGAGCAGGGCACATCGGGGTAATGTTCATGACAAACTATGACACGAAAGCGGTATGCCTCTGTGATCTCAGCCACAGTGCCATCTTTACCAGATTATTAGATTATCTCTGTTTCTACTTTAGATGCTATACAAATCTTATACAAGTGATTTACATTTTAGTATGAGTCTTAATCCCACTAGAGAACCTATAATAATTCACTGCAGTCATTATGGTTTCTCTGATCCTTTAAGACAGAACTTAGACTAAAAAGAGTGAAGATAATATCACAAAAGAGCTATATCAGCTGGGCATGTAGGTACATTCCTATAATCACAGACACACAGGAGCTAGAGGGGAGATGATCACGGTTGAAGGCAGGTGCTGGGAAAAAGCATGAGACTCTTACCTGAAAAGTAAACTATGGACCAAAGGGGCTGGGAGCATGCCTCAAGAAGAAGCAAGCATGAGCCCCTGGCTTCAACCCCACGACCTCCCCACCAGATAACTCTTAACTCGTTTTTGTTTTTGTCTTGTTTGTTGCTTATCTGCCTTTGGGGAGGTGAGGAGGGCACAGAAACGGAGGGACAAAGGGAGAACAAATCCAGCAGTGGTAGCCAGTTAACTCATATTTTTTAAAGGGAAAACAGTAATCACATTTTAACCACATATTGATAGCACACCACCTGCAAATGGATTTACAGCTCATTGAGACATACGACCATCTTCTGTGGTTTCCATGGAGACCTGGAGGTGCATATTGTGAACAAGCCCAGGTGCCCAGTTCTAAGTTTGTCTCATGTGACTCAGTGGGCCTGTGTGTTGTATTCTGCAAAGTGGTGATGGCTGGTTACAGAGCTCAGCCAGCCAGAGCAGTCTAGAGTGAAGGGTGACTACATGTCTCCCAGACCTGTGCATGAATACAGAAACCATATCTATCTCTCTCTATCTGTCTGTCTGTCCGTCCGTCTGTCTTGTCTGTCTGTCTGTCCGTTCGTCCATTTGTCGGTCTGTCTGTCCGTCTGTCTGTCTGTCTGCCCGTCCGTCCGTCTGTCTGTCCGTCCGTCCGTCTGTCTGTCTGTCAGTCCGTCCATCCGTCTGCCCGTCTGTCTATCTATGGTCCAGCTCACTTACAAATAAAGGAGAGTGTCCGGGCAGTTCTCCACAGCTGAAGAGGCTCCGTGTGGAATAGCCGCACTGAAGCTGGCAGGCTGCCCAGCAGGTGCCAGCCCAGGCCACGGTGCAGTGGGCTGTGGGTGAGCTCTCTCTCCTCTCTGAGGCAGACCCTACCTGTCACTCTGAAGGCTGACAGAGAGAGGGTGTAACATGATGGGACTTGATGGGTGACAGCTTCACACAAAAACACAGATTTGTTTTCCCTCTCCTGCCTGCCAGGGTCGTGTCAGGCCAGAGCAGCGAGGCCGCGGAGAGTGCAGATCCCCCCCCACACACACTTCTGCCACCGTGTGGGCTTAATTGCTTCCCAGGACCTCTGCTTAATGTGGAGCAAAAGAGACAAAAAGCAATCGTTTAGGCTTTCCATCATCTCTGGGGGCCAACGCCTTCCGTCACTTAAAGAGAATAAAAAAAAATTGTACAAATTTAGGTCTCTTTTTAAATTCTTCCCAGGCCAGCTCCATCTATCATGCGGGCGGAAACTGCTCCTATGATGTATGGTCCCCGGGCTCACAGTACATCACTGTAGCTCTGACAACGCCCCAGCTCGGGAGTCGGTTATAATGCAACATAACAAATTACCATGGTGGACATTGACAAATTCAGTTTGGGGGAGTTTAAATTAATTTTGAGCTGCTTCAAGTTGGTTTAGAAAGTAATTTTTAAATAAATCAGAGGTAGATGGAGAAAGATTGCTCCTGAGACTTAACGTGTACCCAGGAAGCTCAGGGACAAATCCGGTTCCCGTTTCCTGAGAGGGATGCAGGTGGTTTACCTCCTACTCCTAGGACAGGGACTAGCCAAGGGGACCAGCTGCAGTGCAGTGCTCACTAGCTTCCAACAGAATTGGGTTTCTTAGAGCCCAGGAAACAATGATAGAGCAACATGTCTGAAATGGTGAATGCTTCCAAAAATCACATGGTTTGGGGAATCTGTTACAGAGAGCCACGAAGAAACAGAGAGAGCAGAGCTGGGAATGAGTAAAACCATCCTGCTCCCATCCGTCACTGATCTTCATTGCCTGGGCCTGGATCTCTTTGGGCCTCAGTTTCTCCTTCTGCTAAACAGTGGGATAAAGATATGGGGAAGGTAAGTGCTTGTGGAAGGCATGATGAGGGGTGGGTGGTGATACTGTGATCACACACACACACACACACACACACTCACACACACACTCACAGCTGAGTAGGGGGAAGCACCTCTTCAATCCCAGACGCTCCCAAGTTAGAGTCGGAAGAGTCACCATTTGAGATCAGTACTAGGGAAAAAAGGGACATCCTATTTGAAAAGCAAAGTAGAAGCAACAAGGGCTGGGGTATGGTTCCAGGGCTCAGAGCTATTTGTGGGGTGAAGTCAGGGGTGCTGCCGTGGAATGGTGTAGCTATTGTCTGATAGATAACTGACAGGTTCCAAAGTAGGGAAGCTCATCCTCCCTCCTAGAGAGATAGCCCTCTTTTTGGTGTGTGCCAGCACTGAGGCCTGAACTCAGGGCATCTTGACCTGGCTTCTGCTCAAGGCTGGCCCTCGGCCACTCAAGTCCTACCTTCCAGCTTTTTACTGGTTAATTGGAGGTAAGAATCTCACAAACTTTTCTGCTGAGGTTGGCTCCAAACAGTGAGCCTCAGATCTCAGCCTCCTGAGGAGCTAGAATGACAGGCATGAGCCCTCAGTGCCTTGCTGACCATTTCTCTTACAAAGAGTGGAGACAAAAAGAGTCCAGCGTTTAAAGATTTTTTTTTTTTTGCAGAAAGAAATATTCATTTCTCAGTGTGTAGGGAATCAATTAGCCACAGTGTGTGCTCAGGTAGACTTTAGATTAGCTTGAGACCACTGCACTAGAGATAATTAACCTTCGTACCCAAATTAGCAGTGAAATAAGCCAGTTATTAGTTTTCATAATGAACAAAATTGAGTATTTTGGAAAGTTAAATCCCTGGAGCTTAAATTAAAATAAGCATCTGGGCGAAATCCCCAAAGAGTTCTTCAATTCATTAATAGGACAAATTCTACAGTAGATTGAACCGACGATGTGCCTTTCAGAGGATACAGGGTCCAAGAGCAGCTCCACTTGACACGCAGAATCTCAAAGCCCAGCTGAAGGACAGAAGAGCCGAGTGGCTGTCCTTTTGTTGCTTAGAGCAGGCGGCAAGCAGAGAAGAAGAAAAAGACACTCTCAGCACCAAAACAAACAAATGGTTTTATTAAAGGTCTAAGGGGAAATGGTGTCAACTGCAGCCTGGAGGAAGCGCAGTGGAGGACCAGCTTTCATGTGGGTGTCGGTGGCCGGCAGACCTTCGGGCCAGGCATGGAAGGGAGGGGAGCTCCATCCTTGGACCTGTGATCTTGGAAGGGCCAGCTAGCTTCCCCATGGCTCCCGTGGGCTCTCAGTGCGATCTGAGTAACCATAACTCCCTCATGCATCCCACAGTTTGAAGATTAAATTCTGCACCTTGGGAAAGTTCTATAAATACCAGAGTCTTCTCTTTGTGGCAGTAAGAACAGAGGCTATTGAAACCCCACCCTAGCCCCCTAGCAAAATATCAAGGACTTGGACATTCATACAGTTATTAGAACAGTTGCTAAATATTTCACAAGCGTTCTCCTTCATATATAGGGTACATGGCCAAGTTCACTAGTCAACCAGAAACTGGGACATAGACACTCACTATCCAGGTTCATCGGACATCTCATTCTTTTGTACAGCCCCCTGCTCACATGGGCATTTTGGCAGCTTTCTAACCAAGAGGCCACAAAGACCCAGGGTTGTTCCAGAGCATGGCTACAAGTTGTGGAGCCCGAGGGGGACCATGAGAGCACTGGTCTCCAGGGACAGGGCTGGGGAACATGCCGGCTTGCCCAAGAGGGGTTCCCACAGCCACACACAAACGTCTCCCAGTTCTCCCTGGGCAGGGGAGAGAGTATCTCCGTACCATCAGAATGGCAAAGAATGAAGAATGAAGTGTCATTTGGCGTATGTTTACTGTGTGCTGAGTTTGATCTGCGTGTGTATGTGTGCACACATGCATGTGTATTCATGTGCATGGTATTGCTCTGTGCGCTGTCTTGTTCCTGAAGCATGAACAGGAATGTCCCGCAGAGCAGGTCCTGGAAGTGTGGCACCTTCTCTTACTCTCTGCTGCATTTTATGGCTCATTGCCAGACTGGCTCTAGCTTTAAACAGGTGCCTTATGGGGAAGAGTAAATCACTGAACCCCAGGCCTGGAAGGTCTGTCCTGGACTTACAGGACTGGCAGATATCCCAGGACCAGTTCCAGGTGTGGCCCAGGGACTCCACCATTGCTGAGGTGGATACAAATGGGCCGAGGGGCAGGACTGCAGATGGCAGTTGTGTGTGACAGGGCCCTTGGGAGCTAAGGTTGCCCAGGGCCACCATCTTGTCCTCATGGCTGGTTCACCAGCAACCAAGCAAGGCGGACAGGGGGGGAGCCAATGAAACAGATTTCTCTGTGTGGACAGTGTGTTCCTACAGGAGGATGGCAACAGTGAGCAAAGGAAGGAACCCGATCCACATGAGCCAGCGCTGGGGAGAAAGACAAATTCCCAGGATCTGGTGCACATGCACACACACACACACACACACACACACGCACACACACACACACACACACACACACACACAGTATCTGAGCTTCAGTAAGGGAGACATAGTGGTCTCCAGGAGCAGACAGGATAATTTACTGCAAGGGAAGGAAAACACGGAGACTGAAACCCAGGGCATTTGCTGAGTATTCAAAGACGGGCGATCAGCAGATGCTGGGGTTGTACTTACCTCCCCAAGGGAAGAAGCGGTAGAGAAAGAACTCAAGACCAAATCAGGATAAAGCTGAAGAAATTAGAACCTCAAAAGACACACAGGGAGGGGCTGGGAGAGCAGGCCTGCCGGGCGGTTCCTGCCCAGTGTCAGATTCGCACCTGTCCCTTGGGCTGGGTTAAAAGCGGCATCTCTTGGCTCCACGCTCAGGGTGTGAAGTCAGGGCTAGGGATATGTGACAGGATCACATTCCATCCAGAAAGCCCAAGGGGAGACACAAAGAGCAGGAAACACAACACTGGGCAGAACTAGGGTCAGAAAGAGGTGTAGAGATGTCAAAAGGATTAGCCTTCCAAGTTATTAGCATGGCCACATGCAATGACTATCACCTGTAATCCTTGCAGAGATTGTGGCTACTCAGGACCGAAAAAAGAAAGGAAGGAAGGAAGGAAGGGAGGGAGGGAGGGAAAGGGAGAGAGAGAAGGGGGAAGGGAGGGGGGAGGAAGGAAGGAAGGAGGAAAGAAAGGAAGGAGAAGGAAGGAAGGGAGATAGAAAGGGGAGGGAGGAAGGAAGGAAAGAAGGAGAAGGAAATAAGGAAGGAAGGAAGGAAGGAAGGAAGGAAGGAAGGAAGGAAGGAAGGAAGGAAGGAAGGAAGGAAGGAGGAAAGGAAAGAAGGAGAAGGAAGGAAGGAAGGAAGGAGGGAAGGAAGGAAGGAGGGAAGGAGGGAAGAAGGAAGGAAGGAAGGAAGGAAGGAAGGAGGAAAGGAAAGAAGGAGAAGGAAGGAAGGAGAGAAGGAGGGAAGGAGAGAAGGAGGGAAGGAGGGAAGGAGGGAAGGGGGAAGGAAGGAAGGAAGGAAGGAAGGAAGGATGGAAAACAAAGAGAAATTTGCAAGACTCTGTCTCACCCAGTGACAGGGTGATGGCTCATGTCTTCATCCCCACCATCAAAAGAAAAGCATACTAAGTAAGAAGATTGCAACCCAGCCTAGCCTAAGCACAAACTCAAAAATAACTAAACCAGGAAGGGACTGGCTAGAGGTATGGTTCAAATGGTAGAGCACCAGCCTAGCAAGCACAGACTCTGAGTTCAGTCCACATTACCATCAAAAACGAACCTACCACAAGAAAGACCACAACCAAAATGACAGCAAGTCAGAATTGTAGCCAACTGTTACTTTACTGACTGACACTTTGTAAATGACAGATTAAGAACCATGGCTGGCTGAATAGCTGGTTTCTGGTAGAAGATGGACCGTGGGTACATGAGAGGTGAGCCCATCCCTCACCCTTGCGTGAATGCAAATAAAACCACAGTGACCTCACACCTGTTAGAGTGGATATGGTTATTAGGGGTTTTTTTTTTGGTAGTGCTGGGATTTGATCTCTCTTATGTTTCCTGGGAAAGTGCTCTATCATTTGAGCCATATTCGATTCCTTTTTTGGTTTAGTTATTTTTCAGATAGGGTCTCATGGTTTTGCTTGGGTAGGCCTCAGAGACCGTGGTCACCAAGCGGGGATCACAGCAGGAGCCGAGGTGGTGGTAGGTGGGGGAAACAGGTAGCAGTAGAAGAAAGGTGTCATTTTTAAGGCAAATCTAGAATTCTAATCCCCGACACAAAGAACATCGTCGATCAAGTTGTGTCGTGTGATCATCTGTAGTAGAAAATACTTTCTGAAGACTGTGTCTGTGTTGTACATATACAGACATTTTTCCTGTTCATTATTTCCAAAGCAGTGTGATATATCCGCCATATATACGGCATTTATACCGTACAAGGTAGATGAATGCTGTTTGTAATCTAGAAATGGAAGACATATGGAAGACAGGCAGGGATTACGAACAAAAACTGGACCAGCCACTTCACATGGGGCAGGGGGCTTGCGTAGGGTAGGTTTGGTAGGAGCGGGAGGATTTAACAACAAAAAGAGGAAACAAAGTAGCACAGTGTCAGGGTCTGGATCTGGAATGTTCCCCCAAAGCTCATTGCTGAAGGCTTGGTCCTCAGTGAAGCAGGTGCAGAGGCAGGGCCTCAAGACGTGATGGATGATGGAGGCCCTGACTTCATCAGGGGGTTCACCATTGATGGAGGTGGGGTCCTTGGTCCATTTGGGAAGGCATGGAAGCCTTGGAGGTGAGTCCTAGAGAGTCAGGCCAGGTCCTGGATGGGCGCATTTCTATCTGTGGCCCTCTGTCTCTCTTTTTCTCCCTGTCCTGTGCTCAATTGCTCTTTCTTCTTCTCTCCCTTTCCTCTCCTCTCTCTCTCCCTTTCTTCCTCCCCCTCCCCTTCTCCCTCTGCTTCTCCTTCTCTTCTCTTTCCTCTTCTCTCTCTTTTCCTTCCTCTCCCTCTCCTCTCCTTCCTTCCTTTCTTCCTCCTTTCCCTCCCTCCCAACCTCTTCCTCTCCCCCCTTTCCCCCTTTCCTTCTCTCCCTCTCCTTTTCTCCCACCCTCTTTTCCTCCCCCTCCTCTCCTCTCTCTCTCTCTTTCCCCCTCTCCTCCCCTTTTTGTCCTGCTTACTTCTTCCTCTCAGTTACTGTCTTACCATCACAGACAGCTGACTCCCCTCCCTTTCCACACACGCACACCCCGTGTTAAAATATATAATCCCTCTCATTTTCAGTGTCTGAATTCAGCAACATTGTATGAATTCCCATTTACCATCCTTCAGTGCCCTAGAAACATCTCATCCTCTCACTTCCCTGCAATCTAAAATAAATTTGTTTTGCTTTGCTGCAGTTAACACATACGCCGAGAAGACTTCCTCCACTCCCACCCTCCATCCCCATGCTCAGTGTGCTTCTGATTTGTCTCTGGTTGTTAATTCTGACTTTTTGGATCTCAGTGTAGCCCTTGAGTAACTCAGATGCTGAGACAGTCAAAATTTTGCATCACTTTATTTAGCTTCCAAGTCTTTGCCTTCATCTGCAGGCTTACATGGTAGTTTTGAGCCAAAACATAGCCTGGCAGGCTCTCGGCTCCCTTCTAGCTCATTCTCTTTGCAAACACTAGAACACTACAGCCCAGGCTCACTTCCCTCCATGTCCTTCATGTCTCTTTCAGATGATTGTGACACACTCCATACCTTCCATGCCATCCACTGTCCCCTCTGCCTGAGCCAACCCTCAGTGCCCTGGTTTAAAATTCTCCCCTGTACATTTGCTGTCGCATAGGGTTTCTTACACAGTTCTTGGCACCAGAGCACTGAGCAGGTGAAAGATCCTGAATGTCTGGTTTGCTTGGTTTGATCTTGCGTTGCTTTGCTTTGTTTACAGTACTAGGGTTTGAACTCAGGGCCTCACTTTTGCTAGGTGGGTGCACTTAGCCCCTGAGCCACACCCCCCAATCCTCTTTGTATTGTTTGTTTTTGAGAAAGGACCTCATTTTTGGACCAGCTGGCTTAGACCATGGTCTTCCTATTTTTTGCTCTTCATCCCACTCAGTGGTTCCCTCAGCCTCCCAGAAACTTGGCTTCCTTGGAGAATTTTAAGATGTGGGATTTTTTTGGTTGTTACTTGTTTCAGATTGTTATTTAAGAAAACAGTCAACTATCATGGATAAAAGTTGAAAAATACTTTGTTCTCCTCTCTACCTCTGCTTCCCTTTCTTCTGAGAAGCAACTCCAGACAGAAATTTGTGTATCTCTCTTCATCTCTTTCTCAGCATTCTTTTTGCTACACATGGCTATTTAATTAAATCTTCTTTTTTCTTTCTTCTTCTTTTTTGTCTCTGTCCTGGGGCTTGTAGTCAGGGCCTAAGTGCTGTTCCTGAGCTTCTTTTGCTCAAGCTAGAGCTCTACCACTTGAGCCAGAGCTCCACTCTGGCTTTTTTATTTTGATAGTTTAGTAGAGATAAGAATCTTACATAGACTTTCCTGCCTGGGCTGGCTTTGAACCATGATCCTCAGATCTCAGCCTCCTTAGTAGCTAGGATTACCGGCGTGACCCACAGCACTCCGCTAAATCTCATTCTTAAACAAATAACAGCTGTACATATTTAAGGGGACGAATTTAAAAGATGTCTTTCTATAGTACTGCCCTTTGCTATTCACCCAGAGGATGTCTCATTGCCTGTATCTGAGTCTGAATAACAGCTGTGTGGCCTTTGACTAGCCCCTGAGCTTTTCTGGTCTCAGTTTCTTTATGGATCTTAGAGATTTGAGAAGGGCAAGAGTTGGGGGGATCTAGCCTATCCCAAGAAACATTTAGTAAATGGATTGAGAGGACAAGAACAGAACAGCATCAATGTCCTGCACTGAACAATGAAAACCTCCAGGCAGCAGAGTGCACAATGTCACGGAGAACAGGAATAATGCATTTTGTCTCAGCTGATTTCAGGTTTTGGGTTTTTGTGCATGTGTGGAGCGCTAGGGTTTGAACTCAGGGCCTTGTGCTCACTGAACAAGAGTTCTACCACTTAACCCACGTCCTCAACACAATTTGTTTTGGTGTTTTTTTTTTTTCTTTGCTTTCCCCTTGGCTGTTCTCAAATTGCAATACTCTGACTTCAGCCTCCTAAAAAGCTGGGATTACGGGCAGGCACCACCATGTCTATTATTCGTACATACTGAAAAAGTGCTGTTCTGAGCTTACTTTCTAAACTGTGCCATAAAATGAAGGTATTAAGACACAAGTGTAGAGAGACGAATGCAAGACAGCTGAGACAATAAGAAAAGTCAACAGACTGGTTATTATCTTGTCACCAGAAAACCCACAGAGAGCAGCATGGACTTTGGCCCCTTTGGGGTCCACAGAGCAGCATGCTGGGGAGAACCAGTCTGCAGGGAGCCAGAAGGGTTCAAACCCATTCTTGCGGAAGCCAGCTGCTTTCTTGAGAGCTGCGCGGACCTTAATTAATGCTTCACACTCCGGAGAGTGGCCTAGATTTGATTTCGCTCAGCTATGAATGATGTCCAAGGTCAAACACTGTGCCTGTCTCCCCGTCTCCATTGAGATGACATCCTTTTAAATTGCTGACTGGCAGAGCCAACTTATTTGAATTGGTTAATGGCTTAACAGCCCTGCCGCTGTGCTCAGAGTGCGAGCAGGGGTCACAGGGACACACACGCGTGGGAGCTGCCATTTCCTGAGCACTTAGCATCAGTCCAGGCTAGGCAGGAACTTCCATTACCTAGCCTAGCCACGTGCTGCCCGGGTCATAGCATTACTAAGCACCTGGGCTCCTGAGATCAGAGGCCCAGAGGGAGCGTGGGGGGGGGGGGGGTGTGCACAAGGCCTTCTGGGAAGTGTTACCTGTGAGGGAAGACAGGAAGACAGGAAGACTGGAAGGAAGCAGGGCTGGCAGGGATCTCTGCCAGGGATCTCTTCCAGAGCTCCCCTGTCTGGTGCAAATACTCGCTGACCTCATGGCATGTACACTGCCATCCTCAGTCACTGACCCGCACTTTTCCAGAGAAGAATGTGACCTCAGGCCCTGAGCAACGGTGGACCAGCAGGTGTTACAGTGGAATCCCATAGGGTCTGTATCAGGGAGACCCCCAGAACATGTAAAGAACTTGCGTGGCGATGGGAGGGGCAGAGCCCCAGGTCCTAGGATTGTTTTTATTTTATTTTTAAAAATTTCTTTAGACATGGTATTGCTAAACAGCTCTGGAATCAGGAGGTTCTCCTACCTTGACCTCTGAGTGCTAGGATTACAGGTACGCACTACCACACCCTGCTAAGCCTGAACTCTTCACCAACTGCACCTTTATACCCCATGTCAGTCACAGAGCTGCTGGAAGATTGATAGAGCAAAGGCACTTACTTGAAAGCTGACTGCAGAGAATAAAGGTCCACAAATGTTCAAAGGATCAGACAAGTAGATATTAAAGAACAATAAGCCAGCTTCTATTTATTAATTTCCCCCATTTGCCCTGTCTGCTCTCGGAGACATTTTGCTACAGCTCCCAGAGCCGTGCAGAGGGGAGCTTTTTTGCAGCAAATGAAAAGTATTAATAATTTGGTATGGTCTTAATTCATTTCGCGATTCAGTTCTGCCAAATCTACAGAGACTGCTTCCAGCCTAGTAATTATAAAAGGTGCGTCCACATCCGCCTTGACTGGAGCTTACACTATGTGATCATTTCATTATCGCGTTTTACTTTATTATTCGGTTTGATTTGGTGCTAGGGAACCTAAGGCTACATAAACTGTGTGTTTTATAGCTTTAAAAGTTCTGTTGAGATAAATTCTTATATAAAAAGGCTAAATCAATGTCATTTATTTTTAAAGCAGAGAATATTGCTGTAAGAGCAAAAATCCTTAACGCCAGGTCTAACGCCACATACAGCTTGCTATGTTGTGTGGACAGTGAGCATGAATACATCTTTGTGGCTCTAGTTTTTTCTTTAGAACCATCTCGGATTTAACTAGAAACTTTGAATGCTGGGTTACTGGTATTCGTTTCACATAGGATAGGATTTTTTCCTGTATTTGGTGAGTTGGGTGCAGTTGGAAGGTCAGAAAGGAACAACTTTCTCATATTGTGCCTTTATCTCTCATGTCCTGCTCTCTCTCTCTCTCTCTCTCTCTCTCTCTCTCTCTCTCTCCCTCCCTTCTCTTTTTCTCTCTCCCTTCCTTCCTTCCTTCCTTGCTTTTTCCTTTCTTCCTTCCTTTGTCTCTTCCTTCCTTCCTTTCTTCCTTCCTTTGTCTCTTTCTTCCTTCCTTCCTTCCTTTCTTCCTTCGTCTCTTCCTTCCTTCCTTCCTTCTTTTCTTCCTTCCTTCCTTCTTTCCTTTCTTTCTTTCATGTTGATACCAGGACTTGAACTCAGGGGCTCACACTCTCACCTGGCTTTTTCACTCAAGGCTGTCGCTCTACCACTTGAACCATGCATCTACTTCCAGTGTCTTGCTGGTTAATTGGAGGTAAGAGTGCCATGGATTTTTCTGCAGTGGCTGACTCCGAAACACAATCCTCACATCTCAGCCTCCCAGGTAGCTAGGATTACAGGTGTGAGCCAACATAGTACTTTCAAGTGATAAGAATTTAGAAGTAACTATGAAGTGAGTCCATGCCAGGGTTGGGACCATCTAGGCCTAGGTAGGTTCAAGGCCAAAGCCCGTTGCTTCCTAGCTAGGAGCTGTGAGGGTAATCTCACTCTGCAGGCCTTTCTGTGTACAGTGGGACTCCCACACCCACGTGGTGACAGCCAGAGTGCATAGCACACGGCAACGCTTTCCTTTTCCTTTATTGAGATTAAGTGATTACATAAATGTCACAAAATTCACAGTATCGTGGGATAGTGATAGTTAAGGCCACGAACACATTTTAACCTTCACAAGGTGCACTGTCATGATCATGGTCTATAAAGCTTATGGACTCCACAAACTTTGACATTACAGTTATTTTTTCCGAATCAGGTGATATGTACGTTTCTTTCCTTTTGCTTGGTGTAAGCTGTTTCCCTTTTTCTTTCCCTCACTCCCATCGCTACCCTTGAGTTGCTTAGTTCACTTTCATCAGTGTCTAAGTCACACAGCAACTCTTAACCAACAATCTGTTAAAATACTACCCAACCCATCACCTCTCCCAGCTTCAGGAGGATGGAATATGTTAGTAGAACTCATGTGGAATTTACCATTCAAGATGATGGGTCCTTTTGATGGGACACAAGCCCTGTCAATCAGCTTGGCGCTCTCTCTTGGTTGGATGGCTTGTGTTCCAATTGCCTAGGAAAGGCTCATTTTAAGTTCCAACACTTTTCTTTCATTTGTTTTGATGGTACTGGCAATTTGAACTCAGGGCCTGATGCTGGCTAGGCAAATGTAATGCCACTGAATCACGCTTCCAATCTTGTTTGTCACTGGTTATTTTTGAGACAGGGTCTTACTCTCCTCCCAAGTGTCTACCTGAGCACAAGGTGTCTACTTTAGGATCTTTGTGGGGATGAGAGGCATCTGCTGCCACATCCAGCTTTCCACTGTGGAGACCAAGTCCAGTGATCCTCCCAATCCCAGCTTCCCAGGTGCCCACACTCTACAGTAAGTATGTGCTGGGTGCATGCCAGATGTAATTCTTGGCATTCTTGGTGCATTGAGTCATGTAACCCTTTCAAGAGCAACCCACTTGTGATGTAGGTGCTATGATGATTTCCATTCCCGAGCACAGATAACTGTTCAATGCCAGAGCTGAAACAGATGGGAGGACCCTGGATCACCTGGTTCCCAGACTAGTCCTGCTAGCCATCATCTTCTCCTGCCTCCGATGCACAAAAGGACCTCCAGAAGTGCCCTGCAAAAGCTGGGCTCAGACCTGATCTTTGAGACACATTGACTAAGTCAGCTGATTGTGCATGTTCATACACATGCACATCTGGCTCTTGCGGCCCAACAAGGAGCCCCGACTCGTCAGATGGTCGCAGGTGAATGATGCAGTCATCCCATCTGACATTGGCTTGCTCAATAAACAGGCGTTGACTCATCCAGCACAGAAACTAGACCGTCTGTAAGAGACAGGGTTCCACCCCAACCTCCAGGGGCTTGTTAACAGATGGACTGGTCACTCAATCAGCTTTGCAATCTGCTATCTCTCAGGGTGGTCAGAGCACAGGCCACCTAACATTTCACAAGCCCTTTTCAGCTCCAAACAACAGCGTTGGTTACACCCCCTAGCTCAAGTCACCATTTCAATTGCACGGTTCTATCAAAGGAGTTTGAAAGCAAAGAGAGGTTCCTGTTGAATTCTAATCGATGATCAAGCCAGGTAGCTGCCTCAGAGGTGGAGGGAAAGGCACAGCACTGTGTGTTTACAAAATGTTTGCAAAGGCTGCTCAAAAGCCAGGCAGCCTGCTCTCTGATTGCTCTGGGTTTGAACAAGTCTTTGTTCTGATAACAAAAGAAGTCTTGATATTATTGCAAGAAGAAAGGCTCAATGTTTGGAATTCTGTAATGTTACATGGACATATTTGGCTACCTGCTCAGGCACGTGCACTCCTGGGAAAACACTGCTAATGTGTGACAGTGTAGTGACAGCAAGAGTACCTCATTATATACATATATATCCCCAAAGCCTCTTCACAGTCATAAGCTAATTCAAGTCTCAGAACCAGGGCAGGCATTCAGTCGGAGATCACATCTTTATATGCTAAGCTGGCACTTGATGCCAGCTTGGGAGTCTGGGCACACGTCTCCAGGTAGCACTACTGTGGACCTGAACCCCAATTTTGCCAACGATTTCTGACTTTCTGTTCGTCTCCCTTGTGATTCTCTGTTATAAAACCGAAGTGCAAACCCAACTATTGCTTTCAGCCTTTGCAAAACTATTGGATGAAATTGAAAGCAGATAAATACACACAAGTAGGTCACCCTTAATTTGCCAGGGCGGACAGCTCCATTCAACTTGGCATCACCTTCCAGATGCAGCTTTCAAAGCTTTCTGGCACCATTTGGACGTGCATTGAGTGTGTTCCTCCAAAATGCATGTGTTGGAAACTTGGATGCAACATGATGATATTAAGAGGGGGTAGAGGATCCAAGTGCCTCCTGTAATCTCAGCAGTAAGCAGGTAGAGGTGGGAAAATTGTTGAGTTAGAGGTCATCCTGGGCTAAGTTATTGAGACCCTATCTCTAAAACAAAACAAAAACGCCAAAGGTTAGGGCCATAGCTCAAGTGGTAAAGTCCTCAACCACATGTGCAAGACCTTAGGTCCAGCTCCTGCTGCTGGAAAAACAGAGGTGACGGAGCTTTAAGAGGTGGGGCCTGGTGGGAGGCAGTTAGGTCATTGGGATCTGCCCTTGAAAGGAATTACTAGAGTTCTATGGGATCTTGGTTAGTTGTTGTAAAAGAGCAAGCTTGATCCTTGAATCTCTGGATTTCTTTCTTGCCACGCTACCGCCTCTCTCCTTCACTTTTCTCTCCTTCTCTCTCTGTGTGTGTCTCTCTCTCTTGCATACACTTCTACCATGTGTGATATAGTCAGAGAGGCTAGCAGACACTGGCCTTACGCTCTCCTGTCTCTAAATCTATGACCTAAATAGACATTTTCTTTCTTTCTTTCTTTTTGCTGGTCACGGGTCCTGAACTCTGGGCCTGGCCGCTGTCCCTCAGCTCTTCAGCTCAAGGCTAGCACTCTACCACTTGAGCCACAGCGCTACTTCCAGCTTTTTCAGCTTGTGTGGTGCTGAGGAATCGAACCCAGGGCCTCATGCATGCAAGGCAAGCACTCTACCACTGAACCGTCTTCTCAGCCTCCTAAATAGACTTGTTTATATTACAGGTTACTCAGCCTTTGGGCACTTTGTGGTAGCCATGGGGAGTGGGATAAGATACCATAGGTAGTCCAGCCGATCGCCATGGAGAAGAACTGACAGGCTGAGCTGTTTTACCCTGGGAGTGTACACATAAGGCTGCATAGCCCTGGCCACTCCAGTTATGGAAAATCCACACACTCACCAGAGAATCTACACACTCACTGGGTAGAAGGTCCAGGTACCAGTGCCTCCCAAGCATGATTATGACACAGAAAGTTTCAGTGGCTTTCAAATGCTATTTATCGGGGTATGTAGCTCAGTGTGAAGCATCTCATCTGGAAGGTCATTTATTTGTTCGTTTTTTCATTGGAATAGCTGAGGCCCGGCCAAGAAGTGCAAAATTGCAGTCCCTACAGATGCTCACACATTGTTCCAAGGCAACGATGAGGTTACAGGGCTATTGCCTGGGGACAGGGAGGGTTCTGCTTATGAATCTGTGACTTAGCACAGCCCAGCACTGAGTATACAGTTTGTAAATCACACTGAAAACAATTAGCCAAGCAGGCACCAAGAATGTACCTACTGGCCCGCCACCTGCCTTCCAGTGGCAAATTAGACTTCCCACGTTAGCGGTGTTCTTGGCAATATTAGTGTTCTGAGCCCTGATGTATTGTATTTTATACTTCAGAGAGCTGGAGGAGAGTACTAATTACATGCAAGTTTTCCAGGATTTCAGCTGGGAGTATTTCACATGGAAGTTAATTGTTCTTTGGGGGCTCTACCACTGGTTTATCCAATTAACGCAGAGTTTGCCTATATATCATGGTTTTGCTTACAGAAGGGAAACTCTATTATTCACTTGGATAAAATGGGGCTTGTTCTCAGGGTGTCGTGAAATCACTCTGATCGCTTCTGGAACTCATAAACTCTGTGCTCACCTGCTGTCTTCTGAGCAGGAGCAAGGTCTGTGCGGCGGGAGATAGCAGAAGTTGCTGACAAAATGCAGTGATATAAAAGGAGGCTAAGCAGAGCAGCTTCCCGGGATAGACCCTCACCCTCACTGCAGGACCAGCCCCTTATCCTCACTGCAGGCTTATCCCTTCGCTGGAGGACCACTGGAGGATCCCTTCGCTGTCCCCCCACTGCAGGACTGTCCCCCCACTGCAGGACCATCCCCCCACTGCAGAACTGTCCCCTCGCTGCAGGACTGTCCCCCCACTGCAGGGCTCCCTCCCCCCACTGCAGGACTGCCCCCCTCCACCGCTGCTCTCACTGTACACGTAGAAAGCCTCTCACATTGTGGGTGGAATGGTGCCAATAATCCTTCTGGGATCACTGCCTATTACCCAGTTCATGCTTTTCCCAGAGGAGTCATTCTCCCACATAGCCAGCATGCTTGCTATTTTTTTCCGTATGTTCTTGTAGATGCAGCACATTCTCTTTTAGAAGCCTCTAGACATTAGCAATGCAATATATTTAAATGCAGGTACTGTTGTCTCCCAGAGAGAGTAGACAGTGGGCTTGGTTGGCCCGGTTTTGAGGTTGGTCCTACCAAGCCAGCTTCAATTGGCTCTGGTCAGAGCTGTGCATGTGACCCAACTCCTTTCCTCTTTAAGGACTCTTGATCATCAATGTGGGATTGGGACAGCTAGGAGTTCAAAGTCAGAAAATTGCACGGTCAGGACTAGGTATCCATCCATTCAAGCACAGTCCACAATCATGTAGAGAGTACAAGGAGGTAGTAGAAACCATGAGCAGGAGAGGCAGGAGGAAATTGAGGTCCCCAAGAGCTGGAGCCAAAAAGGAAGCCAAGAGCTGGTAAACAACGTCTATTCTCAGTACCTCACCACAGGAATAGATTGCTCTTGGCACAGTCAGCCAGTTCTTCCTTGGATATTCCCTCTTCCTTAGGCTATAGCTATTGAGCAACTGCCACCCAGTTTTGATTCTTCTAGAGCCATCCATGTGAATAGTGTACAGTGAATAGACTCAAAACACAGTTGGATTCTCATACCATTGGAGCTTAGTAAGGAAGGGAGCCAGTGATGTCAAGCTCACAAGGAATTGTGTGTGAATGCTAGGATATTATAGTATGTTCCTTTCCTTTTTCCTGAGAGCCTAGGAGAGTATGGCAGATGCCAGATCCACGTGACAGAGCCTGGTGGTCCATCTGTATGTTTGCTCTGGCTTCTTTCTTCCACCACTGTCTCTGAAAGTATGGTGATGGGTGTTAACTATCCCAGGAGCCAGGGGTTAATTCCCTGTGGGAGGTTCATGTTCAGGGGTGGTCACAGCTCGCGGCCATCGGTATGGCCCTGTAGGCCGGGTGTCAAGATACTAGGGGCTGCGAGTCGGGAACTTGAATGGTGGGCTTGGAATTAAGACCTTGTTGGGTCCTGGTGAGCTCTCTGGTCAGGCTGGGGCTGGGATTCTGTCATGACACATTTCTGTGGCAGTGGCTGCTATAGTAGAGTCTATCAGTAGGGGGCGCTGCAGGGAGATTGGAAGCCCAGGGGAGGGACGGTGGAGTCAGCCTTCTCCCCGTTGTGTCTCTGCCGGTGTTGTTCCTTTGCCGCAGTGCAAGCTGCCTGTGAACTCTAAGGGAGCGGCAGGTTCAGGTAGGTCTTGAACTTCTGTGGCACACTCCAGCAATGCGGTGCCAGCCCCACCATTCTGGCCCTCTCACGCTGCCCTGTGGCCACGGGCGCGTGCATCCAGGGTGACAAGGTGCAGGGCTGGTGGCCAGAGCTGGCCAAGTTCTCTACAGCTGGCTGTCCTCTGGAAACGCATCCCCCAGGTATGAAAGATGCGGACTTGAACCTTCACTCTCTCTGAAACTATCGCCAAGCCACTGTGGCTTAAGATGCCTGTTTGGTCCCTCCCCCACAGTATAACCCCTGCTTTCACTATATTTGATGTCAGTATAACTTGTGGAGGAGATGGGGAAAAACAAGTCGTTTAAGGATACAGGTGGACCTGTTGCAACAATGAGAAGTACAAGTTGTCATGTCGAAAATGAGCTTTACAACGTTGGTGCGGGGGTGGGGGGGGCGGGGGGGAGGCTTGGGGGAGGGGAGGCTGGGAAGGGATGTGAAGGGTAAACAAAGGAGGAGGCTGCAATGCTTGATAAGAAATGTACGCATTATCCTGCCCATGTAATTGTAACCCCTCTGTACAGTATGTTCACAAAAAAATAAAATTAAATTTAAAAAAAATAATAAAGTCAAAATGTCAGGAATAAAAAAAAAAAAGTAAGTCCCATGTATACATAGGGTCAAAAAAAAAGATGCCTGTTTGCTGACAGCCACCTGTCCTACTAACATTCTGTTTTAATCACAATACTGAAAAGTGTCCCTGGACGTACCCAGGTTGAGGGATTGGATTCCCTCTGGGGTCTCTAAGGGCCCTGGTATTCAGCGTCTATGGAAATATTTATTTTCTCCCCTTCTGCTTCAGCCACTGGCTTCTGATCTGGCTTTGGTGCACAAAGGAAGGAAGGGGGAATGCTGCCAGCTGAGTGTTTTCATGACTTGAACTATGCTCAGGGTGTAAACAGCATCTTGTTCTAATTCCTCTGGGTTCCCTCTGCCGACTGGTGCATGGCCAGAGCTGGCAGTGTCTGAGGGATTGGTGCAATGACACAGAAATTGGTCTGCTCTGATGCTGACTGCTCAGAAGGGGTGAGAATGGATGGGGGGGGGGCGGGTAAGCTGCTCGGTGGCTGTTCTGGGCCTCAGAAGAGAGGAAGGGCCTGAACCCTTGGGTGAGGAGGTCCGACCCCTCCTCTGAGTTTGGTTACTGGCCTTGGTTGATGATCTATGGTTTAGGGTATCTTCCCAGGGGTGTAGCAAGGAGCCAGTCAACCCTCCCGTAGAACTAGGTCTCCCTTTGGACAAAAGCTACTTGTTTGTGTTTTGGGTCTTTAAAAAAACCTTCAGAGTATAGACATTCTCTTCCTTCTTGGGCTTCCGCGGTCTTTTGTTCTGCACTGCAGCTTGCATGGACGATAAACCCTCATGTTATCTTCAGTGGTAAGAAGTAGCATGAGGCCAGTGTGGCAGTTCATGCCTGGAATGTCAGCTACTCAGGAGGTGTAGACTGGGAGGATTTTAATTTGAGGCCGCTCTGTGCAAAAAGTTAGCGAAACCCCTGACCAATAAGTCAGGTTTGGTGGTGTGTATGCAATCCCAGCTGTGGGAGAGAGAGAGAGATAGGTGGATCACAGTCCCAGGCTAGCCCAGAGCAAAACTGTCAGACCCTGCCTGTAAAGCACCTAACACCAAAAGAGCTGGGAACATGGCTCAAGCGCTCTAGCATCTGCCTAGCAAGTGGGGAGACCTGAGTTCAATCCCCAGTACCGCCAGAAGGAAAAGCCAAGCAAACCAAACAAGTAGGATGAGAAAAGGAATGGCCAGATCCTGTCCAAGGTTAGTTTTCCTTGGGGAAGGGCATCGTGTTTCCTTTGTTTAGCCAAGGATGGCTAGCATTGCTTCCCCATCCAGTGCCTGGAGCACTAGAGGCCTCCCATCACTCTGGAAGTTGCTGGACCACCTTAGACATCTTCTCCAAGAGGCCGGCAATGGCCACAACTTTTACTTTGTAGTGCTATTGGGCGGCACAAACCATAGGACAGATTGCATGAAGGACAAGGAGTCTCTGCCCTGCTTGGGTAGGTCAGCCCTCTGTAGGCTTCTTGTGTTTTTCCCATAACTCTGGAATAATGTAAATCACCAACTCTGGAAAACTGGCCAGCAGTGACCAGCAGACGCAGGACAGTTCTGCCTGCCCCATGGCTGAGACTGTGTGTAAGGACCTCTGTGCCTGATATCCATTCCCAGATGATATAATAAGCCGATCTGACTTCCCTAGACGTGATAGTGCCCCAGCAGCCCCCACCCCGCCCCCCTGACATTGCTGCTGGTGTTCCTGTGATACACAGCGCATTTCTCCTGAGGACCATGGAACGGATGCCAGGCCCATCACACAAGGACACAGGCAATTTTATAGCCAGGGGAATGTTAATCTAGTACCTTGGCTTTCTAAAATAGGAGGCTGATTATGAAAGACTAAATGCCTTAGCTAATGCCACACTGTTGTGGTGACATTTCCAACACCCCATAGCTCCATTTCTCACCATCCGCCAAAGAGCCTTTCTCTCTCAAGTGAGAACATGTCGTTAGGTTTAGAAATAAATGTCACAACTTTGACTTTGTGCTGCCACTGGGAGACAGGCCAG
The DNA here is from genome assembly GCF_019054845.1 of Dipodomys spectabilis. NCBI lineage: Eukaryota > Metazoa > Chordata > Mammalia > Rodentia > Heteromyidae > Dipodomys > Dipodomys spectabilis. Next base: position 3,987,436 of record NW_024870789.1, read on the forward strand.
GAAAGGATGGAGGAAGAAAGCAGTCTGACAGTGACAGTGAGGTTTATTATTGATTTAATTATAAGAACTGCAGGGCCTGGGATTACCTCAGGTTCTAATAGCATGCATTGTTCCGACTGGTACAAAGGTTTACCCATACTTAGACATTTTGGGGATCTAAAAAAAAAGTATAAGAAGAAATTAAATGTCTCTTAGAATTCCATTTCTGAGCAATAAACACTGCTGATGCAAATGCGTTGTGGAACCTTCTAGGTGAAGGTAGAGAAGAGGACGAGGGTGTGTGTCCTCCTGGCACCATTAGCCTGCAGGGCAGAGGGCTTTGCAAATGGTTTTGAAGGTAACACAGCCTCCTCCCGCTTCCTTGCCTTGTTTCTCAGAACGTGTTTACTGTGCACACTGCTTTGCCAGTCTGGTGCCAGGCCCCGGGGGAGCAGGCGCCTCCCACTGACATTTTCTCTGAGCACTGACGGAAGCTTGTCACACAGAGCTCACACGGGAGTGTGTAAGAGAAGGTGCCAGGATCTGCAGGCCTGTTCCTTTCCCTTCCCGCGACCTCCCTTGTCCCTGTACACCTGGCAGAACACAGCAGGTGCATAATCCCAAGGAGGGAGATGGAACATTTGTTTTTGTGCTTGCTTTGCCTCTTTTGTCTTCTTTCCCTGGCTCTAGGAACATGGAGTAGACACGGCACGTTGTAGCTGAAAATATCCCTGTGAAGATGCTTTCGTGTTGCAGGTAAGACCTGAAGTCCACACACTCACATTTCGGAAACATACCTAGACTGTTTGCAGCAAAGACAGAATTAGAACTAAGTCCTTTTGGTTTTCTTACAGGTCTTTGGTTAGGGGAAGTGAGCAAACTGGGATGGCATTCGCTGTGGACAAGGTCCTGGAGGTACAGGTGTCTGAATTACAATGGCGGCAACTCAAAAAGGAGTTCCTGGTGCTGGCTGTTATGCTTGATGTCTTGAAATCGCTCACTTCAGTGTACACTCAACGTCCAGGCAGTGAGTGGTGGTTAGAAGCTGGACTGTTACCTTGGCTGTGAACTGTTACTTTGGCTGTGAACCATCCCATCATACTTCCTTCTCACTGCTAAGTCAGCCTCAGGCATCAGGCTAAGAATGTGACTCCTAGAGGACATGCGCTCCTAGCTCCAAAACCATTTCCTTCTTTGTCTTTTCATAATTCCCTCCCAGCTAGCAGGCTCTGTCTAAATCCTGTCGCTTAGTCTGGCCGCCATTGGGCAGATGAGTGACCCTGAGCTCAGGTATTCAGTGATGCTGAAGATCAAGGCAGATGGAAAGAAGGGCTGCTTGTAGAGGGATGGTCTCGGATGGGGTCCAGAGACTGTGGGGAAGGCAGGCCCAGTCATGTCTTGTGGAACTGACAATGAGCGAGTGTAGGATGGGGGTGGGGAAAGCATGGGCAGGCCAGGGCAGAGGTGGCAGCAGGGAAGTCCTGGCTCATCCAGAATTCAGCCAGCTGGCTCCAGTGGACATGGAGATGGGCGTTGCAGAAATAACCTGAGAAGGGGAGGAGGAGGGAGGAAATCAAAACCATGTAGTTTGGGGCCAGTCATGTGAAAGTACTAAGGAGTCCAAAAGAAAAATGAAATATTAAGACCAGGAAAATTAGAGCCTTTGGGTATTTAAAGGACCAGATAAGTATGTTCAATGGTGTCTTTTCAAGCACACAGTACCTTCAAGGTAGTTCCTAGATACAGAGTGGAAAGATACCCCCATAGCATAGGGGGAAGGAAGCCTTTTGAGAAAAGGTAGAAGCGGAATTCATTAATATCAGGTGAAGGAAACCAATAAGCCTTACTAGGGATGCAGAATGCAGTTCTCCTGCTTCTGCATTCTGCTTCCAGAATTAGACTTCTCTAAAGGAAGACACCAACAACCAAAAAGACACATGCATGAAGTCAGTCTTTGTCAGTTTTGCTTATTTATTTTATTTGAGACTCGTGGCCTGTGCAGGGGCTGACCCTGGGAGCCTCTCGCTCTCACAAAGCTTTTCTCCCTCAAGGCTGAGACTCAACAACTTGTGCACACCTCCACTTCCAGAATCTGTGGAAGTGGCCTTTCCTTAGGACAAAACCTAGGGAAGTTAGGCAAGAACAGGAGAGGGCAGGTGAAGGAGAATATGTGTGAATGGAAAGGTCATAATGAAGCCCATTTAAAGTTGTAAGTCAGGGGCTGGGAAGGTGGCTCAGTGGTAGAGCACTTGCCTTGCATGCCTGAGGCCCTGGGTTCAATTCCTCAGCATCACCTAAGCAGAAAAAGCCAGAAGTGGCACTGTGGCTCAAGTGGTAGAGTGCTAGCCTTGAGCTGAAGAGCTGAGGGACAGCACCCAAGCCCAGAGTTCAGGCCCCACGCCCAACAACAACAAAAAATAAGACAGATTCAAAGTGGGTGAAAAGAGAGGCAATAAGAAAGAGTAATCTAGAGGAAATATCACAATGACCCTCCCCCATTGTACAATTGATATACAGTAATAAAAATAAAGACACAAGCCTGATGCCAGTGACTCACACCTGCAATCCTGGCTACTCAAGAGACTGAGATCTGAGGATCACAGTTAGAAGCTAGCTGGGCAGGAAAGTCTGTGAGATGCTTATCTCTAATGAACCACCAACAAAATAAACCAGAAGTAGAGCTGTGGCTCAAGTGGTAGAGCACGAGCCTTGAGCAAAAAAGCCCCAGGATGTTCACACACACACACACACACACACACACACACACACACACACACCCCACATGGAAACCAACAAAGAAGAAAAGCATGGCTACCAAAGACCCAGCAGCACTTTCCCTCCTCCATTTGCTGTCCCAGATAAGAGGCTATGTTACGTGCTCCACACTGGCAGAGTGCCCATGTGGTCAGTCTCCACTGACAAGTGCAATTTCCAAGGATGTATTAACCCTTTTTTAAAGACCACAAACTAATGATAGGATAGCTCTGATTGCCATTACAGAACAAACTGTTCATATCCAGTCACAAAGGAACTAATGTTGAGGGGTTCTTTGTGCATCGTCAAATACCAGAGAAAGCCTAAATTACTAGAATCCTACAGAAATCATAGAATTTGCCGAGACAGACAGGAAAGCCATCTGTTGACATGTCTAGGGCATCTCAACCAGGAGTAGAACCACCCAGGAGTGTGTGTGTGTGTGTGTGTATACGCTCGCATGCGTGCATGTGTGTGTGTTAGAGAGAGAGAGAGAGAGAGAGATGTAATTTATTATGTAAGTCCTGTTGTCCTGAAGGTTTTGGTAGATATAAGAAAACAAGCATTTGCTTCAAAATGGCACGTGGGGCGTGCAGGGGCACCCCAGAAGTACAGGAACAGCAAAAACAAAGCACACCCCCCCGCAGTCAGCACACCTCATGCAGTCTTGCCCAGGAAGTCCAAGCCTACACAGAAGTGAACAGACAATACAGAAGCCACTCCTAACTCCGTGCAGTTCCTCCACTACCACCAACTTGAAGGCTGTGATGCTGCCCTATTTAGCTTAGTGCCTCCACCGGGCTCTCCATAACTCCTCACTGAAGCCTGAAGGGATCAGAAAATTCATCAGGACTCCTCTTTCTTACCTCCTTCTATCATTAGGACCTGCCCTGAGGTACTGTAGGTCACAAATCAGACACACAATCGGGAGAAGTAACGATGATGGTGTGCTGGCTGCAAAGATCCTTGGGACGCCTCCTAGGTTTCAAATATGGACATTCTGAACATGGGCTCTTGCCAGCGTGGGCCTGGGCCCAGTTCCCAGAAGCCATGGTGATGCCCCTGACCTGCAACAGATCCTCTGCAAACAAGATTTAGGTCAGGATTCTGAGATGGGGAGATGATTGTGTATTCCTGCTTGGGGATCGCAGGGGTTCACACCAGAGGGAGGCAGGAGGATGGAGATTGCAGGGGGAGTTGAGGACACTGCCCTGTCGGCTTTGAAGGTGGGGAATAAGGCAGACAACCTCAGAAGCTAGAAAAGGTACAAAACAGGTTGACCTCTAGGCCTCCGGGAAAACCTGCCAACCCATTTTAGATAGACGGCTAGAACCTCAAGAAAATAATTTGTTTTTGTTTTTGTTGGTGGTAGGGCTTGAACTCTGGGCCTGGGTGCTGTCCCTGAGCTCTTCAGCTCAAGGCTAGCACTCTGCCACTTGAGCCACAGCGCCACTTCTGGTTTTCTGGTGGTTTATTGGAGATAAGAGTTTCACTGACTTTCCTGCCCAGGCTGGCTTTGAACCGCAATCCTCAGATCTCAGCCTCTTGAGTAGCTAGGATTACAGGCGTGAGCCACTGGCACCTAGCTAAGAGAATAATTTGTGTGTTTTAAGTAGAACAATTTGTTACTGCACCAATTAGGCACTAATCCAAATAACCATGATCTCAGGATCTTTAGTTGCATTTCTCACCTTTAAAGATACATTAAAATACTCACTCAGGAAGCATTTATCGTTGCCAAATAGAGTCAGTACTGCTAACATCTAAGAACAAAGTGGTTCAGGCACGGAGTGGACTACATTTAATCATGACGTGGCTCTTATGACGTGTGTTATGAATGTAGGAGTTCTCACCTTTCTGATGCGATCGACGTGGTAACCAAACTCATCACAAGGAATTTTTTGTTGAGGGGGGATGGTCAATCTCATTGACACCACAGCCACCATCTCCATCTGGAAACTGACAGCCCCAGGAGCAGTGACCCTTGCTATTCCGGGTCCAGAATGTCAACTTGAAGTCGCTGCGCTCCGCCCCACATTCTGTCTGCACAACCGATGGACAGTCCCCCGTGGCTTTCTGCTTGTTGGATTGAGATTTCATTCTGCAAACCACATGCAGACAAAACTTTAAGGGAGTCATCTCAGCCATGAGCCAAGAACACAGGGATTTCTCCCTCAGCTCCTGAGAGGGCTGTCCCCAAGACAGGAATTCTAAGCAGCATCTTTTCCTCTTCTGGCTTCTCTGAGTATCTGGTAAAACGGGAGACACCTGACTTGGCTACAGAACCCTGTTCAGACTTGCCAGCTGCCTTCCTCCTTTCAGCAACCCCTGCCAGTAACAACCTCGTGGGATTCAAATGCTGCCCAAGTCCAGGGGGTTAAGAAGATAACTTCTCCCTTTGAAGATGCACTCTGTCTCACCATGGGGGCTATTGCATCCAGCTGTGTCTCTGTTAGGGTTTTTTGTCCTTTTCTCAGTTCTTGCTGAGATGGTATTATTTGCTTGTTTATCCCCTCCCCTTCCCTCAAGAATAGAAACCTGAATTGCTTTTGTATAGGAAACCAAATTATTGAATTTTAAGAAATGATCTATTACTCCTTCAGAATCAAGACAAATAAACAGCTGCTGGTACAGCGCATCTATATGAGTCATAAATTCAGAAAGTAGAAATGAGGTTTACACAGGGGAAGGAAGGAGGAAAGGAAAGAAGGAAGGAAGGCAGGAAGGAAGGAAGGAAGGGAGGGAGGGAGGGAGGGAGGGAGGGAGGGAGGGAGGGAAGGAAAGAAAGAAATAGCGGGCAGGATATAAAACTGAGAACAAGCAGGGTGCCAGTGGTTCACGCTCATAATCCTAGCTACTCAGGAGCTGAGATCTGAGGACTGTGGTTCAAAGTCAGTCAGGACAGGAAAGTCCATGAGACTCTTATCTCCAATTAACCACCAGAAAACCAGAAGTGGCGCTGTGGCTCAAGTGGCAGAGCGCTTGCCTTGAACTGAAGAGCTGAGGGACAGCACCCAGGCCCAGAGTTCAAGCCCCATGATCAAAAAAACAAAAGAACAAAACAAAACAAAAAAAACCTGAGAACCATTCAGTGCCAGCAAATAGGGCTGGAAGCATGGCTCAAATGGTAGAGCATCAGCAGTAAGAAAAAAATCCCAGGGAGAGCACAAAGCCCCAAGTTTCAGCCCCAGTACCAGCAAAAGAAATAACGGAAAGACATATGAGGAGTGTAACCCTTCTCGATCAATAGTGATTGGGTGAGTGAATGAACGAATGGGTGCTGGAAAAGGAAGCCATGCTTACTGAGTTCTTCCGTGCTTACCAGGAGACACATGTGAAATGAAGTACTTTGTATGTGAGAGCTTTTGAGTTCTTGCTACAACTTGGTGAGCCAGATTTTGTTCCTGGTGCTCTTTTCCCAGTAAGAGGCTCCACAGGAGCCGAGGTTGCTTAACCAACCTTGCTGTCCAAGTCTAGGCTGTGTTGGAAGAGTCCCCTCACTCACCCTTGGCCTTGTACGTCTGCAGGACAAGAGCTAGAGAAACCCTATGGCTCTCCAGCACCTTAGCTGTAAGCCAGACTTCTGGAAAGTGCTTCAGATTTTCACGATTTCCTGTCCTCTGTTTAGGACTGGGGCTTGAACTCAGGACCTCACACTTGCTCTGCGGGGGGTCTAGCTCTTGAATCATAATCCCAGGCCTTTTTGCTTTAGTTTGTTTGTCCACATGGATCTTAATACTTTTATGAAGTCTCACCTGGACCGTGGTTCTCTTGCCTTTACCTCCCAAGTACCTAGGTTGACAGAAGTGTTCCACTCTGCCTGGCTAGTGCATGTCCTTACGTACTATGTTTGTATATTTGCTCTGTACACTGAAAAGCTAAAACCTGTGTTCCTTCAGGAATACTAGAAGTTTAAGCTGGAGGAACCAGAGGAAGACATGAACGATAATTATCTTAAATATACTGCATGGCTCTTCAGGTCACAGGATAATAATTCTTACCTCAGTACTTGCAGTCAGGCAGGTCTGACTTCAAATCCTCCTTCTTGTTGTGTGACCTTGGATTTGGTTGTGTGTGCTTTTTAAATCTTTCCTGTACTTCCTTTTTCCCACAGGTAATGTGGAGTTGATGGAGTTGATGAGGTTCCCTCCCGCTGGGGCTATTGTACGGTGTTCACACAGCATCTGGTAAATAGAAAACAGCCCCGTCGTTGACCAGTGCAGTGTGTGGTAGTCTGAAGGTTGTGTTTGCCACGGCTGCTGCATGGTGTTCGTTGCCTTTGTGATCATTATGATTGTAGTAGCAATGGCATTTTTTTTCTTTATTTGAGCAGTACTTGGATTTGCACTCAGGGCCTTGCACTCACTAGGCGGACACTCTACCACCCAAGCTACGCCCTAGTCCTTGCTGCTTTATTTTGCGCACCAACCAGCCTCTGAGTGTGATCCTCCTATCTCTGCCTCCCAAGTGTTATACAGGAATTCAAATGGCAACACACAGAGAAGCCATGTTATGAGAGGCTGAATCGGGAGTCTTGGTTAGGAAGCTGGTCACAGTGAGCAGACTCTAAAATCCTGCCATCTCCAATGCAGTTAATACTGTTAGGAAATTGAGTTTTGAGAGAGAGCAAACAAAAGACCTGATCAACTCTAAAGAAGAGTTACAAAGGGACTCTATGGTGACTTGAAGAGTCAGGAGACACCAGGCCTGGTGTGATGGCGGCCGAGGAGGACGGGCTTACGTGGGGTCCTGGTTAGGGACAGGGTCACAAGGGAGCTTGAGAGTTCAAAGTCTCACAAGTACAGCTCTGGCAGGTCCCTGAACCTATTGCCCAAGTCCCCACCCCATCTGCTTCTAGGCATTCAGGTGCCCATCACCGGGGTGGGGGTGGGGAAGTGGAATCTCACCTCTAGATTTTCTGGAAAGTCTCCATCATCTATTAAATGCCCAGATAGCTGTGAGAGCAAGATGGCATTACTTAGATCCAGTTTCCACATTTCACAAGTAGCTGGTATTTCAGGCACACCCTACAATGCCTGGAAGGGGGGGGGGCATCATTTCTTGAGCCAAATAGCCACAGTGTAGAGCAATAAGGGTGGCCGATATGGCCTGGCTGTGTGCCCAGGAGAGAGGAATGTGTTCTGGTGAGGCACTTGCCAGGCAGATGCTGCCATGGCTCCCGCTGAGTGCTCAGTGGTGACCTCATTGCTCAGAGACACTGTGGGCCACGGGCCTCCTCAGCTGCCCTCTCTGGTAACTGGCAGGACCCTGGAGATGCTGCACTGACTGCTAGATTTTCTCTGTCAGCGATCAGCATCTGCTATTGCAGTTCAACAGGAAAGAAGGGAAAACGCACCCTTATCCCACCCCAGCCATGTGAGTTTGCTACAGCTGGGCTGTGTGGGCCAGCATATGGCTTTAGGAAAGCTGCTTGGTTCACTTAGCACAGTTCCATGGCCTGTGCATGTTCAACACATCTTAACATTAAAGTCGTCAGGCAGCTGGCTCCTCTCCTGCCTCCTGCACAGGCTGACTCTGCACTGGGCTCTGGAGAACCAGCAATGTGGGCTGGCGGGGAGGGGAAGACTGCAAGGGAGGGGCTTTCTGCTGGCAGAAGCCCTGAGAGCTGCTCAGTACAGGCTTCATGCAAATGGTGTGGCATCTGCTGAAGCAAGGAGGAGTTTGCACTCCTTTGAATAAAAGGCAAGCCAGCCCCCCTTCCCCTGCAGTAGGTCAGGGAGTTTCTTTGAGACAGAGAAATTAGGACCCATGCCAGGTCAGTTTTGCTTTCAATGAGGGAGAAAAGACAAGCTCTAGAATGCACTTGAGCAGGATTCCCACATGAAAAAGACAGCTGAATCTTTGGGGCTGGCAAGGTTTTAGAAAGAAGCCCAGGCATCGTGAGTGTTTTGACTGTGAACAGAGGCATTGCATGGGGTCTGGCAAAACACAGGAGGAGGGGAGCTGGGGGCGGGGGGAGGGGAGCTGCGAGAGGAGGAAGGCTGCGGGAGGAGGATGAAGGGAGCTGCAGGAGGAGGAGGGAGGAGCTGCAGAAGGAAGAGGAGAGGAGCTGCAGGGGAGGAGAAGGAGGGAAGGAGGAGGAGGAGGAAAGGGCTGAGGGAGGAGGAGGAGGGGAGCTGCAGGGGGAGGAGGAGGAAGGAGTTGCGGCAGTTCAGATGTTATACTTTGCAAATGGAACGCAGGGTATGTCAAACCACTCAAGCCTTCTGAGTGCTTAGCCAGGAGCTCTGTGGTGGACACATGGCAGGGGAAGGCATCAGGTGCCTGGAAGGAGGCAAGAAACTCAGACCCCCAGTGTTCACAGCTGTCCGCTCAGAGCAGAGGAGTGTGACCAGCTGGATGCTTCAATAAAAGTGAATGACGTTATCAAGAAGGCTTGTTCTGTGAAAGACCATTTTGCCTGGAGAGATGGGTGATGAACTTTGACCTTTCTAAGGTGATCTGTTCTCTGGAGTGTTTTAGCTACTTCTTACCTTTACCAAAATATGCAGTAGGCCTAGAAATATCTTGGTAACTCTTCTCCTTCTCCTTCTCCTTCTCCTTCTCCTCTTTCTCCTTCTCCTTCTCCTTCTCCTTTTTCGGTCTGTATTAGTTACCTATGGCTGCTGTAGCAAGTTACCAAAAATTTGGGGGCTTCAATTCTCTTATAGTTCTAGATGGCTGAAGCTGGCTGAAGTTAGGGGTACTGGAAGGCTGGAGTTTGTTCCTTGGCCTTTTGCCTCATTAGGCTCAAGACCCACTGTGGAGTCACTCCGCCCTTCCGTTTGCCCCTCTCATATCCCCAGCTGCATCCTCCAGCTCTCTTTTCTCTTTTACAAGAGCCTTGTTCTCTGGTGATCCCCGGTAACAGAGTGACATCACGCTTCCACCATACTTCATTAACCACATCTCCTGCTCCGCAGCATGCCCCTGCCTTCCCATTCCCGAAGACCTACCAAGGACTCCTTCCAGCACCCTGTCTTGGGCCTGGGGCAGGGCTAAGCTCACACTCCCAAGGGAAGACAAGAATAAATTCAGGGGTGGCACAACCAGAGTTCCTGTGGAGATGGTGCCTAGGGAATGAGGGCAGGGGACTTTGCTTGCTCTGGCCTGTAGACAGGAAGCAAGGAAAGTTAAGTGGCTTCTAAAGGATCGGTGGAAGCCATAAAAGCCACATTAGGAAGGCTAGCCTTTGTCCCCAGAAGAAAGGGAGCTGCTTCATGTTTTCCATAACAGAGGATGCACTAGGGGAAAGTCAGACAGAAACCAGGCTCTTTTTGCCTGAGTCCCTCAGATGACTGCTATTGGCCATAGACAAGCACTGTTGGCAGGTCGAGGTAAGGGACATGTGGCCTCTATCTCTTAATATGTAATTTTTGAAATAAAAGAAAAGCCTGTGGCCATAATAATGCTATAAAAATTTTATATGAGAATGGATTTTGAAATAGCTTGATGTTCAGAGGATAGGCAATCAGCTTAGCTTGACTTGGAGAGTAGGTAGAGCCAGGAAGTAAACCCATGATAGACCCCATCAGCCAGCTTGTGCCTTAAGCACAGGGAAAAACTTGAAGCAGGAGGAAGATCAGCACAGCCCTTGGGTGGGGCACACGAGGTGTGGCCAGCACACGGTGGTGGATCCCCTGTAGGTGGGGACCAGAAAAGCAAAGAAGGGTCCTATACAGCTGCACCATGTAGGTTACGCCTGTCATCCTAGCTACTCAGGGGGCTCAGATCTGAGGATCCCAGTTCGAAGCCAACCTAGGAAAGAAAGTCCATAAGGTTCTCTTCCCCAATTAGTCAGCAAAAAGCTGAAGTGGAGGCAGAGTTTGTGTGACAGAGTACCAGCTATGCACAGAAAGGCATGTAGAGAGGGACAGACAAACCCACTTCCTGTCCTTCCCCATTCCACAAGGTCACTGTTCTGGAAATGACAACCTTCTGAGAGATTCTGCAGGTAAGGAGCAAGAGCAAAGCTGGGTCAGGCCTCCTCAAAGAGATGGGGAATGCCTCCCTGGTTATATTAAGACTTGATTGGTTGTGTTAGCCGAGCAGACAGAGAATTTCCCATTAGCCCTTGCTCTGAGGACCCTTGCTGTTGAGTTGAATTTCCTTGCAGTGTTTCTACAGGGCAATAATATTTAGGCTTTCTCAAATGTTTCAGTAGCTAGAGAGAGACTCTGTTCAGAAGGAAGCTGTGCTTGTGACACCAGGACACCAGGGACTAGTTCTTACCCCATAATGAGTTAACCAAGACCTTGTCACCTTTGTTCGCCACCTGGATGAACCATTGCTAGCCAACCAACCTCCTCCCCTGCCCCTCTGTAGGCTGGCCAGTTGCCTATTAGTTCCCAGATCCATGACCTACCTTTCTCTCACTGTGTACTGTGGAATAAAGCTACATTTTCCAGGTTCTCTTGCCCCTGAGCTCAGCCAGCAGGTAGCACGGGTAGGAGATTGGACAGCAGAAGAGAGACCAAACCTTGGAAGATACTATTGCTCTTGGAACTGGTCAGATTTCTATCACTGTGACAAAATACCTGAGCAAGGCAACTTAAAGGAGGAAGGGTTTGGTTTGGCTTGCGGTTCGGTCTGTGGCCAACCTGCTCCACTGCCGCATGCCTAGAGTGAAGCAGATCACAGTGCAGGAGAGCCTGGCAGAGCAACGACACTCTCAACTCATGGTAGCCAGGAAGGAGAGAGGTTGCAAGAGAAAGAGCATATCTCCAGTATTTACTTCCTCCAACCAGGCCCCACATCCTACTCACCACACCTCCTGGTGGTCCATCCGACTATGAGCCTTCAGTGGATCCATCTGCTGATGAGGTCAGAGCCAGACAGTCACACCTGCCACCCGTGCGGACAAGCCTTCGATACATGAGTTGCATAGAGACACTGCATATCCAGACCAGCACTGTTGAGTCACTTGGACTCACTTGTCCCCAACATAGCCCCACCGCCTGCAGCTTCAGCTATGTTGGTGACTGGCCCCAGTTCCTTGGATCTAGAACTCTACTTCTTCCTGTGTCTCTCGAGCCAAGGACACAGGGTAGCAGAGGTGGAGTGGAGAGAGCTGTTTCCTGCTCTCCCTCCCCACATCATTTCTCCCTCTGTTTCTCCACCATCTTGGATGCGTTGTCTCTTCCATCCTCTTTGTGTTAGCCCAGCAAATTCCCCTCTTTTCCTAATACCTGGAATCTCTCCTTTTTCCTGGGCTATGACTAAATCTACCTCATGTAATTTCTGGATCATGTGCCACTGGAACCCCCAAATGCTATCCTGGGGGGGGTTGAAATTTAACTCAGGTATCGTTGCTTCTCATTTAAGTGCAAAAAGAAAAAATCACGCACAAAAAACACAACAACCTTTTCACATTTTTCCTGGCTTTTCCCTTTTCCTGTACATTTGGGACAAAGAAAGCAGCTGAGAGTTTTATATTAAGACAAAGAGAGCTATTACGATGCAAGAGACACATGATTTTAAGATTCATCAGGGCACATCAAAACATTTTGGCTCTTGTAAGAGGCCAGGGAATAAAATACCCTTTTCTGTTAGGAAATGAGCTTCCGTGGAAGAGAAGGACTTATGGACGCTTCCAAGTATTGGTAGCGACTAGAAGATGGAAAACTTCTCCAATGGGCTAGCTAGTGATTATTTTATACTCTCGGGTCATGTGATCTCCTTGGCTCTGATAGTCACCCTCGCTACTGGCAGGGGATTGGTTTCAGCAACTCCAAAGATACCAACATGTATGGATGTTCACATTCTTCACATAATACAGTAAAGGATGTGCACACAACCTAACACATCCTCCTATCTTCTTGAAATCATCTGCAGATCGCTTATAATGCCAAACTCAACGTAAATGCTATGTAAACATTTACTATACTGTATTATTTAGGAAATTATGACAGGGAGAAAAGTCTGTATGTGTTTAATACATATGCAATTTTTCCCCAAATATTTTGGGTCTGTGATGGATAGAAACAACAGATGTGGGATTTGTGGAGAAGGGGAGGGGAGCGTGTACTCAACTCTGCCGTTGAAGAACGGCAACCATCCACCCTACGCCCACAAAAGGCAACACCTGGTGACAGCAGCCAGCAGTGATGGTGGTTGCAGGGCTGGGAGTGGTTTAGAGTCTTCACAGTCGATCCCCTGAGGGAAACTGAGGGAGAGGTGTGTGGCTTCCTTGGGGTGGTCGGCAGGCTAGAAGCAGGAAGAGCAGCTCAATAACCATTATTGTTTAGATCCTAACCATCTCCCCAAACTCAGGCTCCCATCTGCTGGCCCTTTGGGAAGCAGGTGGTGTCTTTGAGAGGTGGACCTGGCAGAAGCAGGTCACTGCAAGCGTGTCCTGGAAGGAGATGCGGAGATTCAAGCTTCTTCCTCTCTCCTTTCGCTTCCTGGCTGCTGGGAGGTAAGCAGCTTCCTCTCCTGACCCCCATCACCATGCTCTACTTAGAAAGTAGAGCAAGTGTCAAGCCACCACGGGGTGAAACATCTGAAACAGTGACTGAAAATTCATCTTGCTTCCTTTGAGTTGATTTGCTTAGGTATTTTGTCTCAGCAGAGCCAACTCACATAGTGGCCCATCTTGATTTTCTGGTTCAGAGGCCTGTCACACCTGAGCCAGGTAAGCACAATCAGGTTGGACAGTGGCCTCTTCCCGGCCCCAGGTCTCACTGTGTGAGGGACGCCCTCTCGTTTCCCCTCCCTTCCGGGGAACGTGGGAACACTTGGGTTGCCACTGCTCTGGTCCTGCTCCCTGGGCACTCGCAGCGTTGCTCAGCACCACCTCTGCTCCTTGTTATGGTCTTGGCTTCACACATGGCATCACGCTGGGCTCTGAGCCATTGACTTGCTCCTTGCATTGAGAAAGTGTTCATGGCCTGTTTTCATGTTTCCAGTGACTGCCTTGTGTTACAGGGGGCGCCCCAGTGAATGTAGCTAATTAGCATTTGCGAAATGACTCCTGTGGCTGAGGTGAGGCCCACCCAGAAGGGCCAGGTGGATAATCACCATCATACCTGGGCCTTACCTAATTCCCGATCCACCTTGGGAGGGTTTTGTTGGGTTTTTTTTTTCACCCTTGTTAAGTGGGGAATTGCAGTCTGAGGGCTGACACCAGCTGTGGTTTGAAGTGGCTGGAATGTTTCTGTGGGTGGTACAGAGCTGGGCATAAATGTTGATGGATATGTTGGAGAAATTACCTCTCGGGCCCTTCCCAGCTGCTTTGAGGTAGTGTTGGGCAAAAGGACACTTCTGAGCAGATGTACAAATAGCAATTAGATGATTTAAAAAGTCTTCAGATCAATATTGATGCGTGGATGAGAGAAAACATACTCCTGGAGCATCTGTGATCCGAGAGAAATCTGAATGCCACCCTCCACTGCCTATAGTCTTCTTGAACTAAAAGTCAAAGGGTGAGGAAGGGAATACACTTGGAGTGATTATGCCTGACACCTAATAGGCACTTGTGAATGAGCAGATGGATGCGCGAATGAAGGGTACAACAGGACCCCCTCTTCCAAGCTCTCTTGGGGAGAAAAGAATTCATCGTTTATCTAAACTGGGAGGTTGAACCCAGGGCCTTTAGCTAGTGATCTACCAATTGAGCTGCACTTCCAGCCTGGTTTTTTGTGTTTGTTTGATTTTTGCTGTGTAAGGTAGAGTCTTGCACTGTTCTGCCCAGGCTGACCTCAAAGCTTAATCCTCTGGACTTCATCCTCTGGAGCAGATAGGACTACAGCTGTGAGCCACCAGTGCCTGGATGCTGGTGAGACTCCTTCACTGGCTGAGTTTTACTTACACCACCAGCCACTAATGCACGTGTAAGAGGTTCATTCAGTTACCTGGCTTGTCTTGGGGGCAGCGGTCCTTAGAGACTGCTGTCTGCTTTGTAAAAGAGAGACGCCATGGAGGCCTTACAGCCAAGGAATTGAGAGCAGATCGACTCCTCCATGGGCCAAGCGCTGCCCAAGCCGAGCACCTCAGCTCCCACATGGCACGGTATGGTGAGGTACAGTAAGGGCATGGCAGCTGCCACGCAGTATGGTACAGGGCAGGGCAGTTCCCACTGCCGCCCTTCAGTGCTGTGATTTAAAGTTTTTAAGCAATCTTTTGGGAAGTACTGAGAAACTCAGGGCTTCACCCTTGCTAGGCCGGCACTCCAGTTGAAACATACCCTTAGTTCTTTTGACCTGAGTTTATTTTTCAGAGACGCCCTCATACTTTTCCCCCAGGCTGGCCTCACACTGAAGTGCTCCTATCTCTACCTCCGAAGTAGCTTGGATTATAGGTGTGTCCCATCATACCTATGCTACACCTTATTATAATTTCCTTCTTCTCGCTACCACTTGAAATGTGTCCCCTAGCCCCGACTTTAAGTTTGTTTCTCAGATAAGATCTTGTGGTTTTATTTTTTCCCCCAAGCCATCCTAGTATGAGATCTTTCTGCCTCTACCTTCTCAGCAGCTAGAATTACAGGTGTGGCCATCACTCCGGACTTGTTTCAAAGGTACAATTTTGCTGTTTTTACCCAGACTGGCCTTTAACCACAATCCTCCTGTCTCTGCCCTTTCAAGTACCTGGGATTACAGGTATGGGCTACCATTCCCTGCTGTTTCCCTATCGTCTTTATAAGAATGATTTACATAGTTGTATGATCTATTTGGCCCTAAATGCTTATGAATGCATACCTCTTTACTGAATAAAACACACAGGATCTCACCTACCCCCGATCATGGACTTTCTCTGCCACCTTTGCACTCTGTGAAGAATTCTAACACGTCTCCCAGAGGCCACAGAGTCTAACAGCATCGTGAGTGATGGTGAAGCCTTTCACAATCGCTGCTCTGTATTTGCAAGAGAAAAATGGCTGCCCCTCGTGTTCAGTAGGTCTGGCATTCAATCCAGTGTATAATAGGGGTCGTGGTACCAAAACACCCATCCATGCGAGAAATAAAGCATTTGTTCAAGGCAAGCAGGCAAGCTGGAGGGTGGGCTTGGGGCAGAGGTGGGGGCCAGGAGCCTGCCAGGGAGAAGGGGTTGATGGATGGGCTGTGAAAAGAGATGGAGAGGCAGAAAACAGCTCAGAAGGTGCCTCTGACCATGCCCTTGCCCTCCCCTGAGGCTGTAGCATTGGAGCTGTGGCTGGTACTGGGGACAGGGAGTGGCCTCAAAGCAGACAGCTGGTACTTTGGGGGTAGCTGGCAATTGACCCATGACGTGTGCATATGTGTGTGTGTGTGTGTGTGTGTGTGTGTGTGTATACACAGTGGGATTGGAACACACACCAGGTACACATGCCAGGCAAGCTCTGTACCCCTGAGCCACAACTCATGAGTTTAGTAAGTGAAACTGGCTGAGCCTAGCCCCAGAGCTAGAGCCCATCCAGGGCTCCACCCCTTGGAAGGGTGAGCAATGGGCGATGGGGCCAAGTTGATGACATAATGTGGCCCTACTCACTTCCATCCTTGAGTGTTTCCTGATTCCAGCCAGACATGGCCTCACCCTAGGCAGCAGACCTGGCCTAAAGCTGGTGGGGATAAAACCAGCATTCTCCATCCAGGCATGCCAGCATGGGGCTGGGTGTGAGCAAATGCCCATCTCAGGGAAGAGAAAGAGCAACACTGGAGGCCAGAGGTCAGAGGTTGGTCAGGCCTGCTCCCATTGGCCTCTGTGTTCACTCCTTTTCATGGAGATGCTTTGCCCACAGCCAAGCCACTGACACCCCCGGGGCGGGGAAGTTGCTGTGGGTTTGCCCCTGTGTGTTTGAAGCTTGTACTTGTGTTGTAAAGCTCATCTGTAGACTGTGAGGCTGGGTTGGGAGACTCGATGACAAGGCAGCCATCTGCTGGTGAGGCAGGTGTGGAGCCTCGCTCCAGGCAGCGCCTCACACACCGCGGGGCTCCCGCAGCCATTAGGAGCCGTGGCCCTGCAGTTTCCAAGGCTTCTCAGGGCTGTCAGGAAACCAGCAGGAGGCATGCACGAGTCTCATCAGGAAAGCTCTCTCCTGACCTTCTCAAAAAGAGCTTTTGTGGGTGCCATCTTTCTAAGAACAATTTTGCAAAAACATATCAGATATATTTACAGCACCATAAGGCTTTGGGTCCTTTCATGTTATCTGTATTTGATTTTAAAAATGTCTGTTTCCTTCAGCTCACCCTGAGTTCAAAGCCCACCACTGCCAAAAAATAAAAAAGGAAGACAAGAAAAGGCAAGAAAAAAATTCCAAGTTGGACTTCAAAAAGAGCTGCAGCCAGTTGGGTTTTTATAATTTTCCTTCCTGCTAAGGGAGATCTGTGGTATTAACCTTACACATGTCCTAAGTGAAATGAGATAATTTCACTTCAAAACGCTTTTCAAGCTAGATAAACAAAACTAGCACAGAAATTAATCAGGCTTGTTCCAGTTGGATGCATACCCGAGGACAAGCGCACGTGCACATGAGGCACGTCTCAGTGGGCTGTGTCCTTGAACTTCTCCCTTCTGCAGAGAGGACCATGGAGATGGAGGAACGTCGGCCAGTTCCCTGGGGCCCACAGGAAAGAAGAAAAGAGCTTTGGAAAGAGCTCAGCTGAGCCCTCAGCCCCCAGCCCTGGCAGACAGCCGTCAGTCAGGTGTTTATATTTGGCAAGGTGTGGAGGAACTTGCACAACGAAAACCCAAACCCCTCCAAACCCCACCGCAGTACCTGAGCCTCACTGGGCTTGCGGCTTGTAGCGTGTTATTTATTGTTTTGGCTGTAATTGCTGGCATTACCAGAAACATTAGTGTTAGCTATAGTGCCCAGCTCAGCAGGAATAATTAAAAGGCAGAGGCCACGTGGTCAGCAGGAAAAGAGCAAGTCCAGGCTATTAGAGGCAGATGTGCCATGGATTGGCCATTAGCAACAGGGCAGTAGACAGAACTCACAGCCTGGTGGACACAGAAGGTTTGTACACAAGCCGGGGTTTGCTGAGCTTTAGGAAGAGAACAACCTTCCTTGGGGAGAAGAGCCATCTTATTGAGGGCGTGACCCCTATGCTAATCCATGACACACCTTTCAGGGCACAGTGCGTCTCTCTCCATTCTAATGGAGACAGCTCGACCTGGCACCAGAAGGCAGACCAAAGCCGAATTCCTTTTTTTTTTTTTTTGCCAATCCTGGGGCTTGAACTCAGGGCTTAGGCACTATCCCTGAGCTTCTTTTGCTTAAGGCTAGCTTTCTACCATTTGAGCTACAGCACCACTTTTGACTTTTTCTGTTTATGTGGTACTGAAGAATTGAACCCAGGGCTTCATGCATGCTAGGCAAGCACTCTACCACTAAGCCACCTTCCCAGCCCCAAAGCTGAGTTGTTTTTCTTCTACTTTTCTCCTGATGTTCTGGAAAGAGATGAAAGGGACAGAAGAATAAAAGATGGGGAAGAATGTGACCTTAGGGTCACAAGAGAACAGAGGTTTACTCAAAAATCTAGAAAGAGCCAGGGGCAAGAAGCTCATAACTATAATTCTAGATACTCAGGAGGCTGAGATCTGGATTATGGCTCAAAGCCAGACCAGGCACAAAAGTCTATGAGTCTCCATCTCCAGCATAATCAACAAACATCTGGGCTGGAGACATGGCTCAAGTGGTAGAGCGCTGATCAGTTAGCAAGAAGCAAGCAAAAAGCCTCTGTTCAAACCTCAGCACCATCGAAAAGACTCTGAAAGAAGAGGAAGGAACACTAGTAAACATATTAGATATACTGTGTTGTTTAATTACTGTTCATCTTACAAATAAGGTAGATAGGACTCAAAGCATTTTAAAAGAACTCTCCACAGCAGGTGAAAGATGGTACTTTTGTGTACCTGTCATGTGTGCATAAATACTGCATGTCCAGTACTACCCAGTTAATGCATGGATCTGCTCCAGTACTACAAGGAAGTAGAAAAAGCTGCCTCCTCTGCTTTGCTTGGGATTTATTTTGTGGCATCTCAAATCCTTGCTTAAGGCTATTTTCAACTACATTGAAATACCGAGGGTACACAGTAGCATTGCCTGAATAGCAAGTGCTCATTAGAAAAGATTTTAGTGGTTGAACTCACGAATGGCTAACTGATCATGCTTAGCACATCACAAGGGTCAGTTTTGTGTGAAACAGGTATTATGCTAGTTACTTTTATTTCACCAAGGGCCGGCTCAGCAAGCCATCCAAACACCTCTGCATAGTTCATACTGTAGCTATCCTCATCTCACAAGGCAGGTAACAGAGGAACAAAGCTCTTAAGAAAGCTGGATTTGATAGTTCATGTTTGTAATCCAGAATACCCAGGAGGTTGCAATAGGAGGATTGCTGGCCTGGTCAGAGATCTTATCAGAAAAAAAACCCTAAAACTAAGAGGGGCATGGTTCAAGTGGTTGGGTGCCTATAAACTCAGGGTCTTGAGTTCAAGACACTGGTACTGAAGAAAGAAAGAGGAAAGGAGGGAGGGAAGGAAAGAGAAAAGAAAAGCTTAAGAAATTTGTTCAGAGCTTTACCACCCAGTAAGGGGTGGCAAGAGCTGTAATAGAGGCAGTCTGATGACCCAGCAAAATTCTGAATCATTCTGATGGGCTGGATATGGGAAATTGTTAACCCTCACCACAGGCACCTGGCCATTTTCATCTCAAGGAAATATGGTAGGCTTGCCCAATATGGGACTATATTCATATCTGGGGAAGCACAGGCAGGCATGTCCATGGACACCTTAGGGGGACAGAGGCCTGCCACAGATGGACTTGGCAGGAGCAAATATCCAAGATCGTGCTTGAGGAAGGCTGAGAAGGCCATTGTCCCTTGAATCAGGGCCCTGCTCACCACTGAACTAGTTGTCTCCAGACAGGACATTCGCTGAGGGATGAGTGGGACTGAACTCCAGCCACAGGTGCACAGTCCCACTGTGGAAGGCCAGGGCTTCCCAAGCTTGGTGCCCTTGGAGCTCTGTCCACCCAGGTGAAGACACCTTTCCTCACTTGTGTAACAGGGTCCGGTGGCCTGATCCTCAGCCAAGAGGTGCCACACAGAGCCGGGAGGAGGCCACAGCCTGGACATTCCCTGTTTTTGACCTTTGTGCTGGCATGATCCATTGCTCTCAGTTGCTGGAGTGCCTGGCCCAGGGCCAGGGGTGAGATCCTAGCTACAGCTGTCAAATAATTGGGGAATAAGGAAAAACAGACTTAAAATATGCCTGGAATTTTAAGCTCTCTCTGTTCTATGTCAAGACTCTATATTTTGGCAAAGTATTAAAGGATCTCAGAGAGTACACTGCCCAAGATAAATTGGCACCAAGGTTTGGAAGGCGGTAACTATTCAGATATTGGTGCCAACTAGGTATATAAACCAAACAAATCAAATGAGAGCTTAAGTAGGGCCCGGCCACATGTTTTATTTTAGTTTATTTAAATTAGTGTGTGTGTGTGTGTGTGTGAGAGAGAGAGAGAGAGAGAGAGAGGAAGAGCTCTATGCTAGGGATTGAACTTTGTATTTTATGTATATTGAGCATACATTCTATCCCTGAGTTATATCTCTAGCAAAATCCTTTACATTTTATTTTCTCTAAATTAATGCAGCAGGTATACTTATTTATGGCACATAGTGTGAGGTTTCAGTCCACATGGGCACTGTGGGCTAGCATTTCCATTTGTGTTTGAAAGAGTTGAGCCTGTCTCAGGATGTTGTAAATTATAGTCACCCTACTGCACAGTGGATAGCTAGAGCTCACTCTTCTGCCCCCTGAACTTTGTCCATCCTTCCACCTCCCCCTTCCCTCCCTCCTGCTACACCTTGGACTTGAAGGGTCCCCTGAAGGCTCTTGTTTTGGAGGCTTGATTCCCAGTTGGTGGGCTTGGGGGGGAGTGATCATATCTCAAGTGTTCTGACCATTTGCCTCAATGGTTGGTCCGTTGATGGTTCCTAATTTGATGGCGTTTGGGGAGCTGGTGGGGATCTTATAAGGTAGGACCTAGATAGAGGAATTAGGCTGTTGGGGCTATATCTTGTTCTTCCCTCCTTTTCCTTTATTTTTTTCCATTCTGGGGATTGAACGCAGGGCTTTATACTTGCCTGTCACGTACTCTGCTATCTGAGCCATTCCCTTTTTCCCCAGCCCTTTTTCATTTTTACTTCTCAGGGTCTTGCTTTATGCTTGGGATGGCCTGGGCTGTGATTCTCCTTCTTGTATTTCCTCGTATCATTGGGGTGGCCAAGACATGTAACCATGACTAACCATGGGTTGGGATGAGGTCTCACAAACTTTTATATCCAGGCTGTCCTCAAGTTGTGATCCCTCCCCACTCCCCCCCAACCATTTCTGCCTCCCAAGTAACTAGGTTTACAGGCTTGACCTACCATGCCCTGACAGGCTTCCTCTTTCTTGAGGTTTCTATCTCTTGCCTCTGTCTCTCTCCCTCCCTCCCTCCTTCTCTGTCTTCTTCAAGCTACCTTGAAGTGAGCAGCTTGTCTCTTCTCTGTTTCTCTCTGCAGATGCTGCTCTGCACAGGGCCTGGTGCACATGTCCCCGCCCCCCCTCCCCCGTGCCACCCACTGTAAGGCCCGGGTAGGTCTGAAGGGCACCTCTGTACTGGGGCTTTGCCAGGCCAACTCTTGTAAGGGAGGGAACAGAATGGGGGAGAGCATGGCCCACAGCAGAGCATGTGAAGCCCTTAACAGCCCAGTGGGGAAAAGCAAATGTAATTTCTCTTCTCGGTTTTGCCTCAAATGCATCACAAATTGGAATCGCTTCATGTCCAAAGCCTCATTAGAAAATGTTTCTGAACGGCAGCACAGCCCATTAAGGCTCATTCTGAAGAGTGGTTTTACGTTCTTCACATTTGCGCCTATATTTGTTAAAGATCAAGTTCAATTTTTGAAATTGCCAGCTGTCTTGGCTGAGCTACAGCGTGGAAGTCAGAACTCTTGGGGGACCCTGCTTGGAAATAATACAGTTCCCTCCCCCCCTCAACTCGGCATCAGAGCCAGGGGATCGGCATTGTTGCTCAGAAATCAGGACCGCAGATTAAATTAATTTTATCAAAGTCGCTTTCTATGAAATGACTGATTTCAAGTCTCAGTAAATTTAGCGCATCTCAGCTGACTCATTTGGCACTGGTGGCAATGGGAGGGTTTCTGTTCTGGGTAGATGATCCCAGGTTGATTTGTCAGTGGAGCATCCCACCACCGTGTCCCCCACTTTCCACCATTAGTTTTCCCAATCCTCAGTTGTCTTTTTAGCAGCTTGATGTTGAAACCGAATTGACATGGGGCAGTAGGGTCTCCGATTTAATTTCTACTTTTTAATTGACACTTAGTAATTGTATGTGGTTATGGGTTACAATAGGATATATTGGTTCACACACGTACACCACATAACAATGGAACCAGGGAAAGCACTTCACAGTTTTGGTGGCAAGAGCATTTCAGATCCTATTCTTGGTATGTTCAGAAATTAAGTGTCATTATTGATTATATACTGGGCAGTGGAATCCCAGAACTCAGAACTGAGAAGGGAGCTCACTGAACTCACTGCGCCACCCTGCCCCCAGCCTCTCCCTGGCTTCCATCCCAGGCAACAGGGTCCAGCAGGGATCCAGGAAGGTACAGCCTGGGCTCATGTGTGAGTGGGGAGGGTGTGGTTCCCTGTAGTGACCGGAAGGAGGCGGAGCCAAGAAGATGAGGAAACTGTGTGCAAGACACATGAGACATGGAGGCTTCCAATGTGCTCAGGGCTGGCAGCAAGTCAGCTGGGAAGTTACTGAGCTGGAGAGTTCCAGAAGACACAAGGCAGAAGGGAGCAGAGGACGTGAGGGACAGAGATTGAATGCTGCTCTCCAGCGGCACCACCCCAGATTACAGAGCTGCCCACAAAAGGGGAGAAGAACCTTTGTGAGCCATTCATTGGCCAACAGATCAATATCCAGCATACAAAGAGGCCAACCATTAAACACCAAAAGGATAAATGATGGAATCAATAAACAGACAACTTTCAAATGGAGAGGGACAAATATATTTCTTGACCAAGAAATACATGAAAAAAAGTTTAACGTCTTTATCCACAAAAAAAAGAGAAATTCTACCTTACCCCATCATCAAGAAAAGAACCAACTGCCAGTACAGATGAGGGTGTGGGGGAACACCCCATGTACCGTGGGTGGGGATGGAAATTAGTGAAAACCACTGTGGAAGTCAGCGGAGAGAGTCCGAAAACCCTGAAGCCAATCCTGCTATATGATTCTGTCATATCACTCTCAAGCATAGATCTAAAGGAGTGTAAATCGCCACACACAGAAGACATACAACATCATGCTTTATCTCAGTGCTACTCACAATAGCCAAAACAGTGTAGTTGGCCTAGGTGTCAATAAAAGGATGATGTATACATACAACAGAGTATTATTCAGCCACAAGGAAGAGTGAAACAGTATGATTTGTAGGAAAACACATGGAACTCGCTGTCTTCATTAAACTAAGGTAGATTTAGATGCAAAAACCACATGTTTTCTCTCATATGTGAAATCCATATCTAAAGATGAATGGGCATGAACAGATATGACAGTGTTGAGGATGGACAGCAAGAGATAGTAGGAAAAAGAGAGGTAGCTGAGATTACAAGCATGCTGTACCATACCCTCCAGGTGGGGTGCCGTGGAGACTGAGCCTTGCCAGATCTGCTTTCCTCAGTGAAAGACCTCGTCCAAAAGTGGAGAATAGAGAAGGAAGCAGATCTAAGCCATGTTTTTTTTTTTTTTCGGTCCAGTCCTGGGGTCTGAACTCTGGGCCTGGGCGCTGTCCCTCAGCCCTTCAGCTCAAGGCTAGCGCTCTACCACTTGAGCCACAGCGCCACTTCCGGCTTTTTTTCTTTTTGCTTATGTGGTGCTGAGGAATCGAACCCAGGGCCTCATGCATGCAAGGCAAGCGTTCTACCACTGAGCCACCTTCCCAGCCCAGCCATGCTTTTTTAAAATAACAGCTCATCTTGTATTTTTTTTTAAAGTTTCCCTTAAGAAAATTTGATTAAGGTCACTTCAGGAACAAAGCAACCTCCCAGATTAGGGCTTGGAAGCCAGAGAAGGCTGACATCAAATCCACCATGCTGGCGTAATGGCGCTTGGGAAGTCTTGGTGGATTCCAGAAGGTTCATGCCACTTATGGCAGGGTCTGGGAGTACTTGGGCCACTGGGAGTGTTGGGAACTCTGGAGCCATCATCCATCTGTGGGGTGGGGTTCCTCCATCAGAACTCTGTCCGAAGGGCCCAAGACATCAGAAGCTCCATGCCTCCAGGGAACAAGGTGGCTGCCTGGAGATAGCTTACCCCACTTCTGCTGGAGACAGTCATGTGCCATTGATTTCACTCTGTAGCCAAACTATATGTGTGTGTGTGTGTGTGTGTGTGTGTGTATGTATACATATATATATATATATATATATATATATGCATATATGCATTCCTTTTAGTTTGGAAGAATAAGATGATGTTTCAGGAGAGCTCTTGTGGAAAGAGATCTGTGTGTCTGAAAGCATCATGTATTTAAGTACAATATGCCATACAAAGCCACAAAGCCCAGAGATCTTTCAAAACAGGTTTGTTGGAGGGTGTGTGTGTGTGTGTGTGTGTGTGTGTGTGTGATGGTTCTTTAGACAAGTGACTTCAAGTGAAATTTCTTTTTGGAGTTATTTTACCTGGTGTGTTTAAAATATGGTTTTATTTAGAAGACAAATAATCCTGTTTTATTTCTCTTGAAAAATCAAGATGAAATCCACCTGTAGAGCAAAAGGTGAGTGGCAAGAAGATTACTACATGAAATAAAAGGGGATATTTATTTATTACTGTTTCCCAGCTCCTATGGTTCCAAAGGAGGCAGACATTGAAAGTAGTACTGAGACAGGCATGGTAGCATGTATCTATAATCCCAGCTACTCAGGTGAAGATCAGGAGGACTGAGGTCTACCACCAGCCAGGGTAAAAAGCAGAAGACTGTCCAAAAAATAAGTAAAACAAAAAGAACCAAGGGCTTGGCTCAAGGGGCAAAGCCCCTGCATAGGAAGTATGAGGCCCTGACTTCGAAATCCCAGTACAACCAAACTAATAAATAATAAGAGTCATTGTTCAATAACAGTAATAATGATGAGGGGGTGGCATCTAAAGCACAAACTCACAGTGCACACAGGACAAGGACTCATTACAGAACGTGCCTGACCCGACTCCCAGTGCACTGACTACGTTTGCACTGTGCTCTTTCATATCCTCCACAGGCAAGCTCTCGTCCAGTGGACTACATGCAGGAACTTCCACGCTGCCCGTGTCTTTACCTCTGTGTAACACTGACCTTGGGCCCAGAGAATCTGTGGGACAGTCTGCCACTGTGCAGGGCATCGTGGTGAGAGTCAATCTCTCTCCCTTTCATTCTTTCGCCCTCCTTCCTTCCCTTTGTCCCTCCCTCCCGCCTCTCTCCAGTACTGAAGCTTGATCCCCAGCCCATGCGCTTGCTAGGCAGATGCTCCCCAAATTGAGTCACCCTCCACAGTCCCTTTTGCTTTATTTTTCAAATAGTCTGGAATTTCTTTTCCTGGTGTTGGCTTCAAAGTTTAGTCCCCTTACTTCTACTCCCTGCACAGTTGGGATTACAGACACTTTACCACACCCACCTTGGTGTCTGTTTGTCTTGTGATGTGGGTTTTGACAACTCTTTGCTAAAACTGGCCTTGAAGTGTGAGATTATGGAGATGGGCCCTAAAGCAAGCTCAGGATGCTTCTGAATCTATGAGACTCACAGCCCTGAGAATCTGCAGAGGACAGAACATAGTTACCAGTCAGGGTGAGAAGACAATGGGGAGCCAGGCAGTAGTGGCTCATGCCTGTCATCCTAACAACTCAGGAGGCTGAGATGTGAAAGCCTTTGAGACTCTTGCCTTCCACTAACAAAACAGCTATGCCTCAAGAGGCAGAGCACAAGCCTTGAGCAAAAAAGCTCAAGTACAGCTGGCAGGCCCTGAGTTCAAATCCCAGGACCAATGCAAGTGTGCATGCACACACACACACACACACACACACACACACACACACACACACACAAAGATGCAGGGGACACAGGTGTCATCACACCTATAATGTGTACCCGTCTTCCCTGAAGCCATGGTTTCCCATGGTATAGCCCCCATGCCAATCCCTGGCCATTAGATCCTTCCACGGCCTCCCAGGGTACAGCCCCCAGGCCAGTCAGTGGCCGCTCAAGCCTTTCATTGCTTTGAAGGCAGGGAAACACTGACTTTTCACATCCTGCACCCACTCCATTTTTAAGGCCGTTGAGCTGTCTTTAGAATGCGGGCAGAGGTCAAGCATTCCTCCCCAGTTCCCTGCCCTCCTCCTGGTACATGTCACTGGCGTTGGGTGCTGGTTCTTGTTCATAGCTTCCAGAATGATCTTCCTGCTTTTACACCTGCTCTCTAGCAAGTCTGCTCAGCACCCCAAGGGCTGGAAAACTTCCTGGTCCTACCTTTCCCTGGGGTGACCAAGGTCACCCTCCTCTGACTGTCTCACTGCCTGGCTCAGGCCCTATGTTTGAGGCACTGGCCTTCCTTTGTCTGGGACGCACTTTTCCTCCCACGTTGGTGCCACCTTGGCCTCCTTCAGGCCTCTACCCTGTCGGCCAACACTATTCAAAATAGCCAGGTCTCTGTGTGGATGTCTCTGCCCCTGCCCCTCCCTAAGGCTCCCCAGGGCTGTTACCATCATGGAGCAAAGTATGCATTGCCCTTGCCTGTTGGTTTTGTCTCTGCCCGTCCGTAACATCACAGACATTCTGGAGGGCAGGACTCTCCTTCCCTTGTTCCTTACACATTCTTGAAGACCTCCTACATCACCTAGCATGCCACAGGGGCTCAGGATGCATTTGTTAAGTGACTGACTGACTGACAGGGTGAATGGTTGCAGACTGTGTAATACCTTCTGCTTTTGCCTCTTTTATGAACTCGATCAGACCACTGGGCTCCTTCCCCAACCAGCTATTTTTTTTCTGCTTAATAATAGATTTTGATAGTTGGTCTATGACAGTACATAAAGAACCACAGCATTCTTTTTTAATGGCTGCAACAAGATCTCACGGAACAGCTATAATAAAGTGTGCTCAACCAGTTTTTCCCGAATGCCTGGCTGGTAATTCTTCTCTCTCACTAACATGCAGTGCATTTGGAGTTTCTCTGGAATAAACAGCAAATGGTGAATGGCATGGTTAAAGAGTTAGAGCTGTGTGTGTGTGTGTGTGTGTGTGTGTGTCTGTGTGTGTGTGTGTGTGTGTGTGTGTGTGTCTGTGTCTGTGTGTGTGTGTGTGTGTGTGTGTGTGTGTGTGTGTGTGTGTGTGTGTGTGTGTATGTGTGTGTGTACCAGTCCTGGGGCTTAGAATCAGACCTTGAGCTTTTTTGCTCACAGCTAGCATCTGCTGCACGACCAACTTTTGGGTGGTTCACTGGAGATGAGGACCTCACAGACTTTCTTGCCCAGGCTAACTTTGAACTGTGATCCTCAGATCTCAACCCCCTAAATAGCTGGGATTATAGATGTGATCTACCAGGAGGAGCCTGAGGCACAGCAAATTTTGACAGCCTTCATTTGCATTTCTACCTCCTTCCCTTTCTTGAGAGCATCTCTGCACCACTCAGACTGGGGCTGAGTGTCTGTGCATAGGATTTTCCTCAATTCAATGCTTAACTTTTCCATGAGCTATGCAGTGCCTGCTACAGTGCCCGGTCCAACCCAGAGCAAATCACGTTCAGAGTTTCTCAGAAATGGAAACCCTTGGCCCCAGTTGTTTCCAGCATGGTAGGCTCCTAGGAGTCACAGGGTTGGAGCAGCATCTGGAGAGAGTTACTGGAGGTTTTCAGATAACTGCAGACTGATTAGGGAAGTATGTGCCAGACAGAGGGAAAAGCCACACCGTGTGTGGATCTGTGGTGCTGCAGGAAGTGGTCAGGGAGTCCAGCTCTTCATGATGATGGTTGCTTGTCAAGGGACAGGTGGACCGGCTCTCTGAACCACTGTGACAGCATGGTCTAATTGAGTGCCAAGGGTGGGTTGTTTTGTTTTGTTTTGGCCAGATCACTTGATTTTGACTTTTTTGGGGGGAGGGGGGTCCAGTTGTGGGGCCTGAACTCTGGGCCTGGGCGCTGTCCCTCAGCAATTCAGCTCAACGCTAGCACTCTACCACTTGACCCACAGCGCCACTTCCTGCTTTTTTTTCCTGCTTATATGGTGCTGAGGAATGGAACCCAGGGACTCATGCATGCAAGGCAAGTGCTCTACCACTGAGCCACTTTCCCGCCCCTTGAGTTTGACTTTTATATACCACAATTGTAGTTTTACCTAAAATGATGGAGGAACCAAACAGCTTTAGCAGTATGTCAGTCTCTGATATGCATCCAATCACCAATCATGAATTTGTGCAATCATGAATTATGTCACTGTAATGTTGCTAAAACGAGTAAGTGTCTGAATGCCTAACACTTTGTTGACTTTCCCATTAGTGAAGGGTAATTATATAAAATAGTAAGTTCCATGGCGACATTGGCATACATGCATGTTATAAACCTTGGTCATATTCGCCCAACCTCTTCCTTTTCCTCACCTCCAGTTCCCCTCCCACGATCTTTACCAATTTCTCTCTCTGTGCCTTTCTAGCTCCATGTCTTCTTTTTTCCAAACACCACACATGAGAGGAAACTCACAGTTCTCTCTGAGAAAACAAAACTTTCCTGAGATATTAATAACCAGCAGCCTCTTAAGTTTGGGTTTCTTGGCAAACTCAAGTCCAGTCTCCAGAGTTCACACAAAGGCTCACTTTCCTATCATTATTTTAGTGGATTCTTTTGGGGGGAGAGGAGAAGGAATAATCTTTAGCCAGGGGAGACAAAGAGCTTGCACATAAATCTTCCTGAGCAAACCTGGGTAAAGTACTGATGTACTTTATAAGCTGTAAACTAGGTTTTTATTAGCCATTTATGAGCCATTTTTTATGATTCTAGTTTAATATTGAACTATAAAGTTCACAATGCACTTGTAAAGACAGACTCCATTCACTTTGTAAGTCTTGCCTTGGCTACCTGGCAAAAGCCAAGCGTATCATGTCGTATCAGTAGTCGGGCCCCATTGGGATTTGGGAAGCGAGTGTAGGGTTAGGGCTGGGAGTTGGCAGGCACTGGGTACGGTGTAGGCAGGAGCCTGAGGGAACCATCAACCAGAGCCATAAAAGTCAGTGCAGACACTGGGGGATAATCTTTCTTCCGGCTGCTCTGGAACGCAGAGCCTTTAGAGCCATTTAGGAAGGGCACAATTCCTTTTTCCAGCCATAGCGATATATTGCAGTTTGATTTTGTGTAACCTACCTTTCCCTGAGAAGATCAGTAGAGCTGCTGTTTTTTATTCCTGGTGATGAAAATTAAGTTTGTTTTAGAGCTCAATACCATGTCCTGAAATAATGGGAGGTCTTCAGGAGACTGATCAATTTGATTGCCACATTTATTCTCTCTGAGAGTTACTGGGCATGTGGAGAGCGGATGGGCCTTGGTGGGCTTTGTCTTGATGATGAGAGTTATCACTGGAGGGTTTTTCTAGCTGAAGGCCACATAAGCGGTTATATCTAGCATATTTGAACCATGGTAGAATTTTTCTGCATGCTGGTAGGGCACGTGTTGTTATGCACACTTGTAACCCCAGACCCTGGGAGTCTGAGTAAAGAGGATTGTGAGTTCAAGGCCAGCCTGGCCTACGTATGGAGATACTGGCTTGACACAGAGCTTATCCGCTCCATACTGGGCCTGGAATACTAGGACAACTAGTAGGACAACTCTGGTTCTCGGGATCTCCTTTAGCAAGCGAAGGTAATAGGTAGCTCTGTCACTGGGGAGACTATGATAACTAATGAAGTAATTCACATAAGGGTTTGGAACAGTGCAGAGTACCTGAAAGCTTTCAATAAATATCAGCTATTATCATTAGACATGCTCTCAAGTTGCTCACAAGTTTATCGTAGAGAGGCAAAATTTCCCAATTAAGGAGAAACAAATATATCATCTGATAAACTGGATACAATCAAATTCTAGAATATCTAATAGAAAATAATGAATGTATTATTGGTCTCAGGGAAATTTTCTGATAAGAGGAAATGTTCTGGAAGGTTTTGTTACAACGTAGTGTTTCAAGAAGCTTGAATCCAGGAGGTGGGGTAATAAATGGTAATTAGGGTCACAGACTCCCAGGCAGTGAAGAGACAGAAAGAGGGCCCTTGGCTATGGGGAATGGAGCTCATCTAAACCACTGCAGGAAAATAAAGGCTGGAAGAAAGTCATCAGAAGTGGAGGCCATCGGCCACCATGTCATGTTCTGCTCACACGCTTCATTTCATCACTTCTACCCTCTGTTGCTGTAGGCATCCTTGCCTTAATGAAATCAACAAACACATATTGAGTGGCAGACATTTGCCATCTCCACACACACACACTCACATAAGATAGATCTGAGACTCTACAAGAGGAAATCCATAGCCTTCTGGTGTTTCTATTTTTTCAGGAAGGAAACAATGAAGGGACACAGGATATGGGAAGATCCAAATCAGGTAGAGGGCTGTGGTTCTCACTCAAGTGGTCAGAATTCACCTCATTTGGAATGTGTCCTTTGAAGGTTTAAAGGAAGTAGACTAAACTTGTCAAGAGGAAGAGAATTCTAAGTAAAGGGAAGGGCAAATGTTAAGGTCAGAAGTGTTTAAGGTCTGTTCCAGAGGCAGAAAGTAGGCCTCTATAGATGTACTGGAGGCTAGAGAGCAGAGAGAAATGGGAAAAGAGGGAGAGGGGGTGAAGGTACCCCAAATCAAGCATACTCAAGAAATGCTTTGACTTCTCCTCCAGGGAAATGGGAGCCACTGGGAAATTGGATATGATATATGAATATGATGTGCCATGTGTCTTCAAAGGATGTTTCCAGTCTATTTGGAAAATAAAAGGGAGCACCAAGGGTAGCAACAAGAAAAGCAGTTGAGAGGGGTCTCAAGAAGACAGGACTGTGAGGAAATCCATTTCTGGATACCATGAAGAGGCGGATTAAATGGGATTGGCAGACAGACTGGCTGTAGAATAGTGGTAGGGGAAGACAAAACCACAGTCACCCAAACCAGGAAGACCACAAGCAGCAGTGGTGAGGAGAAACTACTAGACATCTAATACGAACATCAGAACAGAGCCAAGGAGGGAAGTTCTGGTAGGAATTAGAGAGTTGGGGGTGGCTGACCTGCAGGTGGCATCTCAAACACTGAGTCTGAAGTGAGAAGAGACATGATGTTTCATTGGTGATTTTTGCATTCATGTTCCTAAGAGGTAATTGTCTATTATTTCTTAACAGGTTTGTTTGGAAATCCAGAATGGTGCATACAGGAGATGTAATTCTTTCTCTGCCTGCCCCAGTTAAACCTGTTTACATAAGCATTGTCCTAGAGCCCCGTGAAATTCTGTGAAATGACTAAGCCCCTCCAAGCCTGGAAGGAGTTCAGGGCAATCTTTATTCTGAGATCTCCAAGATCTTGGTGTTTGCCTCTCTATGACATACTGAAGATTTAGGGAAATCATAGTGTGAGACAAGAGGTTTGCAGAGTGAGACGGTGTAAAAAATAAGCAGATGACTTAAGAATTGCAGCCAGCTATTTAAATTTCCCCACTTCTCCTATGGGGTTGACAGATCTAGAGAAGCCCACCAATGACCAGCAAGGAGGGTACTGTCTTGTTATCACACTCCTGGAAACCTTCTACACATCTGTTCCGTGTAGCTTCTAAGAGAAAGACTTGCATTTGGTTGTTATTGAATGTAAAAAGCAATGCTATTTTCCCCCCTAAGATTATCTTGCTGGTGTTTGAAAATAGAAAAAGGGGGAGCAGATTGGACACCACACCCATTCTGTGGATGGAGATCCAGAGATTGGAGGCAGCTCTGGTTCTTGGGTGCATTGGGGTAGAAAGAACTTTCCTTCCCATACACCTGCTTGTAATGTGATCTGTTCCCACTCTGTCTTTACCAGAGCTGCTGGAACACATCCATTTCCCTGAAAGGACAAAGCAAGCTCAAGTCAGTGGTTCTAGCTCAGTCCCTTTGTTGTAATTTGTAAGATGATGTGGTAGTAGCACCCATTCTGCTGCTGGTGGCCTCTTAACGATCAGCCTGTCTGTGTGGCTGTTCCTCTGGACTGACTCTTCCCTTCTGTTTTTTGCATCTCATCGTGCTTGGAGAACATTGCAAAATACTTGATCTTCCATTCCTCTGCACATGCTTAGCTCATGGCTGTTGTCCTACTGTGGATTGAAGCTTTGTTTTAACAATTTCTAGTGACCAGAGCCTAAACTCTAGTAGGATGAGGTCAATGACTTAAGAATGTTTACTTACATTATTTTTTGTCAATAGTAGGGCTGTGAACTCAGTTTGCTTGCCTGACACTCTACCACTTGAGCCATACCTCCAACCCAGATTTTTGCTGGCTATTTTAGAAATAGAGTCTCACAGACTTTTCTGCCCAAGCTGGACTCAAACCACCATTCTCCAGCCTCAGCCTCCTGCGCAGCAAGGATTGCAGGCAGGAAACACTGGTGCCTGGTTAATGACTTTGTTGTAGTTGTTTCCCAGGGCTGAATCCTTGATTAATGTGTGATAATGGTAGTAACCAACTTGTCATGTAAGGTAATGGATGTTAAGAATCAAGTTGGCTTCCGGGTCAATGTGCAGGTTGTTCAGCTTAGCATGACACTGCCCTGTGCTTGTCACATAGCATCATTGACCCAGAACATCATGGTTTCTCGGACACCACCTGATAGGACTCAACCCAGGTACAGAATCAGAGTGGAGGATGGAAGAGACATGGTTTATTTGGGACCTACATGGGCATGGTGGTGCCTGGAGGTGAGGGGGGGAGGGAAGGGACCAACCTCAATCACCAGCTGCCTTGGGGGCAGCAAGCCCAGTCCTGCCAAGATTGCTTCAGGAAATGTGAAATGCATACAGCAAACCATTTGGAGTTTTCATGTATGTGGTTCCAAGGAGACTGCGGTGGAGAAAAAAACTCATGACTACTCAAGAGGCATAGTTTATACACAGCTGATCTAGTGCATCTCCACACCTACTGAACTGGAGGGTCCAAACCATGTATAATAATCCACCAGTAGAGTGGACTTACTGTACTTCTGGATTATCCCAGCCAGGATATAAAGGAGGTGGGACATTTATATCCATCTGCCAGTCATGGTCACTGGCTGAGGATGCAGACAGCTGGACAGATGTGAACCCCAGTCCTTTTGTCTTCTAGAAACACATGGGCTGAGTGGGCCCTGGCAGGCCAGAGTCATTCAGCTAACAAATGACCAGTTGCTGGTTCTCAGGATCAAGCGGGATTGCATAGGACAGCCAAGGCTGGAGATATGGTGACCCACAAAAGGTCACTCACTGTGCCAAAACCGTGTATATTCTTGAGCTTACTCTCTGCTCATGTAGGAAAATGTCCTTTTATGT
Source organism: Dipodomys spectabilis (assembly GCF_019054845.1). NCBI lineage: Eukaryota > Metazoa > Chordata > Mammalia > Rodentia > Heteromyidae > Dipodomys > Dipodomys spectabilis. Next base: position 4,020,701 of record NW_024870789.1, read on the forward strand.
GTAAGCATCTTGGGCTACATTTTACAAGCTGTAGAAAGTGGTACTAGTGTATTGATAAAGATCATTCATGTCGTCAGTATTGGTATGATGGCTTAATTACAGTTATAAGCTCTTGAAAGTGAGTAGAACACACTTCTTTGGATAAAAGGTAGATAAGAAATCCCAAAGAATTCCAGTCACACATAATCAATATTGTGTGAAGCGAGGTCTGCTGGTGACTTGTGTGACTCGATTTCAGAATGAACGCAGGAAGAGTGGACTTGTGTTAGTTGTGTCTCTCTCCAGCAACAGTGGCCACAGAGACTCTCACCAGAGATTATAGGTAGAAGCCATTATTTTGTCAGGCTTCTTCTTTGATAAGTAACCATGAGACCTGAGGCTGACGGATGGTGGCCCCGTCAATGAGACGACCCAGACAAACATTTCAATCTGGGTTGGGTTTGTTTCTTTTATATCTGTGGCATTTGCAGGCTTATACTATGAACACAACTCTGGGAAGTGCCACTTGTTTCACGTAACTCTGTCCCCAAAGCTAAATACTCTGTGATCATTTGCTCCTTCTTTCTCTCCTCGGAAAGCTCCCCAAATGCCTTTCTGTTGGCGTTACCCGCCATGATGGTGGTACTTGAGGAGAGCAAATGGCAACAGGAACAGGAAGGCAGAAGGGGTGGGGTTGAGAGCTGTACAGGTGATGGAATTATCCAGACGGATTGGGCACGGAAGGGAGGGAAGGGGAGGAAAGTGTCAAAGATGATGGATTGGATACACGTTCATGCCTTCAGCTGAAATAGGGCTGATGAGGTGAGAATAGATCTGAGGGGGGCGGAAATGATGCTTAGACACAGATAGATATGTTCTCTCTTGAATAAAATGCAGCCAACAGCAGTTATGGGCAAAATCAAGCCTTTAAGATGATTGAAATGGATTGACAGCACAATTATGGATGACAGATGATCAGTTTCCTGGTCATCCTGCTCCTACAGCTTCAAATTAATAACATCCCAGTCATTAATTGAGTACACATCCCCATGATAGCGTTTCTAGAGTCTTGAGGGTGCTCATTTGGCGAAAAGTGATGGGGGAGCAAGCCCTTGGCTGTGAATCGAGTTAGAAACAATGAAGTCGCCTTGTGCCGAACCAGAAGATTGCTGGAGGTATCCGACTGGGTCTGACCCAGCCATGTTTCCCAGAGCGAGGTAGGAGGCCTGAGGGATGTCTGGAAGTGCACACACTTCCTACCAAACGGTGCTTCCATTGTGGAGCCACTCAGGTTTAATCTGATTTCCTGCTTGATGCTTTGGCTGGCCTGTCACTGAAAACCTGAATATTTGTTCTTATTACTCCCGGACTCAGACAAAGACCTCTCCAATTCACAGAGCAATCTGTAATGTAGCTATCCATTTCCTGTCTGTTCCATGTGTACCCTGACGTGTAGCTATTCAGGCATTTATTTTAGATTGCAAACTGAGGGTCCCTTTGAGTCTGGGCTTTTGAGACTCAAATTGATAGCCTGGGAAAATGAGTCTCTGACAAAGGTGTGTCGAGAGCCCCTGTCATCTCAAAGAGGGGAGAGGAAGAGGAAAGGCCCAGAAAACCTCCCCAATCTTCTTTCATCTGCAGAATTACCAAAAACGTTCTTGGGAGAATAGTTCACACGGATTCACGAGACACTTCTGTTATACAAGTAATTTTTGGTTCGCCCTCCTTTTCTCTGTTTGAATCTGTGCATGACCCAGCGGAATCATTTTCCACTGAGTACAGCTGATGAGATTCTGAGTACAGCACAGGATGGGGGACAATGAATACATCCACGTGGCACCAAGAAGTGGCAGTTCCGGCCTGTGCAGCTCAGGAGGAGACACCGGCAGCCGAGAGACAGGCTGGAGGTACAAGTGACCAGAGATGTCTGCACATGTAGCTTAGAGACCAGTGCCAGACACCATTCTAAACACACTCTCTAGAGCCTGCTACTTAACCATAGCTACCCACACTGACAGGGAAGCTTAGACAGGAGATAAGTAATGTGGAGAAAAGTTGTACAGCAAGCAGTAGACAGATTTGAACCCGAGTTACTGAACTTGAGAGTCAATGCTGCATGAGTATAGAGCCTCACTGTCTCCCCTGGCCAGAGTCCAGGGCCCGTAGGAGAGGGCCACCAGTCAGTCCTGTTCCCTCAGCCCTGTGAAGTGAATCTCCTTGATGCACGACATGAGATTAGATAAAGAGAAGACTTTTGTGAATGTCACAAAAATAGGAAGCATAGCAACAGGGAAAAAACGGATCCTGAAGTGTCATACCATGGCAAAGTGCTCAATCCACATTTGTTAAGTTAATTGGCATTTTGTGAATGAGTGAATGTCATGATGATTGGTACTTTGCTATATCTGTACTACAGGCATACATCGTCTGCACAAGCAGATGATAAATAATCCATGTGTGTTTCTCACAGGGCCTTGCACAGATAGCAGGATTCTAGCAAAACATCAATATATGTTGACTGAGATGGTCACATCAGTGACAAAAGATATTGGTCCGTTGACTAATCGTTACAAATGCCAATTAGTATCTATGTCACTTTTTAAAGGTGAAGAGCTCAATAATTAGTGCTATTAAGTCAAATTTAAATGTTGCTTTTGGAAAACATCTTTTTTACAAACCAACAAACCAATGAAGAATAAAAGGATGGTCTGACTGCATCAGCCTGAGGCTGGTGGTGGGAGCAGAGCCGTTGTGGATTTGGAGTGAGAGTGGCCTAACTGCTAGAATGATCCGCTCCCGCCACCCATTGACAGAAATGAAATTAAACTTGGGCTCTCTATTGCAAAACAATAAGCTAATTGAAGGCCAATTATACCAGCTCATCAAAAAATAAATAAATAAGAGAGCTGGCAGGCTACAGAGGATTTTGCATTTCTGAGTAGAGCAACTTTTCAGATGAAAGAACTTATTACAAGAAATTGAGAACATCTGGGCCATCAGAGACAGAACGCAGAGAGTAATTGGACAATCACAGACGAGCGTCCATTTGAATAAGAGGCTTCCTCAGTCCCAGGAGGAAACGCATTCAAAATTCCTCATCTGAAGAGAAGAAGAAGCTCTGCTTTTAAATAATGATTTCTCTGTACCTGGTTATTACTTGGTTATGAAAGATCTATTTTGGGAAGCGTGTTCCATGAAGTTATTATTGGAACCCAAACCAGGGTAAAACAGCAGTGATGTGGTTGGTTTACCTTGCTGTATTCTGCCCACTGCTTAACTGTGGCCCACTGACAATATGACCCAAACAGATAAAAAAAAAAAAAAAAAAAAAAGTTCACAGTAAACCAAAGTAATTCTGCTTCTCTCAATCCTCCACTTTTCTTCTCTAAGTGGGTCAACCTGTTGAGATCCTAAAGATTTCCACAACAAGTTAGATTCTAAATGTTCCCCAATGGGCCAGCTGTTCAAAGCTTGATTCCCAGTGCAGCACTGTTGGGAGGTAGTAGGGTTTTTAGAAGGTGGAGCCTGAGGGGAGGTTTTTAGGCCTTTGGGCCCTGTGAAGAAATTCTGAGGCCCTTCCCCTTCTCACCCCTTACAGGCCTAAGAGAAGGGCTTTGTTCTGCCACAGGGTCTATCAGGATATGCTGTTGCACACCAGGCCTAAAAGCCAACAGAAACAGCCAGGCATAGGCTAGGTTCCTGAAACTGTGACCTGAGATAAACCTTTCCCCTAGGTAAGCTGAGTATCCCAGATACTTGTTATGGGAACGTAAAGCTGACAAACACTTCCAGACAGATGTTTGTCACTCAAGAAAACCCTGCAGGGCTCACTGTCCACAGGAAGCCAAAAGTCACCTAATCTCTATGCTGCTCAGTGCTGTTTCCTCCGTGTGAAAATATCCTGACCTTATTGTGTCTTGGCCTAGACTGAACATTGGCCTAGAAATTTTACACATACAGATTTCTGATTGGACTTCAGTTGTAATTATTACCCATTGACAGCTAAGAAAACAGAAGGTCAGTGAGATGGAATTATGTCAGAGTGATTTAGATTACACTGACCGTATTACATTAGCATGGGTGGAAACATTTAGATTATAGAGTTACATAACACAGCAGGAGCTTGGTGTCTCAGCCTGCCACATGTCCCTGTGGGTTGGTGGCCAGTGCTCCTGGGGCCACGTGGAGACTCACACTGACTGAGCCACCACCACCCCAGGAAATGCCAGTCACTGCCTCAGAGGAAAGAAAGCTCTGGAGCTGCGTCAGCAGTTAAATACTTACCCCAGGATGACATCCATCGCCTCTCCTTGCAGTTCACCATCTATGTACTTCCCAGAATGCATGGCTCCTGATCAACCATTGTGTGGGCCTGGGTAGAGAAAATACGGCCCTGTACTTCCCACAGGCCCTGCGAGATAGCTAGAAGCATTTGCCAGCCAACACCAGCAACGAGGTACGCAGCATCCCAATTAAGACTGCATTTAAATCGTAGCCTACCACTGAGCTGCGGAACCCTGGGCAGATTACTTAACCTTCCCCTGCTTCCGTGTCTTTACTTGTTAAATGGGGGGGATAATTCTCCCTCCAGCAGGGAGCTGTTATAAGGGCCCAGTGAGAGTACCTCCACGGAGCTGAGCCTGGAGCCCAAGAAGTGGAACCCAGAGAGGATCATCTTTACTGCCAGGCGGGCCCTAGACTTAGCTGGAAATAGCATAAGCAAAACTGTGTCTGCACAAAAGCCATGGGTATGCACCAAGATACAGGGAAGGTGAAGAGGCCAGAGAGAAGAGGCCAAAATCTTGGCAGAAAGAGGCAAGACAAGAAGGGAATGCCCAACCAGATGACCATGGTGATGTCAGACATGGTCAGTCCTTGTCCACCCTCTCCCATCTAGGCCCAGCCTCTCTGTTCTCTCCTCTGGAGTCTAGCTAGAGAGAACTGTGAACGCTTTGACCCAAAGAGTACGTGGAATAAGACGTTTGGTGCCTTGTGCTACCTCAAACAAGACGAAGCTTCTCCCTTGTTTGCTGAGATCCCCCTTCCATTCCAGAGCTACCAACTGCGACCCTGGGGAGGTCGCTGTGCCGTGAGAAAGGCAAAGCACGGGGCGGGGCACATGTGGGCCAACGGTCTCCCTCTGAGGTCTGCCTGACTCATCCCAGACCAGATGCCAAGATCCCAGCCCAGGAGATTTCAGATACTTGAAACCCTTACGTGTCACTCCCAGCCCTGTGAGTCTGGCAAAGGCCCCAAACTGTCTCCCTCATGCCACCGTGTGTCTGAGCAATAGTGACTAACAAAGGGTCAGAACACGAGCGTGGGTGAGGGGTGGCATCGGTGGATGGGCAGTCACTGGGTGCAGTACCGGAGAGTGAAGCCAAAATGCCTGCCTGCGTGCTCTTACTCCATGAGAACCCTCCCGGAGGCCCAGGGCCAGGTGTCTGTTGCCCTTTGATCTGGCATTTGCCTACCAGAATGAGTCCACCTGCACTTCCACCTTCCCACCTGCAATCCTAAGCCTAGCTCCACCCGTGCCTCGCCCCTCTGTGGAAGTCAGAGCTCAATATCCGGTCTGTACTCTGCTTGTCCTCAGGTGCCAGCCTTTGGTTCTCATCCTGTTTCATGGTTTGGATCTGAAATGCTTCCCCCTCAGGTGCCTCTCTCCTCTGGATGCAGATTCCTCCTGGACATGGATAGAAATGAGGTTCAGGCATCCTGTGGCCCACTGAAGTAGGCCCAGAACATTAACCATCACATTGGTAGAAAGAAGGAACAGAAGAAAAAAAGTCACAGGCCTTTGAAGTCACCTACCCATCATGGCCTGACTCCATATGGCCGCCCTGCTATGGGCCTTCCTGAAGGTCGTAACTTTCCCAGGGAATTCAGTCATCTGCCATCTCTTGGAAGATACACACACATCTTTCAGCTCTTCCCAAGCCTGGCTGTCTTCAGCGTGGATCTAAATGAGAGGTGCCGTGCAGAGGAACCCCATTGCATGCTCCCAAGAGAAAAGAAATGTGGGTTATGATCACTGCTCCCCAAGGAAAGAGAGGTCTTTCTCTGGAGGCGCTAAAATACCCTGGCTGTTATACTACCTCACCCTTGAATTCTGAGCACCATCATGTCTGCTCTTGCACACACCTATGACCTGGCTGAGTCTGTTTTCAAAGGCTGAGGGAGAAATGATCTAGGTGAGCTTATGGGATTTAGGTCAGAAGACACACTTCTGTCTTCCTGCCTGTGGAGGGAGGGGCCACTGGTGGCAGCGGGCTGGGCCCTGGAGTGCGTGGCATGGGCAGGTCCGGCAGCGTGCTTGCAGGCTCCTGAGCAGCAACAGTTTTTCTCCCAGTGTTTTTCTCCAGAGCTCACTTTTGCTTCATTTCATCTGAGTTCACTGGAACGGAATAATTTCAAGGAAACAGCAATTTAAACCCGTGAGTTTCTCATGGCCTGTGGACTAAATCATCCATCAACTTCTCCTCCTCTGAAATGGAACCTCTTCCTGTTATCTTCTAGAAACTTCCAAACACTACCGTGGCCCCATGGGTTGGAACTGCCTGCCTGAGAAATTTGCAGACAGGTAGTTTGTTTTCTTTTCTTCTTTTAAACATCTTAGGGAAGGCTAAGGAGAATGAAGTTTTTAAGCTACTTTGACTTTAGAATCAAGGAAAGGGGTCTTGGGGAAACAGAGTCATTCTTTACACATTAAAATTTTGTTTGGACCACAGCCCAGGTACCACTTCCCACCTCCTCCGAGGTTGTCTGCCTCCCCTGCTTCCATCCGTTCTCTGAGTAAACGTTATTCTTGCGATCCTGCACACTAGGTTTAAGGACTTGGAGACGGGTTTGTCAGAATGGGGAACAAATGTATGTACAGATATGATTATGTAATGCACATTTCATAAATGGAGAGTTTGAAAACACAGACTTTACCATTGCCTGCTGGAGCTGGAGGCTTTCAGGACAGAGGAGAGGGTAGGAAGGCTGGTGGGCAGCTTGTCTGCCTCAGTGGGTCCCCTCAAAGCTCAGTGGCAGGCAACAATGCTGATTTTACTGTTGCTCTTGGATAGCATGAAAATCACCCAGAGTGGTCGGCAATCACAACACCCTTTCCACTGCCCCAGGCCCCTGGATTAGCCCGTTGCCACTCTGAGGTGAAGGCCTGGTATGGGAGGAAGCATCCAGGTCTCCATATGCTAGGAATGGTGCCTCATTCGAACATTACATTCCCATTTAATATCTTAACATATTATTTCCTCTGTATTGCTTTAGACCCTATCAGACTCAGGCTGTCTGCCAACAAATGAGGGTGCCGTATATGGATCATGTCATTATCTCAAAGACATGTACATTGTGTTTCTTAATGAAAACTAAGGAAGCAATAAGCACTTTAGAGTCAACATCTTCTCAGAACATGATGAAGACTGTCACTGCCCAACTTTGGCATTTATTTGCTATTCTCTTAGAGACTGGAAATTGGACAGCTAATTACCCTACCTTCTGCCAATCATCCTCCGTTTGTAAAAACTCAAAAGCCCAGAGACCACTGTTGTGTAGATTACCAATCTCATGAGTGAGTGTCTAGGCACAGTGGCAGGCACCTGTTAGCCCCAGCAACACAGCAAAGCATCAGTAGGAAGATCAAAACTCAGGTTGGCCCAGACATAAAGTAAGATCTTACCTCAAAATAACCTATGCAAAAAGGTCTGCAGGCATGGCTCAAGGGTTAAGAGAGTGTCTACCTAGCTAGTGTGAGGTCCTGAGCTCAACCACCAGTACCACAAAAATAATGAAAAGAAAAAGAAAAGAAAATTCACTGCACACATGAAGGTCAAAGATGTATTGTGCAAGAGACTATAGGTAAGTTCAGAGGAAATAACAGGACCAAAAGATGCCAGGTCATGAGAGGCCAGAGTAATTGAAGGCAGATGTGAGTGAAGCTCAGTCTGGAGAAGAAAACTACCGGAGTGAGGTGGGGAAGGTGGCCAGGCACAGAGCTAGGCAGTGCTGTGGGTATCCAGCTCTCTTCTGAATACCTCCATTTCCCCCCGTCAGCATCCCTGGTGCCTCCTCTTACCACATTTGGAACTGGCCTTGTCACTATGTCCTTAGGATCTTCATTTACCTGTCCACCTCAGAACTGATGTTTCTGAGTTTAAAACTGTCCATTTCTGCACGATCATATCCACTCTGTGTTTTCAAGAGCAATGTGCTTATGTCCTCTTTCTTGAACTTCAGAACTGCTCTTTCTCAGTTCTCCAAATATATTCTGAAGGCATCCTAAGTCCAGCATGTCTAGTATTAGAAATGTACAGCATCAGCTCTTGAAGTCACCATGCATCTTAGTGAACAATGGCCTCATCCACCACAAAAAACTCTCAGTACCTCAGCATCCTTATAGATTCTTCTCCTCCCTCACTTTCCCTATCCACTATTCTCCAGACTCTTGGGACTCACATTTATTAACTTTCCTCTTCTCTGTTTCCACAGCCACAAGGATGCTGTGCCTTTCTCTGTACTTCTGAGCCTGGGGAAATAACCTCCCAGCTACCTGGCTCACACACTCCCCCACCTCTAACTTCCAGTCAACGAACTGATACCATTTCTGTGTTTGCCTTGTTCTTTTTCCTCATTTCCTTTGCTGGTTGCCATGTCTGTGTCTTTTTCTAAATAGTTTTACGATCTTTAAGTAGTTGTACAGAGAAATTGCCATTCAACAGAGCAGTTTGTGAATACCGTGTGTCTTGGTCCCCCCTTTCAACATTCTTACCCAACCCTCCTAACCCATCCCTTCCATTACTTCTCTTAGTTTTGTAGGATATTCATTGAACTTTATGATTAATTCTACCCCTTTATTCTCTTCATTTGTCTACCCCTCTTCTCTTGACCCTAGTGTTTACTTTGTTGAACTATGAGTTACCCTTTCTAAGGAGCAATACCATTTGAGTTCTCCCCTAAACTTACTATATTTCTGTTAATACATTTGTGTATACTTGCATATCACCCCAAACTGTTAACTTAAATATTCATAAATTAATTCTAGCTTCCACATATGAGAGAATATAGGTATCCTTTGTCTCTCTGAGCCCAACTTTACTTCACTTAACATGATTTTTTTGAGGTCCTTTGTTTTTTTGAAAATGATACAGTGTCATTCTTTCTAAAATTCCACTGTGTCTAAATACCCCATTTTCTTAATCTATTCTCCCATAGAGAGGCTTCTGGACTGATTCCATACATTGGCTATGGTGAAGAGTGCTGCAGTGATCATGGCTGTGCGGGTAGCTTTATTGTATCCTAGTTTGTGATCTTTTGGATAAATGCCCAAAAGTAGAATTGCTGGACCACAGGGTGGTTCTGTTTAGGTTTTTGAGGAACCTCCATACAGCTTTACAGAGAGGTTGAACAAGTTTATGTGGAATGCCTTTTCTAGCCTTCCCTGCTCCAGAAACTCTAACTTGCCTTTTTATACCCAGCTGGAGTATCGTTGGCCCTGTGAATACTCAGCTCTGTGGGGTTCCGTTGCTTTTTCCTCCCTTTGGTAGTTTTCTGGATGATCAGAAGTGGCTCAACTGAAGTACCCTAACACATGGCAATCACGGAGGTGTACCTGCATGTGTCATGAACACTCTAGGGATGTGTCTTTGGGTTTTGTGGCCCCACCAGCTAAGATAATATCTGGCAAAAATGCAGATGGCAGCATAGGTTTGTTGGATGAACATTCTCAATTTCATGCTCCAAGGAATTCAACTCAGAGATGTCAATACCATGCTGCAAATAAGAGACAGTTCTTTGTGCAAGTAAGAGACAATTCAATATATAATTTTCACAATTTTCAGTAGCATAAAATAAGCAATGTTTGGGCATTACCTAGGAAATGTACTCAATTTTCCTCTTGTCTGGATCATTTCCAGCATGTATCTGTGTCAGCGAGTCCTCTTAACTGTAATCCTCTTGGAATAAGATGTTCATTTTGTACTTTTATTGCATGTTGTCACGAGTTGTAAGCTCTGCAGAAGAAGCTGCCTGCGTTGATTGTAGAACTGGAAGCTGTAATTAGGAAATGTATAAATGTGCTAAGAGACTCTCCAAGCACTGGGGAGGGATGTTAGCTTAAAAGGGAGGTGGACACTTCATCTTGCGGGTGGATAGGTAGAGTTTCTCAAAAAGCAAGGACACAATGAACTTCCAAGGGAAGACCCTGCCCTGAAAACCTGGGCTTTGTATCAGCCTGTAGATCAGCTTCACAAAAGCCTGGCTGCTTGTTAACATGACCTTGGTTGAAGGTGAAGACATTCCTTCAATGCACCCCACCCCACCCCCAAACTCGTCCCCAAAATGGCATCAGATACCTGTTACCAAGAACTTAAAAGTGAGTAAACGGAATAGGGAGTGAAATATTTCTCTACCATCTGTAGGTCCAGAGAGTTAAATTGGAACAAGAGGGTAGAATTTATAGAGACAGAATTTTAGTCTTAATGAAAGAAATTTTGGTTTTCCAAAAATTAAGTCAAACCTTTCTTTGGGAGTTAGATTACTCATATTGTTGAAAGATAGCCCAGGTGGAGACGTGCCCTGGGTAATGTTCAGATGACATGTTTAGGAAGATATGCTGAGGGGACTGTGATTCTAGATCATTCTTGTAACCTCTATTTCCAGGCTTAATTGCTTACTTCCTGACCGTACTTCCAGAGAAAAATGTGCTATCTGAACAAATGAGATGCTTACAGCCCACTTCTTGAATAACTGCTCCCTTAGTCCGTGAATGCTGCTATAAAAAATACTTTAGTCTTGGCCATTTATAATAACAGAATGCATTGCTCATTGCTCTGGAAGCAGGAAAATCCAAGATCAAGGAACCAGCAGATGCTGTGTGTGGTGCAGCCCCTTACAGGTGATGAGAGTTGTCTTCCATGCCTCACGTGGACAGTAGGAAGAAGTATTTCCCCTGAAGTCCCCTTTATAAGGGTGTTCATCCATTCATGAGTGCTCTGCCTTTCTGACACAATCACTTCCGATGGCCCCACTTCTTGATAATATTTTACTGCAGATGAGGTTTCACGCATAACAAATTTGTGGGGACACAAAACATTTTGAGCATGGCAAACACCATCTTGAATCATGAGGCACTGCAGAGTGTCTCCCCCTTCCTCCCTTTCGTAGGAGGCTGCGGGAGGGGAGTGCACAGATTTGAAGGAGATGGATTCAGAGAGCTGCAGAGATGCTCCGTTTTGTCCTGATTTTCACGGCTTACTGCACAGCCATTCCCACGTTTCTTTGTAGGAGCAGTATAATAAGCAGCTTTGAGGAGGAGGGCAGCATAATGAGTGGATTGTAAAACATGCTCATAAAAACAGGAGCCTGTGTGCAATATGCTGTCGAGCCTCTGGTTTTTTCTGCTCTGCATTGGCCTGTCATTTCCATGCAACCTATTAAAAACAAGCATTTAATGCATATGCAACCCACTTTAACTCTTGTCTTCCCCCCACCCAAGGGGTAAGAGTGGGCACCTGGAGGGGAGTAACTTCACAGTCCTGACAGAACACAGATCTAGCCACAGAGTTCATTACAGGGTAATTAATGCATGTTAACTGTCGTGTAAATATTATGTGCTAATAGCTCTAAATAAATACATACTCCACTTGGAAAGATCGGAGCCACCCCTGCCATGGGGATTGAGATGTTCCTAATTAATGCCTTTAGAAGAAGCTCTGGTGTCACTTCAGCTAGTCTTAGGAAATTATAGCTTTGGTCTGCGGAAGGCAGTAGGAACCGTTAATTAAGGAGCTTAGACACATTTGGTGTCTGCCCACCTGGGCTAAGTAGTCTGGACAGACCCACCTGGCTTGCTCTCTTCCTCCACAGCCTTTGTGAGAAAGTGGGTTGCTCAGATTTGGCTGGGGTCTGCAGCCACTCCAGCTCCAAGAAGTGCAGCTTAGGAGGAAAGCTGCCAGCGCTAGCAAGGGTCTGTATATCTTGGGCTTTCTGCAGGGTCTCTTCCATGCAGAACCTGGGCTCTCTCTGGCAATCCAGAGGAACTGAGCTGCTGTGGGTGGTGTCTGTGGGGATGAGTTTCAGTCTGTTTTTTAGATGACCTCGGCCTGTTTGCAGTCGGTGCCTGCAGGTCAGGGAGTAGCGTGGGTCTTAGTCTCCAGGTATGGTCCAAGATCAGGGTCTGGGAGTGGCCAGGATCAGGGTCTGGGGTTAGCCTGGAATCAGGGTCTTGGGGTAGCTCGGGATTGGGGTCTAGGGCATGGCCTGGAATCTGGGTTCCCCTCAGCCCTGGGCTGTAATTTGTCATTGCCAGGGTCCGGAGTGCCCAGAGGAGAAGAAGACACTCTCAAGGAGTCTAACTCAAGTTTGACAGAGGAGGGAGAAAGCTTTTGTCAGTTTTTCTTGTTCAAGAAAACAGAAATAGATATTCTTTCTCTGTAAAACGCTTCTTGTTTGGTCACTCTTTTTTTCTGTCGGTCATGGGGCTTGAACTCTGGGCCTGGGGGCTGTCCCTCAGCTCTTCAGCTCAAGGCTACTGCTCTACCACTTGAGCCACAGCGTCACTTCCGGTTTTCTGGTGGTTAGTTGGAGATAAGAGTCTCATAGACTTTCCTGCCCTGGCTGGCTTTGAACCGTGATCCTCAGATCCCAGCCTCCTGAGTAGCTAGGATTACAAGCATGAGCCACTGGCGCTTGGCTGTTTGGTCACTTAAAAAGATTGTGCTAGCAAATAACATTGGTATGTGGATTTGGGTGGGAAATGATTTTTTGTAGGTCCATCTTTCAACAGTTAATGCACCTTGGTTCCTGGAGGTACTGGATTCTACTTTTGTCTCACATCAGAGTATGGGATTTGCTGCACACACACACACACACACACACACACACACACACACACACACACACACACACACACACATTACAGTCAGGGCTCCACCAAAGAAACAAACCCAGCAGGGAAGATATGCATTGATTTTATTTATTACAAGCAATTGATTTTTGTGGCTGTGGGAGTGAGCTAAGTACAAAATGACAAGACAAGCCATTAAGTTGGGAAGATCATGGACAACGTGTTTTCTAAATATGTCAGTAGGATTATAATGGCTGAATTTGAGCAGCAACTCATTGGAGCAACTGGGATTCACAGTTCTTTCAAGTTAGGAGCTGGTGAGCTGTGATACTGTCCTTTCTCGGCTGGAGTAAAAGAAGCCTGAGAGGCTTCATTGCTTTGTCGAATGTGAACTAATTTGTACCTAACATGGCAGTCTGACTCCACTCTTTATTTCCACCAGGTTTTAAGAATTCAAGTTTCTCCGACTTATTGATTCAGTCCTGTCATCCAGCTGATGTCTCCCGTAAAGAGTTAAATAAGATTCTGACATGTATTCATTATCTATTTGTGTGAAAATTATTTTTTCAGTGATTTGGGAATTGTGCTGTGGCAGGATCCAAAGGGAGAAGGAGGTGGGGAGCGGGGGGTGCTGACTGAGTGGGAGTGAGGCTGTGGAGAGAGAGAGAGAGATGAGGTGATCATGCACACAGCGCTGGGTTCCAGTCGGCTGTGAGCGGAGCAAGTTCTGCCTGCTGGTTGGAGACAGGACCTCAACTTAATAATCCAGATTCAGTCATTCATTGGAGTTTGCTGAACTAGTCAGAAATAACTTCCTGTGCAAGCTCTCTTCCTATGAACCCAGAAGTTTAAGAGAGCAAGACACATATGGACAGAGAGAGAGAAAGAGAGAGAGAGAGAACATCTGTATAATTTATATGTAAAACTAAAACCAATAGAACACCCTCCCCAATGCTGTGATTTCCACATCAAGGACAAGATGCCCTTGGGACTAGCTAATCTGTCTCCTGTTGCAGCTGCAAATTCCCACTGCTGGTTTTTCCTCCAGCATCAGGCTGAAGAACTTGTTGAAAAGTAGGGCATGACCAACTAACAGTCACTGCGAAATCCTAACTGTTCCTATCCAGCAAACTTGTCTCATCTTCATACCAGTGCTTTTGTTGTGATAAGCATAGAAGGCGCAACATAAGACTAATCTTTTCAACCACTTGAGTGAATGCAACTCCGTGTTCTGAGAAAAGGCAGAGCTTTGTGCGATCCTCACTGCTACTAAGTTCCAGCACATCACACCACCCCAGAGGGAGACATGTCCCCTATGGAGCAGTCCTTCCTCCTTCCTCCACTGACCTGCTTTGGATCTCTCTGTGTTTTCTCATTCTAGATCATCCAAATAAATGGATCCACGGAACACGTGGCCTTCTAAGAGGTACCGTAGTTTCTGATGGATGGAAATGCAAATAAAGAACAGCCAAAGTTTATGAGAAGAAGCAGATACCCAGGGAGTGAGTGTGGGGCTGGGATATAGTCAGAAGCAGCCTGCAGGTCAGGAAGGAGAGGTACGGTTGGGAAAACTCTGGTACATAACTCTCCTTTCCTTCACAAGCCCAGCTCCATCCATGAATTCCAAGTGAGATGTAAATGCTGAAAGTGAGCAGCTTGCACTGGAGGTGTGAATGAGGAGCAGGACAAAATAAAAGTGACCTTCACCACCAACTCAGGTAGGACAGGCAGGCCAACCACTCTGCTTCCATTTTCCCTTCACCTGCCCGGTCTCCTTTCTTTTCTCACACCAAGCAACCATCCGCATACCAGCACGTGTCTGCCTGTCCCGCCCACCAGTGTACAAACCCATAAGTGAAATGCTAAGGATGTGCAGTCTCCATGATTCAGGAAATGCACACAGGAGCCCTTGCAGGAGGCAGGCAAGCTACAATCAAGCCCCGAGTGCACACATCTCTAATAGTACAGTAATCAGCGGTAATCACCCGTACAGTTTATGTACAGGAGGGCCTAATAGGGCTCCTGCCTGTGTGGCGAATACATTTTCATTTACAGGACTAAACGCAAGCATACATTACCTGTTTAATTAAAAACAAAACTCTCTAGCCAACCATTTGTTCCCTCTCTCGGGTACGTGTTATGTATGTTACTTATACTTCCTTTAAATCTACTGATGAGATATTTTTCCAGTAGTTTGCCACCGCATATAATTGTTTAACAGTTTAAGGAGAGACACCTTTGGTCCTTGTTTCTCTCTGCCGAGAACCAGAAGTTCATGTGCACACATGGTGACACGTCCTCATGTGTCCTCCACCTGGGGAACACAGGTGTTAAAGACTACAGCTGTGAGGCCAAGCTAGGAGAAGCACCAGCAAGGCTTGCTACCTTCCACCCTCTCCCCTAAGCAGACCTCCGCCACGTCCCAGTAATGCCATAGGCCTGTGACTCCTTCAACACTGCTCAGGTCAGAGCCTTTCTGATTCAGCCACCTCTCAATGAAGGTATCTGCCCGAGCAGGACAGAATCTTTAACACGGGAGCCCAAACCATAATTCTCAGTGATAGGAATATCTTATGGAGTCTCAGTTGTTTGTCAGACACAGCGAGTCTGCGCAGAACATCCGTTTCCCATCAAGGAAACTAGGACTTTGGGATGTGCTGAGCAGGGACTGCTTCCAATAACAACCCTGAACACCGAGTCTCCTGTGTAGATGCTTCGCATTTGTTCCCACAACTGTAGCCAGGAGGATTAAGTGCCTCCTGTGGGAAAGGATACTGGAAAGCATTTGTCTAGTTTCCAGAGTCTTGAGCCCATATGCCATTTGCTTTGTGTGTTTTTGCCCTAACAAATCATAGCCCTGAGTATGGTAGGACTTAGGTAAGTCTTGGTGACTTATCTCCCACCATCACCCTAGAAAACCACCAGCCCAGGAAGGTCTTGGGGACTCACCTCCCACCCCTCACATGCAGTCAAGTAGAAGAGGGGCATGGTTGTTGGGTTTTATCTCAAAAGCCTAGACCAAGAGACCACATGCATAAAGTGATGTGTCCTAGTTCAGTCCCTCTCTCCTCCAAGCCAGGAAGAGGAATGGGAGCAGAGAGAGGCAGGGAAGACACCAGTACAGCCCTGCATGAGTCCTTTCCCTCCCCTGTGGCAGCACACCTGACAGGCACAACTTGGGAAGGAGAGGCTTGCATGGGGTCATAGCTTCGGAGATCTCAGTCCCTGGTCCCTTGGCTTTGCTGCCCTGAGCGAGGCTGAATGTCACCATGGGGAACATGAGGAGGAGCAGAGCTGCTCATCTCATGGTGGTCAGGAAGTAGAGAGACGGGGCAAGATGTCCCCATACAGAGCAGGTCCCCACTGACACACTCCAGCTAATGAGACCCCGCCTTGGAGACAGGGAAGCCCAGGAACATGGCAACAACATCTGTTTCTCTCCTGGCTTCACGCTGCTCTGAGCAGGGTGGAAGTAAGATAGGAGAATAGGCACCCAACAAAGAAAAGCACACACATGAGACCGAGGGAAGACTGGCCCCATGTCTAAAAACACTCTTAAAGTCCCCAGATACCTACTCACCTTTCCCCTGAGACTTAATCCAGTCTCTGGGCACCTTTCCAGTCTCTCAAGGGAGTCAGTCATTCACCCATTCTGTATGGGTAGAACCTTCAGCACTCCACTACCTCCCACCTCCACTACCTCAGCCCTGTTACCCAGGGAACCCAGCTTCTGGCATTGGACTGTTTTGAGGGCAAACCATATCCAGTCCTGAGGACAAACCATGTCCGGTCCATGGAAAGTACTCTGCCATCTACTGGTGTCACGGCCTCTGTCATGATGTTAACCTCTGTGCCTTACTGTTCTTATCTATAGAGTGATGCGTGGATTGGGAAAGGACTGGAACCTGCCATGAGAAGAGCTCTCCCTTTCATAATATCAAAGGAAAGGAAGAAAAAATGTCCACGCGTGAAACTCTGGAAGCATCTGGAACCTTAACATGCACGTGGAGGAAAGGGAAACATAGATTGGAAGGACCTGGCCGGCTCGTGAGGCTGAAACCGGGAAGGAGGCACCGCAGGAATGAAGGGAGGAGGATGTGCTGCGGAGGTCAGCATGCAGAGGCAGAATCAGATGTCTGAGGATCAGAAACCACAGACCAACACACTCGCTCACTCCATCATCTGACAGAAACTTCATAAGTCAGCACTGATGAAAAGAGACAAAAACCTAAGCATCTGCAAACAAAATGTGCCATCCGAGATACACTATGTGGAAAATGAACTATGTCACTTGTGGGCGGCGATGGGAAGGGACAGCTGGGGGGAAGAGCAGGAAGGGGTGACATTGTCCAAGAAAGAAAAATGTACTCATTTACCTCACTTAGGAGCTCATAACCCCTCGATATAACACCTTAATAATAACAATAAAATTATATTTTTTTAAAAATCCAGGCAAGGGGCTGGTCACTAACACCTGTAATCCTAGCGACTCAGGAGGCAGAGATCTGAGGATCATGGTTCAAAGCCAGCCTGGTCAGGAAAGTCTGTGAGACTCTTATCTCCAATTAACCTTCAGAAAACCAGAAGTAGAGCTGTGGCTCAAGTGGTAGAGTGCTAGTCTTGAGCTGAAGAGCTGAGAGACGGCACCCAGGCCCAGAGTTCAAGCCCCATGACTGACCAAGTTTCCACTCTCATTGGGGGAGCATTGATGGAGGGCAGATAGCAGGGTAGAGCAGTCATTGGTAGGGTTGGAACCCTGGGCTTCCCTCGATACCCTGAGGAGGATGGGCGTGTCCAGAAGTTGGTGACTAACGCAGAGGAGCTGGCTCTCCCAGACGGCAGGAGTGAGCAGGACCTCCCTGGGAAGCTGGCCTCTGAGCAGATGGTTGAACGATCCTGTCATAGCTGTGCACAGAGTAAATGGAGATAAGATGAAAGCAGAAAGGGGAAAATGCTATTTAAATCCTGGATGATGGACAAAGGAGGAGAAACGTCGGATGGTAGCTGGAAAGAGACTCAAGCTTTCGGGGCAATTTGATTTGGAGTTCACAAACACTGGAGCCTGTTTATTCTGATGTCTAGGTTAGAGATGAGCAAATGAATACAGAAACAAAATGATGGCCTTGAATATCAGCAGAAGAGATAGAAGAGTGGTTCCCCCAAAGCACTTTAATTCAGGAAGACAATAAGTGACCATAGGTAGCAAATGTGAGCCCAGCACTGTGTCTGTGAGTGAGACAGAGAGACTTCCAGAAGCCAAACAGTGAGTGTGTAGCTTGGGGAGAGGGTGCTGAGCACTGAGCAGTGACAGCTCCTGGGGCCTCTGGTCAGTTCTAGAAGCCGAGAGACAGCAAGGCTAGGGATTACACACTTAAGGGACAGGCTTCATCCCTGTTGCAGGTCTCCCAGAAAGCTTAGGGATGCTCTGAGCTACTCGGCAGTCAGAGGCTTGATCCATCTGCCAGAATGGCGTAAGCAAATTAATTGTGTTTATTAATAAGACATTCTATTTGCTTTCCATTGTTTTTTCCCCCTCTTGCTTTTGTGCAAAACCATTTCCTGGGTGCTTCGCCGGGGGCATTTGGGAACGAATGCTTCCTCTCTCCACATCTGCTGGCCTGCTGAGCTCCATTCGGATGCCGGGGCCTGAGACAGGGTTTTCGAGTTGGAGTATTATTCTTCACACACACACACACACACACACACACACACACATTCTTTGTTCAACAGACGCTGCGGGAAATTCTCGTGGACAGATGGAATGAAAGGAAATCAAGTATAGAAATAAACAGCGCTTGTCATTTTAAGCCTGCATGGGTAAGGATTGCTTTTCAGATGAGGAAGCCAAGCTGATCACTTCAAGTAATTGAGGCAATATTTCATGTGATATACACACACTCCTCCTTGATAGATCTTCCCCTCTAACTAGCCATCATCCTTTTTTATAATGTTATCATATTTTTAATTATATTGTACATAACTTGTTCGCAGCTATTTGCCATCTATCCAGGGTGACATTCCAGTAAATTAGTTTTTACCCGTTGACTCGCACTGTTCTTTGCCTCACACTGAACCATAAATACTGTACCTGAGAAGACTTGTTCGGGTTACTTATTACAGTGGTGTGTGACCACCGTAGCAACACCCCCAGGCCCAAGGTACTGGAGGTTGACTTGCAGAGACACTAAAGAGGCAACTATCCCCATACACACAACTCGACCTTTTCACTACTACACGCGCAGGAAGCAGTGTCGGCTGCTGAGATTGGAAAAAAGTGTATGATTCTCACGCTCCTGTCTCTTCACTGACTGACACACAGTAGATACGGGGTAATTACGGAATTAAAAAGAGGAAACATAACAAGGACGTGCGTGGTGTCCCGCGGGAAGGTGCTTTCTGACAATAGCAACATCTCTCCATCTCTAGCACCAGGGTTCTTCTCCATGGACGCAGGAGAGAAGGGCACAGGTTTGCCGCAGGGCATACTTGGGTACTTCTCAGCCAGTATGGCACGCTGAGCAAAGTAGACGTTGAATCTCCTGTCTCTGATTTCGCCTTTGGTGGCTTGTCTGTGCGGGGAACTGGGCTCTCCCTGGTGGCCCAGAATCAATCTGTTGTAATGGTGACATCTGAGTGAGCTTGCTGAGTAAGTTTCATTGGTTCCACGGTGTCCCAAGTGCTCTGCTGTCCACACATCATGGAATCCTCTGTACAAGCCTGCATGTCCTGCGGAGAGGGGTGTGCCAAGCCATCAAGCCATCCAACAGTGGACCGCCAACAGGAATCCATATGGGGCTGTCTCCAAATTCCATCTCTCAACCAGTCAGTTCCTCTTCCTGCTATTGGTTTTGTTGTCCTGTCGCTGAGTTCCCGCCTAGAAGCCAGCTCCCCAGAGACAATCTTCACCACCACCCATACACACGCATCTCACATTTACCATGCACCCAAAGCCATCCTCAACCTGCCCACTCGGTTTTCTTCCTTGACTTCTAAATGCCATGCTATGCCTCCCCTTGGGGACACAAGGAACAGGGTCATCTTGAGCGTCAGGCACCATTGAGACCGTGTGATTGCCTTATCTCAGAAAGCTAGACCAGAATGATACAATTAGAAAAAGAATGGAAGACAAGGAAATGAGATTATTTCAGGAATGAAAATGGATGCACCAAGCCCCGTTACTGGAGAAGTTCCGATGCTGCACTTCTGATCTTAGAAGAAAGAGAGAAGACCAAGAATGGAGACCAGGCCTACGGAAGGATGGTAACAGCCACGGAGCCGCTGCTTCCAGGCAGAGGGCACACTGGGGATCATAGTCATCTCTGGGCACTTGAATCTAAGTGAGTTGGGATCTGACATGACCTGTTCTCCCCCACAGCTTCGAGGACAGGGTCACGTGCCGGAGCTTAAAGCCACTGCAGGCGCATAGTAGGCATTCAATAAACACCTCATTGACTTAGCCAGATGAGGAACAGCACCAATTCTGTGTTCCCGGCCTCCCTGGGAGGAAAATTACACTGTTGCTCACAAGACCAGCAGGAATCAAAGGGATGTTTGACATTTTAAAAGCCAATTTCAGATGCTCAGAGAAATCTCATAGTGCAATACTTTTCTACCTCAGCAGTCCACGATAGAGACACAGCATGGCGCGTCCTGCCAAACTCTGCCATCTCATACAGAGCTATGGGAGGGAGGGAGAGAAGGAGAGAAGGAGGGAGGAAGGAAGGAAATGCCAGCAGAAGTCTTGGCCAAAGACAAATGCAGGACACTGAATCATTCGTCTCTGAGTCAAATCCCCAGACACGGACGGGGAGCCCTGGAGGGAGGACTCCCATCCAAATGCTCCAGCAATTAAGGTCAGATGTGTGGAGAGCCAGGAGAGCAGTATTCCAGCTCCACAATAGAAGCAGTCATGGTGTTGAGAATAAATTCTAGGCAATGGGAGCAAGGAGACCAATAAAAAGCAGGCTTCTAGGCACCCAGCGTTGGGCCTGGAGAGAAAGAGGCACTAGGCTGGCTTTAATTAATTGACTGAGTGATTGTAAGAAAATCATGGCACACTCAGTACAGGATTTAATTACTTTGAGAGGTCTTCTTGGACCATTCCTGTCTGGACCTCCCCTCCTTTTGACTACCTCATCTTCTAGAATTCTCATCTCAAGATGGCAAAGCAAGTAGTGGCTGCCCAGCAGATACCTACTCCACCCCCCACCTTTATCTCTCTTGAAAATCCTGGCTCATCGGCCCATGTTCCTTGGGGAGCCCAAGGCTTGTTGGCCAGGGTGGCTCTGGGGCCATGCAGATCTTGCATGCATGTTTACAAGGCGGGCATTCTCGGAGGTGTTCATACACAACACAACAGCTGTGGACACACAGGCTACGCTGTGCATCACAATGACCTGCTTACACTGTCTTCTTCCTTGCTGGGAAGAACAGGATCCCCAGAGACCACAGTGTGGCTTTTTTTTCCTCTCTCTGTAGCTACAACACTTGCATAAAATGTTTTCCGCTGAACAAGTGTATAATAAGTTTATGAAATGCACATAAACACCCTCGCACCCACGCACACAAGCACAGAGGCCAGCGGCGAGGATGGCCCTCCAATTGGCTTAGCGCTACAGAGATCAACACGTGTTGCCTGGCTGACTCCACTTGCCTTCCCCTCGGTGAACCCCAGCGACTGGGATTTGTTTACATAACACCAACTTTGCACTTTATTTTATGCATAGCACTTGTTTTATGCATATCAAAACAAGGAGCCGGAATGGTTTTTTATTTCTCCCCAAAGGAAAAGAGACAAGCAGCTCTTATCTTCCCTCCCAAACATGCAGGAAATGTCCAGACTCTGCTTTCTTTCGGGTCGGATCCTCATCTGGAGTTGGTTGCTCACTCTCCTGGTAGAAACACCTGCCACATGCAAAGGCCGTAGTGTCACTGAGCAGCAGGTGTCACGTTGTCTCCTCCGTGTTCAAGGTGAGAAGTCAATCGTGTTGCTTGAAACAATGACGTGGTAGGATTGTTGGGCATGACCATTCCATGTCCTAGTTTGTACCTGTCTGCAATGCAGTGTGCTTTAGGCATCCCCCTTATTTTCGCTGTTGAATGAAAATCCGTGTTTTAATTTTTGTTGTGGTTGTTACTGGGGTTTGAACTTGGGGCCTCATATTTGCTTGATTTGCTTGCTTATGGCTGGTGCTGTACCACTTAAATCATGCCTCCAGCCTGACTTTGTACTGGCTGATTAGAGATAGAGTCTCATAGCCTGGTGAGCCACAGTACAGGCTTGTTGCTTGCTTGGTTGTCATGGTTCCTGTCTTTCTGAATATTCCATGTCTGGAATACCTCCTTGGTGCTGTAGGGCAGCCACAGCAATGGTTGCATTTGTTCATGAGGTCAGATCTTCCACAAGCCAACCACTCTCCAAACACTCAACCTCTGCACACCAGTGCATTCAAGACCACATCTCCACTACTCAAGCTTTGAGGGGACATGTCAGATGCAAGTGCAGCAGGTCCACCCGCAGGGCAACAGTCGCTGTATTTGACTCAACACAAGCAGCCAAAGACCTGAATGAGTTTTAAGTGTGACTGGTGGTATTCATGGTGACAGCCCATCCCACACCCCTCCAGGGATGCGCTGGATTTTGCTGTGAGTTTTCACTTCTTCCAGCCAGGACAGACAAGTGGCAGATTCTTAATTAGTCTTGCTGAAGACAAAATTCAGGGGTGGACAAAGAGGAGTTTTAATGGAGTAGATTAACAGACAAGTTAATTGAAAGTAATAATACATCTTCAAAGGAAATGGAGGGCGGACGCTTGACCAAGCTGGCAAGTGCTCTGAGCCCCAGGACCTAGGCACTGTTATGGATAGCATAATGATTATGGTAAGACTCTGTACATAATTGTGCAGATTTCTAATAAACAGGAGGACATATCCATGAACTGGAGTGGCTAATCTAGTTTGGCGTTCTCAGAGGCATGATTTGAAGGGAAGTGCATGCCTGCAGCCCCAGCCACCACCCGCGGAGATGAGGCCTTTGGCAAGCCCGGGCTGTCGGGGTGGGAAGCCCCTGTTTTGGGGGTGCTGTTTACCATTATCCGATTCTTCTTCCCTCTCACTGGGCTTCTTGGAAATGAAGGTACACAGGTTTCCCTTCCAAGCTTTTCCGTACCAGCCCCGGAGGTGAGATTTCCCTGTTGTTGCTTGGACTGACTGCGTGTTGTTATATCGCCAAGTAGCACTCCACGATGGACAAGTTCTACTGTCAGCAGACATTTGGTCTTTTCTCAGGTTGGAGCTGTGATGAGTAATGAATAATGCTGCCAGGGACACAGACTTTAAATCCTCCTCATCTCCTTACGTGGCTTTATTTCTCTTAGGTGAACAGAGAGGAGCGGAATTGCACAGTCAAGACAGAAGAGCTGCCAAAGATTCCTCACACGGATTATACCATTGTACACTATGTGACAACAAGACTTGTGCTTCCCCATACCGGCGGCCTGGTGTCGTCACCCACACTGACACTGTCCACATGTTTTATTTAGAGTTCTACAGCTCTGTCGGGCTGTGTGAGGAACCTCTTCATGTGTTCTTCAGTAGTGACTTGTTTACTAGCGGCAGCAGCCATTTTTGCAACCCTTACAATCGTCCACACACGCAGTGATGTCCCCTACACGTAAGGATGGGGTAACTTCGGTTCCAATCTGAACCTCTCTCCTTGCTATTTTCTTGTCTTAGACAGGCCTTCTGCGGAGCAATGCTGGATAGAAGTGACAGATGTGGGCATCTGTCTTCTTCCTGGTGGAAGTGGGGAATGATTTCAGGCCCCTGACATTTACCATCATTCTGGCTTTAGGTTTTGCACTAAGGCCCTTGTCTGATTGAGAATACTCCTTTGCTTCTTTGCTGCCATTGCTGTTTTATTTTGTCATGAATGGACATAAAATTTTGTCAAAAGGTTTTTCTGTTGAGACTACCATTTAGCTTTCTTTCTAAATTTTATTGCTATAGTGTAGGGTAGTTTTAGTTCAAACATATTGAACAAACGTCGAAATCCTGGGGTAAGCTTTAGTTGATCATAATATTTTATCCCTTGTATGTATTGACAGACCTACTTCGCTAATATTTTCTTAAGGGTTTTGCATCCATACTCAGGTGGGTACTGGCGCATAGTTCTGTTTCCTCATAGCTTTGTCTTGTAATGTGCACACACCTTGATCCTTCAGGCCTCAGCCTCCTGAGGAGCTTGGACCACAGGCTGGAGCCACAATGGACAGCATCTTGATCTTTCTTAGTACTATACACTAATCTTATTTGAAAAAAACCAACCTCAATTTTGGCATTATTTTTTCTACTCTTGGTTTTATATTTTCATGTATTTAGCCTTTATTCTCTTCTCACTCGGAGTTTGATTTGCATTTTTTGCTGTTTGTCAAAGTGGAATAAATTATTTATTTTATATAACTTTTGTTTTATCCAAGTCAGAAAAGCACAGAACATAGAAAGCTTTATGCTAACAATTTTCCATCAAGCAATTACTTTTGATTCAAGTTCAGTCGATTTTGAGATGTTCTGTTTTTATTATGATATAACTCAAAATATTTTGTCATGTTGTTTCTCTGTTTATTCATCCACAGGTTACTCAAGAGTGCTTCCTAAAATCCTGTGTATTTAAAGCATTTTCTAGAAATTGTGAACTTTACTAATTTTAAAAATATGTATTAACTGTTATTTTCAAATAGGTATATGAGGAGGTCATGGTTCACACTCACTGCTGTGTGCAATGCAGGTAGATTCCAGTCACTCTGTTTAGTTGATTCGTCATACAGTTGACCTGTGGTCCAGCAAATGCTGCATATAATCCCAACAACATATTTTCCATTATGTGCTTAGGTGCAGTGTCAGGAAAAATGTGCTGCTTCTGTAGTCTTAAATAGCATGTGCTTTAAGAGGATATGAGTTCCAGCTGGGCACTGGTGGCTCACGCCTATAATCCTAGCTACTTAGGAGGCTGAGATCTGAGGATCTCGGTTCAAAGCCATCCTGGTCAGGAAAAGCCGTGAAACTCTTATCTCCAATAAACCACCAGAAAACCGGAAGTGGCGCTGTGGCTCAAATGGTAGAGCACTAGCCTGGAGCTGAAGAGCTGAGGGACAGCATTCAGGCCGAGTTCAAGCCCCATGACCAACAACAACAACAAAAGAGGATGTGAGTTCGAGGAAGCTCACAGGGAGGTCACACTGAAACACTGCCTCATACCGTAGAGGTATCTGTTTACTAAAAAGACCGCAGAGTGTGTGTGAGGATATGTGGGAAGGAGAGCTCCAGAGCGGTGGTTAGAAATGCAAACTGACTCACAGGAAGTGAAATTACCACCTTGAGGAAAGGCCTGCTCTCCCTCCCCTGCCCATGCAGTGGGATTGACATCAGCCAACACAAAGAACCAACCGGAAGTTCCTTCGAGGGATGGATGTGCGAATGTGGTATGCACCTATGCACAGTGAGAAAGCAATTAACATTCCAGAAAGAAGGAGAGACTGCCATTCGCAACAACATGGGTGAACCTGGAGCTCATCGTCTGCCTGGAAGAAGACAGACAGGGCAAGAGGAATGCAGCAGACGTTAGAATGGCGGTGGCCAAGGGGTTGGAGGAAGGGTAATGCAGAGATGGTGATAAGTTCCCTTGCTGTGACTCGAGACCACTGTGAGCCTGACTTCATTTTGTGCTTGAATTTGAAGAGTTCAGATATTCAATGTTCTCACCAAATACCCAAAAAGGTACCTAGGTGAGATGATTGGTATGTTAGCTAACTTGATGATAATGATCACTTCCCAGTACGTACATACATCAAAACATTATACTGCATTCTATACAGAGATGCTAGATAGATAGATAGATAGATAGACAGACAGACAGACAGACAGACAGACAGACAGACAGACAGACAGACAGACAGACAGATAGATAGATAGATAGATAGATAGATAGATAGATAGAAATAAACAGATACACTTTCTCTTGTCGAGTATACCTTAGTTATATGACAACAATGAAGGAGGGAAAAAAGGACATCTGTTTTTCTCATGTTCAGGTTTGACCCATGATCAACATGGATCAAAGTTGAGAACAGTAGTGAAGGCTTACCAAATCCCCTCATCTCATGGGTGGTCCACATAATGTCTATTTATGTTCTCTATCAGTAGGTTTTCCATAACGATAACAAACTGCCCGCAGCTGGGTGCATTATAAACACAGAGGTTCCACCCATGACTTCTGGAGGTTCCAGAGCATCACTTCTGGTCAGAACCTCACAGCAGAGAGGGTGACAGTGGTAGAGGAGACACCATGGCAAGACAGGGGCCAGAGTGGGGGCAGGCCTTGTCTCCCACAGAGAGTGGGGGCAGGCCTTGTCTCCCACAGAGAGTGGGGGCAGGCCTTGTCTCCCACAGAGAGTGGGGGCAGGCCTTGTCTCCCACAGAGAGTGGGGGCAGGCCTTGTCTTCTGCAGGGAGTGGGGAGGGCCAGTCTTTTACTTTTGCAGCTCTGGTAGAACTCACCATGACTCCGGCGGAGCCAGGTTAATTCTCCCCCTCCCCAGTGGAGTGTCCGGCCTGACCAACTCTGGTAGGCTCTGCCTCTCAACACTGCCACATGGAGGGCCAAACTTTGGGCATATGAACCTCCTGGGGGACAAATTCAAACCACCTCCCTCCACATCCTGTTGCAAGGTTGGGCACTTAGGCACCTGTAAAAACAAGAAGAACTCTGATATTTGACCTCTGTCCAGCTTGCAGTGGCTTACCTGTGATGTAGGGAGAGCCCATATCTTCATGAGCTCACACCATCAATAGATATTAACATCATAGAGGTCATCTTAGGTGTAAGGCCACCAGTCCACGGAGGGGAGCAAGTCAGGGTGTAATTGGGGAGGCTGAGCAGGAGGCTGAGCAGGAAATAAGGAACTAAGAACAATGTGGAAGAAATGGTAAGGGTGGGAACTTTTAACAGAGTGATATGACATGTCTGTGTGTAGTGGAGGCCAAAGAGTAGAGGCCAAAGAGTAGAGGCTGACCCCCAGGCTTCCAGACAGGAGAGGTAGTGTTTGGAGACATCATTTTGTAAGCCACGGAGCTATATTTTGGCAGGAAGCAGCTCTGGGAAACCCAAAGGCCAATGTCTTAAGTGGGGAGGGAGTGACTCAGGAACTTTCCAGAATACTATCTGAGGGGTGTCCATAAATGCTGAGACTCAGAGCCCAGGCAGCAGTTAGGAGTCTGTGACCAGGATTCAGCCCAGCTCTGCCTGGAGCTGGAGTGAGGCTGGGCTGAAGAACAAATCAGAGTCTCTGTCTTCCTGAGAGAGGCAGGCCCGTGACCTGCGCCAGCCATCTGACCTGGCTGTTTACAAGTTATGAGTGGGACATTAGAAAATACTCTCTACACAGCCAACAGCGATGAAGGCACACTTCCTTCCAACGCAGCAGCCTTTATAACCCCTCGTTTAAAACAACTGGGAGTATGAATTTCTCTCTGATCAGAAATTAAGGACATCTCAGAGGCTAAGAGCAAGCAGAAAGTTGTAATCAGAGGATGAAATAACATGGGTTCCTGGCATTGGAGGTTTTCACAACGGATCCCTTGATCCCCATTCTAACATAGGGTTCTTCTCACAAGAGCCACTGGGCTCCAGGGGAAAGACCGCAGGAGACCCCAAACAAAGATCTGTGACCTCCCCGACCTGCGGGCTCACTGTGGCCACAAACTATAAATTAGCCTTGTCTACACAAGGCGACACAAGGAAATCATCCTCCATCATCCTGGTGTGGGTAGAGGGAACAGACGCGCTTTCCTATGTACAGTTACCAGCTAGCTGGCCCTCACACAGGTGTGCAGCCACAATTCTCCCTTCCTAGTTGGCCCCAAAACTTTAAGCTGAGAATTTATTTTAAAGAGATGCCCAGTTGGAAGTGTCTCCCAGATCACCAGGGGGAATTTACATAAATGAACCTTAGAGAGTGTCTTCTGAGACCTCTCAGACCGCCCATAGGTGACATGCCATAGAAAGATGAATTCATGGTCAATATATATATAAACTTAGAAAGCTTTCACATTCTCTGAGCCAGCAGAAGCTGCAGGAAATATCGGATATCCCAATATTCAAATGCCAGAATTAGAATGTAAAATAACGGTGGTTGGACCACACCTGATGGCACACATTTGTCAACATCTGTCATTCTGCTACCTGGGAGCCAGAGATGGGAGGATCTTTGTTCAAAGCCAGCCAAGCTGTCTTTCATTTAAACAAACATTTAATCAAACAAGCTGAGCCATGGGGGTGTATTCCTATAGTCCAAACTATGGCTGGGGTATAGGTAACATGATTGAGGCCCCAAACTAGCTATGCAAAACAGTACGAGACCCTGTCTGGAAAAAAATAGGCTCTGGAAACATCACCTCTAATGTCAGCCACAGACAAAGATGTCCACTCCCTTATGCCATTCAATATAATGCTGGAAGTTCTACCTAGAGCAAAAAGTCAAGAGAAAAAAAAAAAGGTATTCGAATAGGGAAGTAATTGGAATTGTTCCTATTTGCTGTGCTTGAAAGGCTCCAAAATTTCTGCAAAAAAAAACTTGTAGATAAACACTTACAGTAATATAACAGGATTTTTTTAAGTGAATACACAAAAACCAGTGGCTTTTGTGTACACCCACCATGAGCAGGCTAAAAAGGAAATCAGGAAGACAGTCCTGTTTGCAAGATCTTTGAGTCTTTTGGTGCTCATTAGGCAGTTATTTTGTAAAATGCTCTCTCCACCCCAACCCCTCAACTTGGATGGTTGGAGGTTCTGGTTTTTATTCAGTGTGTTATATAAAAGCAGCCTGTTATATACTATGCTCACACTGAACCTGTAAATGTGCACAAGTATTGTTTGTGTGTGTTGGGTTTCCCAGCTGCCATGCCCAGAACTTGCAGGGCACAGGCCCAGTGCCACCTAGCTGTCCGGGCTGGCTGGCAGGACTACAGGACAAGCCGGGTCTGTTGGCTTAAGCAACCAAGGCTGAGATCATGCATTAAGATATCAGGAGTCCCAGGAAACTAGGAAGAGGCGATTCCTCCCAGAGAGCAGACGTGGACTCGAGGTCCAAGCCTCTTCTATTATGTAGACAAAAAACTTGAAAAGAGCTAGGTGTTTTTGAAATTATACCTCTTCTTTCTCCAATGTTATCTGGACTTTTCTTTCTTTTTTTCTCTAATTATCCCGATCCTGCTCAAATTGGATTCTACCCTCAGAAATTTCTCATCAGTGGGGTTTCCACCGGCATGGGGTGAGCATCTACAGGCCGAGACTGCTTTGGCAAGCTCTGAATCTAACCGCAAGTTGGATCCTGTATGCCTCAGATCCCACAGAGCCTCCCCAGCCACGCCTGGTGCAGGGCTTTGCCACGAGTAGCTGCTGGGAGTTAGAAGTTTCTCCTGCTCAAGGAGCTATTCCCACATCATTCCATAAAGCAGTGAAGTCGTGTGAGGCATCGCTGTGGCAGTCATTGCTTGTCCCTTATGGTCTCATCTGTGCATGAGTCTTTGATTTCCTAAATATACTAAAGTTTTATGAGGGACGCAGGGAGATTACAAACTCTGCCCCCACCTCTCCTGTGTCTTCCCGTGGTGCCAGCCTCACCTTTCCCCAGAGGCATCAAGGAAGAAGTGTCTAGCTCTGTGGATGGTGAACTTGGCATGTCAATTATCCCACCCATGCAACAGGAAGGGAGCCTCAATGTAGCGATGTCAAGGTCGAGTTTACCTTTGCACCACTTAATGGTCATTGGCCATTTTCCTTCCTCCTTGTTGGGGGGTCTTTGTTGGGGGTCTCCAAAAGAGAGACCCTATCAAATCACCAGCTTGAGATCATGTGCCTATCATTGCGTTTGCTGAGGATCAGGGATGCTTGTTACACAGCACTGTTGGAGTTATTGTTGACTATTACATGTTCCCTATTTGTGATGAGCATGTGTGTGTGTTTAAAGGAAAAGAGCCAGGTACAGATGATCCATAGTCATAATCCTAGCTACTCGGGAGGCTGAGTTCTGAGGTTCCAGGTTCAAACCCAACCTAGACAGGAAAGTCCATGAGACTCACTTCCAGCTTACCAGCAAAAAGTCAGAAGTGAAAGTTTGTCTCAATTGGTAGTGTACTGATCTTGAGCATAAAAGCTAAGGGCAGCGTTGTGCCCCGAGTTCAAGCCCCAGGGCCAGTGCGCACATACACACACACACACACACACACACACACACACACACACATGCATGTACATGCAAGCATACACACACACACACACAAATCAAATATGGTTTACTAAGTTATAGGCTTAAGTCAATGAGCTAAGAGTGGTTTTTACATTTTTTAAGGCTAGAAAACTTTTTGGGGGGTAGTGGGATTTGAAGGGTCTAGGCACTGTCTCTGAGCCACAGAGAGCCACTTGAGCCACAGCTCCACTTCCAGTTTTCTGATCATACTTGGAGATAAAAGTCTCACAGACTTTCCTGTCTAAGCTGGCTTCAAACTGCGATCCTCAGAACTCAGCCTCCTGAGTAGGTAGGATGACAGGCGTGAGCCACCAGTATCCAGTGTAAAACTTTTCTTTTTGAACTGCACAGATTATTACATTGGACAGAAAGCCTATGAATTTAATAGTTGGCCTGTTACAGGAAAGGGTGCCAGTGCTAGATGAGGACAGGAAAGCACATGAGACCTACAACAGGAAACCCACATCTCCTATTTCCTGGCTCAGACCATGGGCGTCTGTGTCCCTACAAGTATGATGAGCTGCTTGGACTCTAAAGTCTCCGATCCTTCAGGTCTAAGATTTTACATGACATGTCACCCAGCTGGCATTTGAAGTGCTTTGTTTTGCTACAGCCTCCTATTTGGGTAGATTCTGACCAATGATAATTACAGTGATGGGACCTCAGGGTTTCTGTAAGCAAGGCAAATCTCCCCGGGGAAGACTCCATCCAAGCTGGGGGCCAGCGGAAGGGCAGGCCTGGAGTGCAGCAGGACTGGGCTGCCATGCACATCCATTAGCCTTATTTGTGGCCTCAGGGAGCTTTGTGACTCGGACTACAAATCTCTAATCTATAAGAAACTAGAGAAAGAAAGAAACAAAAAGGCCGCATGTGTGCATGCACACACTGTGAGTGTGTGTGTGTGTGTGTATGTGTGTGTATAACATCTGATTAGACTTCAGCAGCAAGAAATTGGTCTTTTGTGAATTGATGTGATTTCAAGACACCTACAAAATAAAAGTATAGTACTTCAGGAAGAGATGAATAAAATACCAGTGTTTTATTGGAATGAAGCTGTGCAGCTAGAAAATTGTGGAGTTTGGGGAATGGAGAAATTGCATCTTTCGGAGGGCCTGCATGCACGGGTGAAGCAAGGTTCATACCAAGCATGCCCGAGATCCTCCTCCCGGCTCCCTGCCCTGCACCCCCCCCCAGGGAATGTCTCCTCAGCTCTGGGGACCCGCAGCTTGCAGTGGAGCACCTCCCATGTTTCCTCACATCGTTCCAAATATGTGATTTTATGTTCTCTCTTCCTTGGGGGGGAGAGGAGAGGGATGTAATCCATTTTAATATTCTGTAAAAATGATGAAGGAAGGAAACATTGACACAGATCCTTTCAAGCCACGTTTTCTATAAAGAACAACCACTTGATACTTTTTTTTTTTTTGGTCCGAATATAAAGGGAACAAATGTTGTATTCTTAGAGAATATAAGTTTCTCTCTGGGAGAAGATGAATAAATAAGGGAAGTATTCATGAGCCCATGGTGCATTTCTTCTTCCTGAGTATATGACTTAGTATAAAAGCCTATTCTTTCTTTTATTGGCCTTTTACATTTGTATTGGAAGTAGCCAGTGTTTACTGCCCTGTGCTAAATCTGTGTGCCAACCAAGGATTCCTGATGTGGAGTGATCCAGATAAAGACTTAACTTGCACTAAAATGATCTTTGGGTTTAACTCTCCTCCCCATTCTCCTCCTCCTCTTCCTCCTTCTCCTCCTTCTCCTCCTCCTCCTCCTCCTGCTCCTCCTCCTCCTCTTCCTCCTCCTTTGGCGATATTGGGATTTGGACCCAAGGCCTCATGCTCGTTAGACAGGTGCTCTACCATTTGAATGCCACACTCCCAGTCCTTTTTGCTTCAAGAAACTCTTATGCTTTCTTGCCCAGGTTGGCCTGGCCTGTGATCTTTCTACCTATGGCTCTTGCATAACTGGGATTACAAACATACTTTACCACCTGTGCTTTGATTATTGACATGGGGCGAGGGGATCTCATTAACTTTTTGTCTTGGGCTGGCCTTGAACTTTGATCCTTGCAACCTCTAACTCTTCCAGGACAGCTGGGATTATAAGAAGGTAGCACTGTGCTTGGCCCTGGATCTTGACTTTCTTCACAGATCCCTATTATCTTCACAGCTGATTTATTCTGTCTCTCATTTTGAGGGATTCATAGTTCAGGCTTCCCCAACTTTCAAAAAAAAGAAATGGGAATGGGAGCTTCAAAGTCCCTGCTGCAACTCTTCATTGCAGATAGATAAATTGGTTCTTTTCTGGAACAGACCCGACATCTACGATTTGAAGAAGGAAACACATCTCCACTAGAGCCTCTCATTGTTATGGCTGCTTCCCCAACTTGTGTAGGCAGGGTGGTAAATAAACAGGTGTTGGAAAGAAGATGATGGGGAGAGGAACTTCTGTTTACATCTGTGTCCCATGGAGAAGCCTGGCTGAGCAAAGGCTCTGTCGAGTCTCGATTTCCTCGCCAAGCCTTTTGCATGTCTCCCTCTGTCAGCCTGACCCCTGGCTGCTCCGACACGGCTCCAGTGGCCTGAGCCCCCACACCCTGTCCTCCACAGCCCTGCAAACAGGTCTCAGAGAACCCAAGAGCAAGGGATGGGGCTTTGAAAGCTGGAGTAGGGGAAGTTGAGGCGAGAGGACAAGGTTCTACTTCACAGAGTAACGAGCTCCATTCAGAGGCAGAGGTGGAGGGACTGTGTCTAAGTGGCCCTTTGATGCTTGGTTTGGGGCGCTTGCCTGGGTTGGGGGCAAATTGTGAAGTGACTGAGCTTGCAGGGACAGCTTCGTGGCTGGATCGTCAATGCCACAGCCACAAAGCCTGGAACGGTGCCACACTCTTGTCGGCCTGATTGCCCCCCTTAGGTGGAGCCTCTGATCCAGGAATTGTGCTTGCAGGGGGGGAGGGGGGAGGGCTGGTAAAGGAAAAGGCTTGTCTGCAAGACTACCCCAGATGACCAGAGAGGAAGATGAAACAGAGGTTTTCCCCAGGCTGTAAAAATGTCTATGAGCTAGCTGCCATGATGACCTTGCGCAGTGAAGGTAGTTCATGGAGGATGAACAGTCGGGGAGATGCAGGGTGGAGGTGGAGGTATGTGGTCAGGTGTGGTGTGGTACTCATGGCAGGACAGCAGGGTTGTTTCCAGGAGAATTCCGGGGTGCCTTAGCTGCACTCCTGCCCTCTGGCCTCCATGCTCTTCCCTAAGCCCAGTTAACTACCTTTGCCATCATTCCCTGAGCTGTTGCTTTCAGGTGGCTTGGGGCGAATGTCTGTGCTGTGCTGTGGAGAACACTGACTGGAGCCAGGACTCAGACTCTGCAGATCCGTGACTGGCGGCCGCCCTGGGACCCCTTACATGGGGGGACGTGGGACCATGCGGGGACTCGCCAACTCGCTGCGAGGGGCCAGTGAAGAACCCGAGAAATTCAGATTGGGGTATCTTCTTCCAGGAATGGCTTCTCTGGAAAGAGAAGGACAGGTCCCTCAAAGCTCCACTGGCAAATGGTAAAGACTCTCAACCGCCCAGCTGAAGAGGAAAACCCAAAGCATTCCACAAGCCCTCTTGTAGGTGCCGGTCTGAGACGGCGAAAGACTAGAGGTTATCTACAGATACGTTTGTGGGGCGTCCAATGCCAGTGATATGGGTGCAGTGCAACCAGGAATCTTATATGAAAGTTGAGGCCTTGGCTGTGCATGGATTCAAAGCAGACTCTGGTCCCCACTCAGCACCCAGCACCAGCCTCCCAGCTCCTTTCTTGGGTTTGATTACATAGCCATTTATTAGGTGCCTTTAGCTCTGTTTCCAGCTCTACAGCGCCAGGTCCTACCATGCCCAAAGGGAGCAGTCACAATATCAGCACAGGCAGGAAAATGACCGTGCAACACAAGCATAATCAGAATGGATGGTTTTTGTTTTGTTTTGTTTTGTTTTTTGGGTCCGGTCGTGGGGCCTGAACTCTGGGCCTGGGCGCTGTCCCTCAGCTCTTCAGCTCAAGGCTAGCACTCTAACACTCTAGCGCCACTTCCAGCTTTTTTCTTATGTGGTGCTGAGGAATCGAACCCAGGGCCTCGAGCATGCAAGGCAAGTGCTCTACCACTGAGCCACCTTCCCAGCCCTGGATGGTTTTATCTAAAATAAAGAAAATTCATAAACACAGATGCAGTGGACTCTAACGAGCCTCACCTCATATCACATCCTGTGCTGTCAGAGCAAGCTGAATCCCCTGCCCTCAACCAGCCCCTCAGACAGCTCCTTTGTGCTTTCTACCTCAGAAACTACAGGTGGCTTGAGGTTTGGGGTTCTTAGTTCTGATTGGCTGAAATATTGACTCAGATTGAGAATTATTTCATCTAATGTAAAAGAGTCAGGTCATAAGAACTTTCCAGTGGGTTTATAAGATGGTTGCTAGCTGACTCCCTAATGGTAACCCCTCTGCAAAGGTTGGGCTCCCGTGGACCAGAAGACCTGACCCCAGGGAGATGGAAGGCCACCACACCCCAGCAGTCAGAGTGGATCTGAGGCCAAGCTCACCCCACAACCACCATAACCCCCAACTCTGCACTGAGGCTCTTCCTCCAGCTCTCAGTCAGCAAAGTCGTTACCCTTCAGTCTTGGAATAATGGTCTTCCGCACGCAGAAAAGTGGGGTTGGTAGATGACTCTGGGATTCCTTCTGGCCAAACAGCAAATCATCTTCTGAGAGATCAGAAAGAATAATGTCACCATGGAGTCGGAGAGCCTTGACACATGTCAGGGCTGGGCATTGTTTGCAGAGTGACAGCAGGTCCTTGTACAATGAAGCAGGTGGCATGTGGATGACCCCCACTGTTTCGATGTCGTTTTCTTGGTGGATTGGCTATCGGTCTGGGAGATGCTTCATCTTTATCTCGTTAAGAACATCAAAAACAGATTTCACCCTCTTGTTAGGATCATTAGTACAGCATCATAATCTTGCCTCGGGTTTAAATCATTTATTCAAATCTGTGCCACGCGATTTATTCTTTGGAAACATTAATTATCATCCTGACATTGAGAACTCTGATGAGCCGAGATGGATAAAAACCAAAGGGTTGCCTGGTCCACCACTAATGAAAAGTGCATTTTCTGCTGCTGGGGGATTCTAGAATCCTTGAGACACTGGAGAGTTGTGCCCACTGTAGGCAGGGGTCAGTCACTTGACTCCTCTTCTGAAGAGAGAAGCTGGAATTTGAGAAGGCGAAAACAGTGAGAGCATTTAGCCATCAGGGACAAGATTTTTTGTGATGCCTTTTCCTTCTTTTCGTTTTGGTGGTTCAGCCATGCGAGCCCAAGGTTCAGGTGTGATCTGCCTTGATTTCCCCTCTCGGTGAGCCCACCAGCTTCATGGGGGACTCCTACTTCTATGCTCTTTCCCTTCTTCTTGCCATTAAAATACAGAGCGTCCCGACCGTATCTCCTGAACTGTGCTGCAAGCTGTTGGGCCCAGCCAATGGGGTGGCTCAGCTCTCATTCTCCCCGCCCCGCCCCCCAACACCCCACGCGCGCGCACACACACACCCTGTGCACTTTGACATCTGCAGTCCCGTTAACAGTCAGGTGTGATTATCAGGAGGGCAGAATTGCAGCCAGATGTCCTGGGTTCAAATTCTGCCTTGCCATGCACCCTTGGGCAAGCTAAGACACCTCTTCTTTTATTGTTGTTGTTGCTGCTGCTGTTGATTTGGTAGTCCGGGGCTTAGAAATCAAGCCTTCACCTCACATTGCCAGGCAAGCCCTCTACTGTCTGAGCCACATTCCCAGCCCCTTCTTGCTTAGTTACTTTTCAGGTCATGTCTTCCTACCCGTGCCCTCCTTCTAGTAGGATCGCAGGTTGGCTAAGATAGGGTCTCACCACAAAATTTTTTTTCTCTGGCTGGCCTCTACCTCAATCCTTCTGAAATCCCTCTGCTTGAGTAGCTGGGACTATAAGCATGAGCCACCATGCTCAGCCCAACTACCTATTGCTTGCCTTGATCTTTTCATCTATAAAGTAAAGCAGATGAAAAGACCTTCCTTCCAGAAGTATTCCAGAATGAATTGAGGAATATACTTGAAGTGCTTACAACAGCCCCCAGCAGAGAGTAAGCACGGAAATAAATGCTGGCCACTGTGATATGCTTAACCTCACATCTACAGCCACCAAGTTGCTTCTATGCACCCGATAGGCCAGACTAATTCCTTTAAGACAGGGACTCTATCTTATGTATCTGCACTTCCAGATTGTGCACAGCGACAGACAGCAGATAGATTTTCAATAAATGCCTGCAGAACGGATCGATGAAACCACAGTTTATTTAGGAAAGAAGCCTTAAACAAAATTTTACTCTTTTCTTATCGAGTCAAATAAACTCTGGAGGTA
Source organism: Dipodomys spectabilis (assembly GCF_019054845.1). Classification (NCBI taxonomy): domain Eukaryota; kingdom Metazoa; phylum Chordata; class Mammalia; order Rodentia; family Heteromyidae; genus Dipodomys; species Dipodomys spectabilis. The sequence continues at coordinate 4,057,257 of NW_024870789.1, forward strand.
AATGATACACGCTTGCCACCTGGCAGCCTGTAATCATTCCTCCCTTCTGATGGGTGATCAATATTGGGCCTGCTTATCTTTCTAATATCTGTCTCACTAGGGATCACGTAATCTCACTCTGCTTGTTCAGTGCCCTGGTCTGCTCTGTGCTGCTATGGCAGACCGGGCAATTTGTAAAAGGCAAAGGCGTAGTTCTTACAGTTCTGAAGGCTGGATGTCCAAGGTCAGGGGGTTTATGCCAGTGAGGTTCCTCTGACTCCATTGTCCCATGGCAGATGGCAGAGAGAGAGAGAAGGGGGGGGTAAAGGAGGAAGGGTGGGAAGGAAAGAGGGAAGAAGGGAGGGAGGGAGGGGACTGAAACCCATCCTTTCATGAGGAACCCACTCTCGTGACCAATGACTCGCGTCTGTGATACCGATGTTAGTCCAATCATGGTGACATCTCCTTCAAGGCCTCGCCACTGTGAGGACCCGCCCCTCAATGCCGTTGCTTGGAAGATTTGGTGTCTGACACATGGGACGAGTTCAAACCGTAGGCCTGAGTGTCAACCAAGGCCTTCCAAGTTATGGATCATGGCCAAGGGGCCCCAGCTGTCCCAACACACCATCGTTCCTTCTCTCTTGTTGTGTGAGCAGCAATGGCGGCGGCGGCGGCGGACTCCTGCAGATTCTCGTCCTGGGCCCACACACCCAGCCCAGCACCATTTTCTCCCCAGGACCTGGCCTGCTTCCTGTCTTCCTGTTTCTCAGTCAGAGCATCCCCTGTGAGCTCCAATTCACCTCCAGCAGGAGCCTACTATTCTTCCAGAGGCGGGAAGTCTGGAAGTCTCTGCCACAGAGACCACACCAACGGGGAAAGGCACACTGTGCCTGTTCAGCTCCAAGCTGGGCACCAGAGGACATCTGCACTGTTAGCACCTCAGCGCCCACTGTGCACACACGTGTGTGCACATTTGTGTGTGCATGTGTGTTGTGTGTGCAAGTGCACATGTATGTGCACATTTGTGTGTGCATGTGTGTTGTGTGTGCAAATGCACATGCATTTGCACATTTGTGTGTGCACACATATGCACGTGTGTGTGCATTTGTGCGTGTGCATGTGCACGTGTGTGTGTGTGTGTGTGTATTAGAAAACCCTGACTTTGTTCAGAGTCAGTTCCACAGGAAAGATATTTAATGCTTAGAGTTTATTTTTCTGTTGTAAAGTTTGGCGACAGCAACGCTTTGTATCAATTAACTCAGAATTACATCCCCCATGAACAAATCTATCAAATGGAAAGCCTGAGTGAAAAGTCAGTTCATTGTGATTATCCAATTCTGTTTAAAGAACATGATTAGGTACATTTTAATAGCAGCATCCAGAGGCCTGGCTATAAGCTTCTAATTCTCATTAACAAAACTTCATGCTTGGCTAGCAGGCCTTGAACTGTGATCGGTCGCAGGAAGAGAACGCAGCTCTTAAATCTGTTAAATCATCAAGAAACCACAATCTTAATTAGACATTTAAGCTAAAATGAGTGTTTAAACACCAAGATTTCCTTTAACTCTTTCTTCCTAATTTTTTTTTTCCTGTAATGCAAAGATGTACCATTTCCCGCCTGAGCTGACACACAGAAGACTCTAGAGAGAGACGAGGTGGGGAAATAGACTCTTGTTAATCTGCCCGCCAAGTGCAAAACCACCAATTCAATTCAGACAAAGCCACCCGATTATTGTCACCTGGTAGTTGATGGAGTAAGTGCTCCCCTGATGGCCTGTTTCTATGGACCTAGTGTATTGATAGGTCAGCCTTTAGGAGAGTCCAATTATGAATGTGTGTGTATGCATATGTGTGAGTATGTACAGATCCTGGGACTTGAACTCAGGGCCTGGGTACTATCTCTTAGCTTTTGCAATCAAGGCTGGTGCTCTACCACTTGAACCACAGCTCTACTTCCAGCTTTTTGGTGGTTAATTAAAGATAAGAGTCTCATGGGCTTTCCTGCCCAGGCTGCCTTCAAACCCCAATTCTCAGACCTGAGCCTCCTGGGTAGCTAGGATTAAGTCACCAGTGCCTGGCTCAAACATCATTTTAAACCCTCCGCAGATCCTGCTCCAGCCTGCGTGCGCACAATGCTCATGATTTCACATCATGCTGGTTCATCTCGACTGGCGACGTGATGGAGGTTTGTAAAGCACACTGCTTATGTGTGTGGCCGAGAGCATCCTCCAGAGAAAATGAACTCGGAGGAGAAGGTTTGCTCTGAATGTGGGGACACCACCCCACTAGCTGCAGCCCCAGACAGGACAAAGGGGCTCCAGATAGAACAAAGGTGAGCTACACAGAGGCTGCGGCCTCCTGCTCTGTGTCCTGACACTGTGGCCTGAGCGGCTCTCCTCCAGTGTGCCAGACTGAAACCTCTGGAACCAACCCATGAGCCAAAATCCTTGAAACCAGACCAGGACACCTGGGAAAGGAGCAGGGACCATGAATGGCCTCCTAGAAATTAAAAACAAAAAAAGCATCCTGGCAGGGGTGGCTCATGCCTGTCAGCTTAGCTTACTTTGGAGGCTGTGATCTGAGGACTAATGTTTGAGGCCAGCTTGACAGAAAAGTCTTCGAGACTCCGTCTCCAATTAACCAGTATGAAGCCTGACTGGAGCCGTAGCTCAAGTGGTAGAGCGCCAGCCCTAAACAAGCAAGCCAAGCAAGACTGGAAGGTCCTGAGTCCAGATTCCAGTACCATCAAGAGGAGGAGAAGGAAGAGGAGTAGGAGGAGGAGAAGAGGCTTGGCTACCATGTCTTGCTTTATTATATTGTAGAAACATGAATAGCTGTTTATATGTACTTTGGGATTTTTCCTCAGCATCAAGCTGAGCCTGGGGAGATGCTGGTGAAGACCAGCAGTCTACGGCTTACGTTGTTAATTCATTCAACTTGGAGTCTATCCTCTCCGGAAATCCCTGGTAAACACTAACACCCGAATGCTTGTTGCTGGAGTCGCTGACGATATCTATTATTTAGTTCTCTGCCAATTCCAATTCGACTTATTTCTAACTGGAGAATTTATACTGTGTTATTGAATTAAAAACAGTGGAAAGCTTTGGAGAGTTGAAACTAATTAGCCAGCATTTGTAAACGCCTTTGTTCAGGATAATTTGTTTACATGACTAATTCATCCCTTTAACCACGGGGAGCCTCCTGGGCCCCAAAGCCACCGCCCTGCCCCACCATCCTCTGCCAGTCCAGGGAGGCCAGCAGGACAGAAGCCATTTCTGTTTGTGATGCAGTGTGGTGCCCTAGCTCCCCAGTATCTCTCCTGGCGCGTTCGTGGGGACCCCCACCCCACACAGAAGTTGGGACATTGGATGTTGTCCTCCTCCATCTTGGCTGAGCTGCTCTGAGTCTTTGCCTGGCTAATTCTTGACCCACCCATTGTTCTTTCCAGCTCCTTTCCATCTGTTCCTCCCTGGTCTCTGTCTTCCCAAACTCATGATTGAATTCTGTGTCCTGATGGCTCTGTGTCATTTCACCGGCCCTTCTCCAGATGGCTTGGGTTCAGGAAAATGCAGAGATCGCCAAATCTGTCCCAGAGAAGGGGAGCAGGGGAGATAGAGGTCCCCCAGCGAGTCCTGCTGTAAATGTGTTGAAGGCAATTAGATCGCCAGGGAAGGCACCAATGTTATCCATGGATGGCTCATTGTCACCGGGGCTGTCCGGAAGCGGGGTATGGATGGAGGAGATGGTCCTCTGAGGTGTGTCTCTGGGAAAGGTGTGTCCCTCCTTCTCATCTGTCTGCCTGCTTTCTGGCCACCACGAGGTCCACAGCTTCCCTCCGCACCCTACCCCTGCCGTGCAGGTCTGCGAAGGCACCAGCCCACAGCACCCAGGGACAGAACACCCTGAACCCAAGAGCCAAAGTCCTCCTTCCCTTAGTCCACAGGAGTTCTGTCACAGCAATGAATAACCAGCTAACATAATCAACACCCAGTTTAGCAATTGCAGATGAGATAGTGTGGTTCTAGATAATGCAGGAAGCGCTCCTATACAATATCCAGAGAGAGAGAGAAGACAGAACAGGGCAAACCACGTATGGTAGTGCATTCCTGTAATCCCAGCACTTAGGAGGCAGAGGCAGGAGGATCTCAAGCTTGAGACCAGCCTGGACTACATAGCAAAGCCCTATCACAACCAAATGAGCAAACTACTTGGGTAAATATTTGAATTATGTTTCTTTGGGGGTTCATGGTACCAGTTGCAATTCAACTTTCTTGCTAAGAATTGTAGACATATTTCCTGCGAGTTGATTCTGAGCAATGATATCTATTCTTGTGACAGATGTTCATATATTAATGAAGTGTCTTGGTTGAGATTTGAGAACTGTCTTGACAAATAACTACAGAATAAGCATTCCAAGCATAAACTACTGTGCACGCTTACCCTGCATAGCTTTTCTTCATTAGCTGACATCGAACATGCCCTGGGTCTTAAAGAAAGATAGGTTGATAAATAATTGAATGTGTGGATGAAATTTTTAATCTCTTTCCATTTTCTAGGTTCAGTGGGTAAACAATTACCTTCCAGATGCAAATTAATAGCCTTGGCAAATACTCTGAGGTACAGACACGAGCTGCCTCTCCTGGACGTGGCACAGACACACAACACCTCTCACCTGGGGTCTGTGTGCTGTGCTTCTGTGTTGGGTGGAGAAGTCTTCAAGGCCTCTCTTGCTGTTCTGTAAAGTGGCGGGGAGGGGCGGTTGGGAGATACTCAGTTAAAATTCGAGCTTGGCTCCCATCATGTTCTGGTTGGGTCTGGTGGGGCCACTGCATGCTCCTGAGCGCTCGCCCTGTGGTCGACGCTGCAGCCCACTGCAGGCTGCTCCCTCACCATTCCCTCACCCCTAAACCTTGTCCTCGTGCATACTGGCAAAGCGTATGCCTTCCAGTGTGCTGTGTTTAAAAAAGGCAAGCGACGAACACGTCATTTCAAAAGCATCAAAACCAAATGTTTGCCCCTTCCCTCCCCTCCTCTCTTTCTCCTCTTCATTTCCCTTCCCTTCTTTCTTTTCTCGTCTGTCAGCAGTATGGAGAGATTGGAGGGAGAGTCTTGTGCTCTTTCTATACCCGCTCTATCACTTGAGCTACACCCTAGCCCTGGAACAGAAGTTACTTTCCAAATGTGGTCTAATGCGGTAGCACAGACCTGCCTGCGATCTTGATCTTTCGACCTCTGCTTCCCACCATCGCTGGGAAGACAGGTGAATGCAACCATACCCGGCCCGTTTGTTGAAATGAGTCTTCCATATTTTTTTGTTTGAGCTGGCCTCTAACCACAATCCACCTGATCTCTGCTTCCCAAATAGTTGGGATTATGGATAGGAACCACCTCACTTGACCTAAAGTTTTCAATTTAAGCAAGCTATGGAGAATGTAGTAACTGAATCTACTCATAAAAGCCACACCAATCATTGAGAAAGCTTATATATAAGACATTGACTCTGTCCTTCTATAAATAAAAGCTCATGCTGTTCATACATTTACAGGGTAAACCAATTTTTAAAGGTTGAAACATGCCCTAAACACTTGTTTACCTTGGAGCTAATACCACATTTTAGGGCAACCAGGCTGTGTGCAAATATTCTTCCAGGGTCTGCAAACGAAGGCACACTGTGTGCATGACAGGACGGTTGTTTTTAAATATCTATAACCTTTCTTTCCTCCAAAGACAGGGAAGAAAGGAAAGGACCAGGAGAGAGAGAGAGAGAGAGAAAGAGAGAGAGAGAGAGAGAGAGAGAGAGAGAGTCCGCTTCAGGTAAATATGAAATTACCTTTCTAAAAGGCTAATTGTGTTTTCTCTGCAGAGAAAAGGCAGAAGGTACAGATATAGAAAGATTTTCACACACACACACACAGAAGGTGACCTGCAGCTGGTTCTGACATAACTTTGTCTGATAGTGCTCTCAGCCCAAACAATTAACAAGTCAGCAATTACTATTCCCCAAGTAGTGGGGCAGAGAAGGAGGTGACTGCTGGGTTGAACAAAATGATCTGTCTTTGAGATGAACAAGACAAAGTATCTCCCACAGGCTGCTTTGGGTTTTATTTTTAGGGTGCTGTTGTTCAAAGGCATTTCCCAGGTGGATAAATCTTGTTCCCGTCAAGAGCGCCCACACCATGGCCACTCAGATTGCATGCTGTTGCTGGTGGGCAGCACCCTGGGAAATGCCTGCGTCTTTGAGTGGGCCCATGGGTTCCTGGTGCTGGGTCCATGTCAGAGGCCCCACTTCTGATTCCACACAGACAGTGAAGGCATCCTCAGGACCCCATGTTCACACACACCTCTCGTGGCTGTCATGGAATTCCCAGGCCATCATCTCATAAAAGGGGTCAGTTCGCTCAGCTCATTCGACCAGAAGTCTAAGTCCTAGGTGAGGAGACCCCAGGCTGTGAACTTCTGGTGAATGCACCAAAGAGAATGGCAGGCAGTCCATGCTGAAGGAAGCTGGTCACAGGTCACATCCCCAAACCAAAAAAGCAGGGAGAAAGAAGATGGCCTCAGGTCCTCGGCCTCCTCCTGGGACCAGTGCCCACTGAGGCAGACCACTTCCAAGGCCCCCTCCACCCCCCACCCCGCCCCCCAGCCGTGATCTTCACCAGGAACGCCAAGGATTCATGGTGGAAAAAGATGAACTGGGTTACAATCAGTTTTATTTATAATAATTATCATCATATCCAGTCCACCCAAATAATACAAATAGCTAACATACCAGTTCATAAAGATTTTATTTGAAATGATGTCTCTTGGTAAGATAGAGATCTTCTTTCCTAGGGAGTATCTGTCTCTGAGTCAATTCCGCTGGCTCCATAGATGAAAAGACTTGGTGCAAACGTGACCTCTGCTTTCTGCTATTATCCAAGTCCAGAGAAAACTTATCTCTATGAGGAGGAGGCAGAATTCAAACAGGCCACAATGGCGCCTGAGCTTTCGTGTTCTGTGTGACACATTCGTGTTGCAGAGCTGAGCTAACAGGCAGCCCACCCCTCCTGCTGCCCAGTCCTCACGCTGACAGCAAAGGATCAGAGGACACCGAGCGACAGAGGACGGACATGGTTGCTGGAGCACCTTCCTCAACAATAAGACTGACACTTTAAGTCCCTCTTTGTCCAAAACCCCAGAAAGCAGGGGATGGGTCCCCGGCTGTTGGGGAGATGTACCAGCCCTGTGGGGACTGGGGAGAAGCTTGTTGTTTGTCTGTCCAGTGAGATGAAGAACATTGTGAGGGGAACGGAGGGTGGGGAATATCCAGGCTTCTTCAGGTGACTTCAGTGAACATCAGGGTGGACGTCACTGTAAGCAAAAATGGAATAGGAAACCCAGAAACGGGTCTCTGGGGTGACACGTGCTTGTCCTGTTTCCCCACACAGTAGGAAGCAGGTTGTGGGAATGGGACGCCCTGAACAGAACAACACTTCCTGTCCATAGTCTTAGCCCTTCTCCTGGGCGTGCTCCAGGTACCTAGAGACAGCCTGGTGAGACAGAGACTGGGCCTGTCTTCCCTGAGCAGGACATCTCGGTTCTAAAATGCCTCGGGGCTCCCCGTCAATGATAGGCAATCAAAACACCATAATCATCAGCAGTCCTTCATCAAGTCTTACTGTTTTCTCCTGAGCAATGGGAATTCTAGTTAGAAAGTTGCCTGTACCTGTATCTTCAAAGGTTTTCCCATAGTAATTTCAAAGTGTCAGCATCCCATGTTTATACAACAAACCCATTTCCAATCAATCACAACACCCAAGCCAGAAACTCAGCCTAGGGGGTCTCTCAACAGGTGAATGGACAAAGAAAATACAACATACATACCAAATGGAATAGTATGGGGATATAAAGAAGAATTAAATTAGGTCATATTCAGAAAAATAGACAGAATTGGAGGTCATGATGTGAAGACAAGCTCAGAACAAATGCCACATGTTTCCTCTCATATGCAGAATCTAGATCTAATAAGCATGTAAATATGACATGATTGGCAAAGAGAGGCTGTTGAGAGGGCTAACCACCTCCCTCCCAGGTCAGGGGAGATCAGATGATGGTGAGTATAAACACTGATATATGAAAATAATATAAGGAAACCCACTAAACACTGTGGAAAGGTGGCAGAGGAATGAAGGCATGTCTCCACGAAAGCACACTATATGCACGTGTAGAAGAAGCACCACCATGAAAGCCCTTTACACAGCTAGCCCATGCTTACAACAAAAGCTAAAATAGAGCCAGAGGGACGGCTGCCACTTTTCTGCATGACAATAAATAGTTCTGTTATTATTCTGGTAGGCTCCAAAGCTTAGTCTCCTGTTGAGGACTAAAGGTACCCCTCCTCCCTCCCTTAGCCTGGAAGTTAGCATCATTGTTGGGTAACCTTCACCACGGAGCCTCTCAACGCTGCAGTGGATGGACAGAAGAAGGTGCTGGCTTCTTAGACCTGTAAACAGATGCTTGAGGAGACTCAGCGATCAGCCGGGGAGCCTGGCATTATTCACCCCAACTCCTCCAGCCTGGCTATGCCAGGGAATGCTCAGTCTTCCTAGGGCTCCATTCTGGAGCCACTATCTTGTTTGAAACAGGTGGTGGCTTTCTATTCTCTGTACACCCAAAGCACCAGGCTTCAACCTCACTACGGAATGCCCCAAGTCCAGCAGACCCACGCACACAGCTTTTCCCCCAATATCTTCCCTGTCTTCTGACAGGGGTGGGGAAGCTTTAAATCCTCTCCTACCTGGCTACTGCATTTGAAGGAACCACAGAGCCCTGCAGAGTCTCGTTGGCATGTACCTCAAACACTCCACCTCGCCCTGCTAGCTCTGATTGACCGGCCACACTGCCCCAGCACAAGAGGGTCAATGCAAGCTGGGAGTCTGGATGCTTCTGCATTTCAGAAGCACCTTTGAGGCTGGCAGAAGTGTAAGCAGAAGAGTGGAGCTTTGGGAAAGATAAAAGCATCTGGGTGCTAGAGCCCACATGTGCGCATGCGTGCACACACACACACACACACACACACACACACACACACACACACACACACACGAGCCCTCCATTCCACACATTCATATGTGTCTTTGTCACTGATGCCTACATCTAACTTGACCCTAATAAGCATGTCATTGACAGCAGGATGTGAAAATAATAATAATAAAAGCAGACACATTCTGTGATGCTGCAGATCCCTTTCCTTCCTTCCCTGAGACAGGAGGAAGATATAGGAAGGACCACCATTCAAGGCCAGTGGGCAATAAGTTAGCCAGACCCTATTGCAACAACCAAACTGGGTATGGCGATACCTGCCTGTAATCCTAGCTACACAGAAAGCATAGCTAGGATGGTTGTGATCTGAGGCCATCCCCAGACCAAAAACACAACTATGGGCTGGGGCTGTAGCTGACATTGTAGAGCACCTTCATCCAAATGGAAGAGGAGTGTGCGTTGTGGCCCTGGCTCTGTGAGCATGAGCTGTGGACCCATTGACTGGCACATGGTAGCTTTGCGTAGTACTGGGGTCTCAGGTAATTACACAACATGGGTGCACCCAAAAGATGTGTATAATTTCCAGTTTCTGAAATTTTAATGAATCAATAACAACTCTATTCTTTATCTGGTTTCAAATGTTAATGAATAGCTCCCTTTCTAATTACAAAGCTGAGCATTTAAAGCAAAGTGACATTTCATAAATATCGAACTGTGAGGTTTCGTGTGTTGGTTTGCTATAAACATAGGAATTGAGTAATTACCACCCCTGCTAGCCAGGAAAATTCAAAATTAGATAAACAATAAGCAGAAATGCTTTGTTCATTATCATTCAGACCAAGTGCTTTGCTTACAATATCCCCTGCCTCCCTCCCTGATTTTTTTTGTTGTTGTTGTTATTTTTCTCTGGTACAGTGGTCTTTTTACTTTGAGCATAATCTGAAGTAGCTCACATGGTGGGAGATGCCTGGTCTTCCTCTGGGTTTGGCTTTCTGCTTGTGTGAGGGGTCCTTGCCTCATGTAGGGGTGTTGTCCAAGAACAAAACATGCCCCCAGGGCACAAGTGCAGGGAGCTTAGCCTGGGTTTTCACTGAGAACATTCTGTCTAGCCAAGCAGCCATTCAAACCTGAAGGCCAAATGAAAACACTCCATGGCAAACAGCACAACACACCCCCTTCCAACATGGCCGGCTCCTTCGAGGAAACCTTTGGGAGATTGGCCTGCCTCATCCACAGCATGTACTCCGGCACTTAGATCCTGTCCATTGCTGGGACGAGCATCCACCGCTGTGACAAAACCTCTGGGGACATTCTGGCTCATAATTTCAGAGGATTCAGGCATGGTCAGCCAGCTCCATTGTTTATGGTCACTTCACAGAGGCCAGGAGGTAGAGACAGAAAGAGAGAGGGAGAAAGACAGACAGACACAGAGGCCAGGGCGAGATACACACTTCAAATTCACACCGCTACTAACCCACTCCTCCAGGCCCGCCCCCCCTCCTCACAGCCATTGGTGGATTCGGAGTCCCGTAATCCAATCACCTCTCAGGGCGACACCCCCTCACGGCACACTCATCATTGGATGAACCCATTGGTAGAGTCAGAGTCCCCATGATCCAATCACCTCTCAAGGCCCAGAGTCCTCATTCATTTATGAAAGGTGGGTCCGTTGATGAACTTTTTGCCTCTGCAGTCCAATCATTTCTCAAGCTCCCTCTTCCCCTCCTCAAAACCAGTTGCACTGAGAACCAAGGCTTGGATAGATGAGTCTCCAAGGGGCCATTCATATCCAAGCTCCAGAGGCAGATGTTCAATAAATATCAGCCCACGTCTCTTAACTCTCCCGTCCATTAGCTCAACTGGAGAGCTTCAAAAACCCTAGCTTCCAGGGGCTCCTATGAGATCAATGAAATCAGCATCCCCAAGCCCACTCGAGAGGCCCTGCCCTAGGAAGCCAGCCTCCTTGGGCCTCTGTGGAAGGCCCAGCCCAGGACTGGCAAGGATGAAGCAGCGTGAAGTTGAAGGGCTGTGGATGCTTTGCCCCTGGGTTTTTATGGCTTGTCTGTGTGTCAGTGAGGGGAATGGTGGCCAGGCTGGCAAGCCTCCACCGTGACCTTTTCCAGGCAGGCTGACCACAGGTAGACATGTTTGCAATTTCCGAGGAATCTGTGAGGTGAAAATGGGATTTGCAATAATAAGGTTCCTGACCCAACAGGCTGTGTCAGCGGGCTGTGGGCTACCAGGGATCACAAGCAATCAGCCGCAGCCGGCTGGAGAGGCAGCTGCCATCCCCTCCACCACTTCTTAGGCAGGCTTTGTGCAGCTTAATGAGGCTTTCCGGGCTCTCCTCAGCAGCCAGCCGGCAAAGTGCTGGGATCAGCCAGGGCAGGAGGCTGAGTCTCCTCCAAGGACCGAATTTCCTCTCAGAACCCCTCATCATCTCAACACTGCTTCCAGGCAAGACTCCCTCTCTGTTGACAGCCCCAAACAGGAAGTGCCTTGACTTCCTGTGGCTGCAGTTCCTGCAAAGGCCTTTAATCCAATTCTGCATAAGTCAGAGACTTTCCAGGAAGATGGTGGAGAGCACTTTGTCCAAACCCGAGCCTCCAGCATCTTCCGCATAAGTGGTTCCTCTTCCACTTCACCCACACTAGAGCATCCAACATTGTCCATAGGATTTTTTTTCTCTGCCTAATCTCCAATTCAGTGCCTGCTAGGCTGTCATTAGGTGAAATCTGGGAGTGTGGCTCAAATGGTAAGGCACCTGTCTGACAAATGCAAAGCCCTGAGTTCCAGTCCAAGTACTATCCCTTGCTAAAGGACTGGGTTGAAATTAAAAATCTCAGCAAGGTTGTGAAAGAAATGCAGCCACAAGCTGAGGGACAGCGCCCAGGCCCAGAGTTCAGGACCCATGACTGGACCGCCCCCCCCCCCCCCAAAAGGAAAGAAATGCAGCCACGCCTGCATCCAGGCTACATTCTTGACTTTGGCTCTCTGAGTTTCCTCCCACTTCCACCCCCCCACTCACAGCTCACACCCAGTGCTCTTGCTGAAACCTGAGCTTCCAGAAACAGTGTCCCATGGGACATGCTCCGTGGCCCTGCCCTGTGCTGCGAGGTCTCCCTCCACCCGCCCTGGGTTTCAGAGCCCCTTAAGAGAGCATGTTCTCAGGCTCTCAGAACACAGGTCCGGGATGTTTAGAGAAAGCTAAGGGGAGAAGCCTTACCTCCTCCTTTGGTTAGCTATTGCTGCATAACCAACCACTCCAGGTTCAGTGGTTGTAATGAACCAGTGTATATTATGTGGACAGAGCATTCATGGCCTGGGACAGCCTGGCTAAGAGCCCTGGCTCTGCAGAAGCAGACCAGGGATGAACGTTTGCAGACTTTTCTCTCAACTTGGGCTGCCTTCCAGTATGGCAGTATGGTACCCAGACCCCTTACACAGAGCACAGAATTTTTTTCTTGCCCATCCTGAGCCTTGAACTCTGGGCCTGGATGCTATCCCTAAGCTCCTTTTGCTCAAGGCCAGCACTCTACCACCTGAGCTACAACATGACTTCCAGATTTTTCTGTGATTAATTGAGATGAGTCTCACGGACTTTCCTTCCTGAACTGGTTTCAGACCCCGATACTCAGAGCTTAGCCTCCTGAGTAACTAGAATTACAGGGGTGAACCCCCTGCACCCTGCAAGCACACAGAATTTGGAGAGAAAGTCAGAGGCATCAGAGGAAGACAGACTGCCCCCTAGAGGGGACAGTAAGGGATGAGTCCCTACCACCTCTCCTCACTCGGCCTAGGTGGGTCTTTCAGCTGTCCAACTAGAGAACGGCAGAAGAGGGAGGATCACCAGCCTGAGGAGCCTCATGGCTTCCTCAGTTCCTTCTCAGAACCTTCCTGGGTCCCTGGGGAGGCTGGGGGAGGGGTCTTATAACCCCTGGTCCTGGACATCATGGGGAAAGGAACATGGTTAGACCCCACTTCATTTGAGACATCCTGATTTTGCTGTTGATGGCCACTGAAAAACAAAGCGTTCCTCCACGGGGCAGGTTTGGGATCCCTCTTCTGGAAGGATAAGAAGCCTGTGGGGGATGGCAGGGCTGCCAGCAGCAGGAGCTGGATGGGGTGACCATGCCACTCTGTGTGGAGTGTTTGATCTGCAGTGTGGCAATGCCAAGAGCTGGGATTCTGGGAAGGGACGTGAGATGCTGGGATCCCGGGAAGTGATGGGCTCTGAGAAGCTGGGATCCCAGGCAGTGATGGGTGGTGAGGAGCTGGGATTCTGGAAAGTGATGGGTAGTGAGGAGTCAGGATTCCAGGAAGTGATGGGTCATGAGGAGCAGAGATTCCGGGAAGTGATGGGTCATGAGGAGCAGGGATTCCGGGAAGTGACGGGTCGTGAGGAGCCAGGATTGTGGGAAGTGCGGGGTTTGAGAAGCTGGGATCCTGGGAAGTGATGGGTAGTGAGAACCCTCATTGACAAATTAACCAGCTGGCAGAGTCCGAGCTCATGGGGACACTGGGAGGTGGTGGAAACATTAGAAGGTGGAAGGTGGAGCCAATGGAGGAAGCAGGCCACTTTGGGGCATGACCATGAAGCCTATATTCTGTCCCTGGTCCCCTCCTCTTCCTGCCTCCTGGCCACTGTGAGGCCAGCAGCCTCCTCCACAGCATGTTCCTGCCACCATGATGTTAAGTTTCACCATAAGCCCCAAACGTGAGGGAGCCAAACACAGTCTGACCCCTGAAGCCATGAGCCAGAAGGCCCCCTCCCAGCTTGGTTAGGTTCCTCTGCAATAACAGGAAGTGAACCAGCAGACATGTTAATGATCAGAGCTGGGGGCTTGGAGGGCCGTGGACACAGAAGATTTGGGTGCGTCTCAGTACTCAGAGAAGAAGCTCTGGGAGGAAGCAGCCATTTTCACAAAAGAAAGAGCTTGTCAGCAAGTGTGCATAGCCCGCGCCCATTCCGGGTGCTGAGCCTGTGCAGAGAGGCTTGCTCCCCCAGATCTACAGCTTTGAGTGACTGCATCCCATCAAAATCGAGTCTGCTGGTCCAGGCTCCCTGCCCCTCCGCCCTGCGTTGACTGTACAGGAAGCCTGTGCATTTTCAAGCATATAGAGAGCTTTGTTTGTGATTACATTAGACCTTCAGAAGCAACCCGCACATAAATTTTGAGATGAATAGCTGAATGCTGGCTGCCTGCCTCTCTGCTTGACTTCGATAACTCATCTCAATGAATCTCCAGTAGAAAGCATCTTACATACTTCAGTTCTTGAGAAGATGAGCGGGAATGCTGGGGAATTATAAGACAGAGGGCCTTTATTGCAACAGTGAACAAGCTGAAAATTACAAGGTAATGGAATCTCTGTGGGCGGTCTTCCTACCCTGCCATTAGCTAACTCAGACAATGATTGCCACGGGATCCACCAGGGCTGTCAGAGCTCTGCACGGGTTCCCGAGCCCTGCCGCATCATCAGAGCCCGGCGGTAAGCACGCCCAAAGGCCAAGCTTCCACCTGGCTGCCGGGAGCTCTAGCCTCCCAGGGAAAGTCTGCAGAACCACCTGCCTGGGGAATGCTGTATTCTCTGGGAGATGGTTTCACTCACAGTGCACCAGAGCTAAGGAGTGTTCGGGAAAGATGGAGAGGCTGGGTCAGGATGCATCTGTAAGCTCTGCTGCTGCTCTGAGATGCCTGGACCCTACCCTGCAGCCCGAGGGCAGACCCCAGTGAGGAACGACTTGTCTCCTGCGTTCTCTCTCTGCTGCAGCCATACTGGCCCAGGCTCCAGGGTAAAGGCTCCACATCAAAGGCCATGGCCCAGCGCTGGGTCCAGCAGCAACAACAACCAAACAGCAACCCCAGGTGAGATCTGTACTCCAGGCCATAGGCGAGAGTTTCACACCCAGATTCCAGCGTTACCTGTTGCTAACCTTTGTTCCAAGGCCCTGCTGAATGGAGGGAGTGTTGGATGTGGAGTGCATGCCTTTAATCCCTTAGTCAGGAGACCTGAGTAAGTGGATTGAGAGTTCAAGGCTAGCTTAGAATAGCAAAGCCCTGTCTGAAGGAGGCGGCAGAGGAGGAGACAGTTGAGGAGGAGGAGGCAGAAGGTGCCGGTAATGTAGAGTTCTGCATGCAGATTGCAAAGGAAGGGAGCCACACTCTGACTCCAATGTCATGATTTGGCATCTTTGTATCAGTGCAGGCCTTGGTGACAGGGCGCAGGGACTTGTGCTGAGTCACGGAGCCATAGTGGCCCCACAGAACAAGGTCTAGACCCTGTTTCCAGACCTGAAACGAAGGCAGGAAATGGGGCCAGGACACAAACTTGGCACTTCAGGGCTCGCGGTAGAACCCTTATTAATATCCCGAGTCACCTGCCTCAGTATTCCTGTTCCTCGGTCTTCCCTCAGTGCACAGAAGTGACTATGGGGAGACTAAACCTACAGGTGAGTATCTGACGGCCCAGTCTCAGGGAGAGGAAGACTGAGATGCCAGGAACCAGGCCCAGCAACTCTGCCTCCTATGGGAGCATCCTGCTGTGCCTCATGTGATGAAAACAAAGGTTTCTTCAAGCCACCGGTGAGGACCAAATGCAGTGAAACTCAGCCCACAGACAGCCTCCGTATTGCTCACCCAACAGCCAGGCTCACCTCTGGGACTCACACTTGCAGGGTGATGAGAAACAGCTCCACTTAAGAGTTTAAGCGTCAGCAAGCAGGAAGGCTGGACTGTCATCCCAAGGCAGAAGTACAGACGCAGCAAATTATGTAAAACAGAACAAAGTGTGAAGCCCAGAGCCATTTGTACTGGAGAGGAAGAGCAAGGAGCGGGGACAGAGAGTCAGGGGTGTCAGAGGAGTCAGAACTTCCCTGTCACACGGGACATCGGGTGTCTGCTTTGTTTCCTTCCCACTTAGCTAGCTGAGAAAACACAGCTAGCTGATGCCCAGGGTACATAATCGGAGTCAGCTTACCATCCATTTTCTGAGAGTCTATCATGAGTTTTAAAAAAAAAGAAGGGCCAGGTGCCAGTGGCTCACGCCTGTAATCCTAGCTATTCATGAGGCTGAAATCTGAGGATTGAGGTTCAAAGCCAGCCCGGACAAGAAGATCCGTGAGACTCTTATCTCCAATGAATCACCAGAAAACCATAAGTGGCACTGTGGCTCAAGTGGTAGAGCACTAGCCTTGAGCTGAAGAGCTCAGGGACAGTGCCCAGGCCCAGAGTTCAAGCCCCACAACCGACAAAAAAAAGAAGAAGAAGAAGGAAATGCAGACACACAGCCCTGGAACATGCAAATCACCCCAACTGGTTTAGATTGGATGCCAACCGCATCCTTGCTCTACGCATCCGTCTTCCTCTGGATCTGGCCTCCAGGACAGAATGACTGTGTCAGAGGTGGGTGTGGTCCCTTTAGACGGAAGGTCTCACTCGTGTTAGAAAGAGCTCATGTGTTTGGAGGGCTGACTGTGAGCCAGGGACAGGGATGGACGTGTGACGTGTGCTCTCTTACTAGATTCCTGAGTCAGATGGGTTCAGCTAAGTTGTGCTGCAGTAACAAGCAGCTTTGGAAGCTTGGTGGCTTAACCAGTGGAAGTGCCCTTCTAGTTCACCTTGTGTCTCGACATCAGGCCTGCAGGTAGATTCTGCTCCCTGTGGGACCCAAGCCAGCAGGATACTGCCCTTCTTAAAGTCACTCGTGGATCCAAGCCAGGTAGAAAGAAATTTCTGGAAAGCTTGCAGTAGTTGTGAAACGATCTTGCCTGAAACTGACACCAACTCAGTTCCATACAAAAGTCACACATGGTTCACCCTGCTACGTGGGCCGCACAGAGCACCATGGCCTAGATGCAATGGAGCCCTCTCCCCGTGCGCTGAGTCCTGTGAAACCATGAGCCAAGGAAATCCTCTTTCAAGTTGTCGGTCTTGGGTATTTGACTCTCCCATGAAAGACCTAACACAGTACTTGCCAGACAATGGCTGTTCAAACATGCAGGTCCCTTTCTTTTCCTCCTACATCTAAGACTGACCCTGATCTTCTGATCATTTTCCTGGCTTTGTCCTAATACTGGAGCTGGTGACCCAGCCAGGAGTCCCAGCCCTGAGGACCTGAAAGGATGGGGAGTGATAACCCCTACATGTGTCTGTTTGCTAGAGCTACGCCATCATCCCTATCATCATGAAGGCTTTTGTTTAACTTGACGAATATCTGTCCAACATTCATGTAAACCAGTGAAGCTCAACAGAGACAAATATGTGTGTGTAGTCTCCATTCTTAGATACATTAATTGCTTGTGCGACTCACTAAATTCTAATTAAAACCATTCTGCCAGATGGTTTTATTTTATTCCTTTCAACTTGTAATTAAAGCATTTACTGGCCAACTAGCCAAAAGAAATGAGGAGAGTCCGCTTGAGTGTTTGAAGAAGACAGGAGATGGGGACCGCTGGGATTGTATCTTGGGTGTTTGTGGTCGGACTGTCCAGGGTATCAGAAGGCGACTTGGTTCTCTTTGGAAAGGTCACGTCAGCCACACTCAGGGCTAGTCTAAGTATTCACTTCTTGGTTCAGTTACTGGACACCATACAAGTGGAATATCCTCCATCTAAAACACAAACTCTGAATTACTCCAAAGTCCGGAGGTGTTTTGAGACCCAGCACAACACTGCAAGTGGAATATTTCACACGGTGGAAACTTGGTTTGCTTGCACAAAACTGCTAAGACTTTTGGAGAACGTTTCCTTCGGACTTGTGCATGTAAGTTATGCTTGAAACGTAAGTATATTTCATGTTTGAACTCAGGTTTCATTCCCAAGATGTCTCATTATGCATATGCAAATGTTCCAAACATCCATGAACATCTCGAATCTGAGACACTTCTGGTAGGTCCCACGCAGGGGTCTGGTGCTGGGGCCATCTGTCCCATGGCTGGGCCTCTCGCCATCTCAGAAGTGTCTCAGCCATCTTGGGACTGGGCCTCACCATCCCGGAGTCTATAAACAGCAAACCCAGGCCAGCCATGGCGTCCCCAGCTCCTCTGACCACTCCTCTCTTCCTCTTCCTGACCTGGTGGGTTCTGGGTCCCCCTTGCTCGAGGGACCCACTTGGAGTCCTGGAGCCAGACCCTGGAAGCCTCACAGCTGGCTGCTCCCCGGCCACCCCGTTCTCCTCTAGGCGTGAGTCAGACATGACACACCTAGCTTTAGTTTAGTGTTTCACATATTAGAACCGCCATCCCGAGCACAGAGATTGTGTTTGCATGCTTCTAAGAAGCCCTCTGTAGTCCTGTAGACAACCCAAGAACACAAGCAACTAACACAGAAAGAAAGGCCTGCTGTATTTCCTTTGGACAGAGTCTCACTGTGTAGCTCATGCTACTCTGCTACTCCTCCAATGTCTACTGGGACTCTGGGTATGTATCACCATGCTTAGTGAAGATGTGCTCAGCCTTCTGGGTAAGGGCTCAGCTACTTTTTGCTCTGATTATTTCTGAGCTATTTTGTATTTTTGAGGAGGTTTTTGCCTCCTTAACTCTTAGACTATGACTAGCCCCTGCTTTTCCCATTTGCAGGTCTCCTGGACTGTAAGGGGCTTCATGCCTAAACATGTGGGAACCATAGCTGGTATGCACCATCTTTCAAAGTGCACACATACAAATAAGCCTGGAGCCCTGCTAGCTGTGGGTGACGTCCACCCGGGGAAGTGCATCTAGGTAGAGACTCAGAAGGTCTGAGGCAGGTAGTGTGGCTCCTGGAGTTATTCCATTGTCCCCT
The DNA here is from genome assembly GCF_019054845.1 of Dipodomys spectabilis. Lineage (NCBI taxonomy): Eukaryota > Metazoa > Chordata > Mammalia > Rodentia > Heteromyidae > Dipodomys > Dipodomys spectabilis. The sequence continues at coordinate 4,076,035 of NW_024870789.1, forward strand.
GCCCCTGGAAATTCCCATCAGAGTTCGGCAAAGTAGGGGGGGAAGGGGGAGCGTGCAGGGAAGGCCCCTTCTTGCCAAGGTCAGATCTGATGCATGCAATCTTCTCAGGGAACAATTTCATAGTGTGCTTCCATGAATTTAAAAATGTTAATATCAACCTGACCCAGGCATTAGATCTCAAAACTATACACCAAAAACAGAACCTGAACATGAAATAACACGTAGGTGTAAAATACTGTTTGGTAACATTATTTAAGCTAATCAATTCTTTGCCTGCCTGTCTCCCCCTTAAAAAAAAAAAACACCTCACCTAAATATCTAACAATAAATCACTTCTAAATCATTTATGGCACTGTCTAAACAAGGCTTTTGATGTTCAATGTCAAAAGCAATCAGGCAGCGAGCAGCCATGATGTCAAGTGAAATGTTTAAGTGAAATGTTCAATATATAATGACAAGCTAAAAACACCGGATGTGAAATTCTCCATATGTTACAGCTTAAAACTGTACAAAATGTTTAAATGTAAATATGCCAGAACAGAACATCAACTTCCGTCAGTGAAGTTGGTGGGGATGGTGAAATACATTACTGGCTAACTTTCTCTCTATGTATTCTGAACCTTTTGAAATTTTTCTGAATAGCAGTTTATTGTATTTTTCAGGGGGGGAAAAAAGCATTTTTTTAGATGGGTTCTCATATTAGCCAGGCTGCCTTTGTTTGGATTCCTGGGCTACCATCTTCAGAATATCTGGGATTACAGGCAGCACATTGCTGCTCTCAGCTTGGATGTGTTTTGTTTTGCATCTTGCTAACTTTTGCATGGGGTGGCTTCTGTGATCCTCCATTAACACTTTCCAAGGGGCTGGGATGACAGGCATGCCCCACCATGCAAAGACGGATCTTTTAAGCTCTACTGCTTCAGAGGGACAGAGCGTCGGTGATGGGCAGAGCTGACCATCCCATTCTTTCTTCTGGCTGAGGTGTCTTAGCAGGTTGTTTAACCTCTCAGAGATTCTGCTTTCTCACCGTAAGCACACCAAGGGTAGCATGCACTTCCCTGGGCTTTGAGGAACCAAATCACAAAGATGTGTGTGGAGCTTTGGCCAGTGCTCATTCCTGTGAGGACTACTGCTGCTGTCATTGCTGTCACTATTCTCATTGTGTGGCCACAGTCACCATCACTGTAACTTCCCTTACAATCACGATGACCATCTCTGTCAGTGTGTCGCCATCCCCATCCCCATCATCGTTATCCCCTGGTGAGGAGTCTCAGGTGTGGCCCCAAACAGGGCAGAACCTGGTGAGACCTCAGTCAGACAACACAGGGCTAGTACTCACAGCCACCTCTCACCTCAGACCCAGCCATTCCCACCTCTAAGGTGTGCGCTACCTGTGGCTCCTTATCCTGTGACTTTCTGCTGTCTGGCATTGACATCCCAGACTGGTTATCTTCCAGGATGGTTAACTTGAAGCAGGCATCCTCCGTGGGTTGTGGTTGCTGTGGCAACAGGTGCTAGGTGGGGACCAGGAACATGCTGGCAGGGACTTGGCTTCCCAGCTCCTCTGCCTGGTCCTGCTCTCCTCTGGAGGAGCATCTGCAGCCAGCGGGCCACGTCCCTTACTGCCTGGTGTGCGTCGGGCAGCTCCCTCCATAGTCAGCACCTCTGTGTTTGGCTCCTTGGGGTTGGTTTTCTGTACATTACTTTATATTTCCTGTTGGTCCTGAGGGATTCTGTTTGGATTCCACCAGGGGATTGTGAGTGTCCGTGTGGCTCTCTCCTGTTTGTCACAGTGCAGCTGGGAGAAGAGGAAATAGACAAAGAACCTGACCGAGCGTCTATGGAGGAGAGGGAAAGAGAAAACATGGCCCACATGAAGTCTCTCCTTCTCTCTCCCCTCCCCTACTAGGCCCCAAGAACCTAGGGAAGCCAGCTGATCTCCTGACTCACCGTCAAGTCAAGAGCAGGCTATGCCCTGGGGAGTGGTCCCCAGCCGGGCAATGGGTGGGAGGTGGCAGACGGCACCGGGGCCCCTGCCTCGGCTGGCTGCTCTTCTCCTTGACTGGTTCCAGGGCCTCCGGCCATGTTAGACAATGCTTCATGCCAGCTTTGTGCTCAGAGGAGGGGCTGTCCATCACACTGTCACCTACACACTGAATAGATCTACCAAGGAGAGAAAAAAGTGTCAACTTTCAGAGCTAGGAACGATTACTCAAAAAACTCCAAAGAGTCCCCAGACCCTGGGCCTGGAACGTTGGACACGTGCTTGTGCACATCTGGGAAGCCCTCACCTTCCAGTGCAGCAGGGACTTCTGACGCGGCCATCATCACTGGGTATACACCAGGGAGGGAGGAGCAGGTGAGGGGCGGGGCCTCCCCTGTGCTCTGGGCCTGGGCTCTCTCCCAAGTTCATCTCCCAGCTGGGAGTGCTGGCCTGTAATCCCCAGCACCCGGGTGGCTAAGGCAGGAGGACCTACGTGGATCTCCTTAGTCCGGGTGTCTCCTGCCAGTGCCAAGCCACGAGTGAAGCGTCCAAGCGGGCATTTCACAAACAGATGCTCTTTTTATGGAGCTAATGGCTTGTAAATTAAATATTGATATTAAATTCTGCCATCCACACTCCTGGGAGTAATAGCATGGGTAATTTGAAGGAGTGAATAATAACTCAGGCATGTGTGCTTTGCTTTAAAAATGCATCCGTGTGTTTGTGTTTGAATATGGCTCTGCTCGTATGGCTTCTCATAAAATGATAGGGGGCTAGCCTGGCTCTGGAAAGGGTGGCTGTGGAAGAGGGTGGCATCGGCAGGGGGTGGAGGCAGCGGGGCTCTGGATCCCTGTGTGCAGGTCCCCACTCCCCACCGGGGAGGCCGCTGGTACACCCGTGGGCAAGGCTGGGCTGGGGAGAAGTTTCTGTTTGGCTCAACTCCTCGGAAAACCCAGTCATTTATCCCTCCCCCCTCTCCCCTTCCTCCTTCCCCTCCTGCCTCCCCTCCTCTTTCCCTCCCCTCCTCCCTCCTTCCTTTACTTCCTCCCCTCCTCCCTCCCTCCTCTCCTTCTCCTCCTCTTCCCTCCCTCCCTCCCTCTTCCCTCCTCCCCTCCATCCTCCCTTCCCTCCACTCTCCTTCCTCGATTCTTTCCTGTTTTGTTCTTTCTTTTTCTTTTTTCTGTCTTTATCCTCCTCATTTTCTTTCTGGTCTTCTTTTCCCTTTTTTCTCTTCCCTCTCCCCTCCCTCCCCCTTTCTTTCTTTATGAATTTATTATTCTCAGCAGTTTTAAGTGAGCAGTTTGGTGCTAAACTTCTGGTTCTTTTCTAGAAATGCAGGCTCTCCGGCAAGCCCCTTAGCCCCTCATCTGCTCGGGGCAGGTGTGGCTGGCGCTGACTGAGGACATCCTTGCTCTCCCTGCGGTCACAGCCCCTCCACCACTGCTGCCCACCAGGCTGGGGTCAGTTCCCACCAACCCCTATGCCCAGACACTGGCTGCCCTGCCCAGAGTGGCTCCTGACATCCTGAGAGCGCCCCAGGAGACATCTGAGCATGGAGCCTCATTCTGAGTGGGGGAGAAGCCCCTCTCAGAGGAGCCCCGGGCCCACCCCCAGCTCACCCCTCCCACCCCTGACACACAGGCAAGTGTGGCCAGAGGCAGGAGCAGCTCCAGCCCCAGTGTCTCATACAAGAAGTCCTGTATGAGGGCAGGAAGCCCCTGTGGGGCCTGGTGACATTGTCCCAGAGGGAAGATAAGGCCACCAGGAACTTGAGAGGGGTCTTTGGCTGAAAAAGCCACCGTACCAGCAGTTTGGATTACAGATTGGGTTGGCGGTGGTAGGAACTGGCCGTTGCATGGTTGTGGGGGCTGAACTATCCCTGTGTGAGGTATGTTGCAGTGCTGTTGCAGGGTCCACACATGAACTAAACGCAGGAAGAAAGCCTGTCGCCTCCGTCGTACGCCTCTGCTCTGAGCCATTCTGTCTGTAGTCCTTTGCACTCATCTTGCGGTCCAGAAGGACAGAACAGATGGTAATGTATTTATGTTAAAGAACCAGAACCCCAAGAACAATAGAGGTGCATCAGGACAGGTAGATGACTTGTTTGTCCTAAGCAGCAATGACAGCTTACAGCTCTTCCAACCCTTTCCCAAACCAAGAGCCAAACCGGTGGCAGTCAGGCCACACGCTCTGACCAGAACCTCACAACGGTGCCTGTCCAGACCCGCTGTGCGAAACTCCTGGAGTTGGGGCTGATTTCACCACCATTAGTCTCCGTTCTCAGAGGAGGACTTCCATGTCTGTGTTTCCTTCCCTATTCTGTCGTTCCCCGCCCTAGGGTCACCATAGAACAGATGCCCTTAAAACCCCAGTAGTGCCCAGGATGTTACCTAACGCCAGGCTCCACTGACACAGCCCACTTCTTGCCTGTGGTCCTCACACGCACTCAGCCTCTGCCGATGGAGAGTTCCTGGAAGAAGCTGCGCCAGGCCCAACACCGATGGCCTTTGCCCCTCATCTCTGTTCCCTACAGAGTACGTCTGGGTGACTAACTCCATGACATCTCACACCAGGAGTTAGTGATGCAGTCACCTGTGGGGATGGGGGGGTCCCAGCGCCATGCAGATGCTACACCTTTTATATAAGAGACTTGTGCATCCCCAGGGAAGGACAGGACCTTGCCAAGTGAGCAAGTCCCAAGTTCAAACTCTAGGACCACCAAAAAGAAAAAAAAAAAAAAGATTGATTCTTGGAATGATAATGTGCAAGAAAAGCCTGCATCAGATGATGCAGGATCGACCAAAACCGCAGTCCCAACTAAACTCACAAGTCTGAAATGAACGTGTGTCAGCACTTTGAGCCACTGCAATTTGGTTGTCTGTGACAGAGCGGATTATAGAAGATGCCCAGCGAATCCTGCCAGTGCCAAGAGAGGAGAGATGGTTTTCTTCAGTCTGCTGGTTCTGATGTCCAGTAGGGTTGTGCACACAATCTTATCTGTTCCCCCCGGGTTGGCGCTTTCACTCAGATTTTTTTTGGCTCCCCCTTTCAATATCTATCTGTAAAATTCTCCATTAAACCAAGCCACCTGGCTGGTACTGCACCCGGAGTTCTCAGCTGGGTTCCTTATAGCCAGCTCTGGCCAGGGCAAAGCTCATGCATTGATTTAAGGTGTTAGACTTGATGTTGGGGTCTTCATAAGGAAGCAAAGACAGGCAGAGTTAGTTGAGCCTAAGTGTTCTTACACAAAGTCTAGTACAGAAGGGAGAGTCAAGGGGAAATCTTACAGGACCAAGGAGGGAGGAGGAGAAGGGATTAACAGGGCTCCTTCAGCTCCTCTTCAGCTCCCTGCGGTCTTTGGATGTTAGCACAGCTCTGGGTTAAAGGAGGGCGCCTGGGACATGAGGGTCCCATTTACTGTTTCTGAAATCTCTGATAGATAAAGGGTTTAATGCACTAAACTCACACAGGTTGGGATAGCATGCACTGGGTCCCATCAGCCTATGCATCTTCTGTAATAATTAGAGATGTCCATAGTAAGCTGTAATAATTAAGGTACCCCCCTTGACTGACCTCAGATGGGAGCCATATGCTATAAGGTACTCATAGACAGAAGATCCAAGGTGGTGCCAGAAGAAAGAGGATGTGGAGTAGAAATTACACAGCAAAGGCCTCTTATTTGCTAACCCAAGCCCTGGGTAGTTTGTGTATGAACCTCCATCTACTTTAGCCTCCTCCACTTCTGCTTCTCTGTCTACCTGAGCCTCCTCCACTTCCACCTCTCTATCTACGTGAGCCTCCTCCACCTCTGCCTCGCTAGCTACCTAGTTCCACTGGCCTTGGTTAACCCTGGCTGGGGGCAGCTGGGAGAGGCATTCCCACCTGCCACCTCTGCTCACTTCCAGCCAGCCCGTCAGTTACTGACCCCTATTGGAGCAGTCACGATCAACCACCATGTGCTCTCCCCAGCTCAATGTGTGCACAAACTAAGGACGGGATGAAATGAGCAGGAAAGATTTCCTACTTTTGTCTAATTGCTTCTCAGGTGGCCTCTCATTTACCAAGCTCCGCTACAAGTCAGAGCCAATTTCACTGCTCTAGTGAGACTAATGAGAAAGACCACAGCACCCAAAGAACACAGCTCATCCACAACCTCCCAGGGAACCAGCATGCACCTTAGGAAAGGGGGAAGGCAGTGGGCTTCTAGGGCTCCTTTCCTTGTCTGTCTGTCTGTCTATATGTCTGTCTGTCTATCTAATCTATCTATCTACCTATTTATCTATCTACCTTCCTACCTATTTATCTATCTACCTTCCTACCTACCTATCTATCTACCTACCTACCTGCCTATTTATCTATCTATCTGTCTGTCTGTCTGTCTATACAACTTATGTCTAATCTATCCATCTCTCTACCTATCATCTATGTATCTATCTCTCTTGTATCTACTATCTATCATCTGCTTATTTATTCATCTGTAATCTGCCTATGTAAATATCTGTCTCTATGGATCTATTTCTCTACCCACGATTTCTATATTTATCATCTACTTATCTATCATCTACCATCTATCATCTATATATATATATGTATGTCTGTATCTGTAACTCTATATCTCCTTATGTCTGCATCTCTATCATCTCTGTACATCCATCTATCTATCAGCTATCTATCGATCATCTATTATCAATCTATCTATCTGAGCAAGAAGAGAGAGAGAAGTCTTGGCCTGAAACTCACAATCCTCTTGCTTCAGCCTCCTGAGTGCTAGCAGCACAGATGTGTGCCACTATGCCCTGCCAAGTACATAGATTAAAATTGCATTGCATTTAGATAGTGAGCTGAGCTGATTACATTGCCCGCAAATCCCTTGCTCTTTACAAGTGGCTACAGCTACTTTACTCTTGGGTCAGTTGTCCCAGTGGGTCTTCGCTGTGGTGCGTGCCAAAGGCACACAGAAAAGAGTGCTTTAAAAACTGCGATGATAGCCGGGAGCCGGAGGCTCACGCCTGTAATCCTAGCTACTCAGGAAGCTGAGATCTGAGGATCACAGTTCAAAGCCCAGGTGGGAAAGTCCGTGAGACTCTGATCCCCAATAAACCACTAGAAAACCAGAAGTGGCGCTTTGGCTCACGCGGTAAAGCGCTCGCCTTGAGCTGAAGAGCGCAAGCCCAAAATTCAGTCCCCACAACTGACAAAAACAAAAACAGAAACAAAAAAACTGCAATGAGAGAACCGGTAGAAGCACACGCCTGCAATCCCAGCACTGGGGAGGCCGATCGTAATTTCAAGGCCAGCCTGGGCTACTAGTGAGATCCTGTCCCCCCCCCAAAAAAATTCATAGTAATTACAGTAACAACCCCCAGAAAGTGAGTGAATGGTGACACAGTGCTTTATTACACTGTTACTTTTTCCTACTTTTCCCGCATTTGAAAATTATCACAATACTTTTGTGTTGAAGTCTACAATCACAACTTACTTGGAATCTTGCTTTGTGCCTCTAGTGATTTTTTTTCTGTAAAGAAAGAGTTACTACCAGGAGACTGTATTTCTCACAGTCCCTTGAAGGCTAGTTTCCTTAAGCTTTGGCTGGTGTCTTGGTTAACTGTGAATTTTGCAGGTTTTAGGGTTTTAGGTGTGGAAGGCACTGACCTTTTAGCGTTCCTTGCATCCTCTTTCTGCTGTGTTTCTCTTACTGCAGTGAGAGTGGGCGGGAGCCCTCAGGGTGGGGCTCCCAGAGTTGGACAGAACTAAGGTTCTGATTACGTCCCGTATCCCATGGCTTCTGCTTCACCTACTCTACCTGGGCTGAGGAGCAGCACTCACAGCCTGGCCAGAGCTTGACCATCCCAGACAAGAACGTCATATGTTGGGAAGGAATCATGGCTCATGGGCAGGAGCCTGCATGTATAACTGGGGCAGGGACCACCTCTAATGCGCACGCTCAGCTAGACCACGAGAGCTCACCTTCACGCCGCTCTTGGGATGGCCATCATGCAGCCCCCTGGCTGGGCAACTCAGTCCTGGGGCTTTAGGGGTCTGAGGCCAGCGTCAGACAGCAGCCCAGCTTTGGTGAGGGACTCAGGACCGATGCTGCACTTCAAGAAGCTGGACACGGAATCAGGTCAGGCTTGCTCTGGCAACCACCCTACCCCATGGCATGGGGAACATAGTAGAAGGAGAGGGGAGGCCCCATCCCTGGAGTACTGAGCCGAGCGCTATGTAGGGGCTCCTGGCCCCTCACCTGCAGGCTGTGGTGGGCCTGAAGGGTAGGAGGAAGCCCTTTCGGAAGGGGCCTCTTGAACCCTGTCCTGACCTCCTTCCTCAGGTGGCCACACCTGTGGGAACGTTGCATGCTTGACTCCTTCTTAGTGCTAACGGGAGGTCCCTTCCCAGCCCACTTAGGATGTCTTCTAGCACCTTCTGTCTAAATGATTTATTTCTTTTTGCCCTGGAGGCCTACGGCACTGAGCCCAGTGGGTTCCTCTGGGGCCTGGGCTTTAACTTGGAAAAGTCAAGAGACCCATGATTCTTCCTTCAACATAATGCTACGTAAGAGGGGACACTGGGGTGGCAGCGGTCAGCAGGAGCCTGACACATGACCCCACACAGGTGTTGTGACAGTGATCAGTGTGTCATATGACTCCACAGAGGGTGTGGGCAGTAGTCAGCCTGTCACATCACCACAACACAGGGTAGGTCAGTGATCAGCATGTCACATGACCCCAAAGAGGTGCTGTGACAGTGGCCAGCCTGTCACATGACCCCACAGAGGGTACGTGACAGTGGTCAGTGTGTCCTCACGTGGTAGCTACCACTTGGAATGGAAAGGAAGCGGGAGGAAGTGTGGCGGCCCCTTGCTCGGCTTTTGTCTGAGGCAGCGGGCTGCGGGGAGATAGTCTGACATTTAGAACCGCCAGGTCTCTTTGTGCTGTTTGGATGACACGTCTTGTAAGACAGGACGAGCACTGCCCTTTGCAGCTTCTGCGTGTGAATGTGAAGCTTCGGCCCTTTCTTAAGAGGTCCTGGATTCAGAGACTCTCATCTCTGATCCCGGGAGTCCTCAGACCCAAGTGCCCATCATCTGAAGAGGAGCATCCAGAGATGGCCAGGTCAGCGTGGAAGCGGCAGGAAGATGGTGGGTGGAGGGCAAGGCCTCCGGGGTGGGGGTGGGGGCCTGCCCCCCTCCCAGCTCCGCCCTACCTGCCATTACTACCACTGGCTTTGACTGCCTAGGAGGCCAAATCTGACTGGGAGGAGTGTGAGAGCGTTAAGGAGATGAAAAGAGAGGCAATGGTCTCTCAGTCCAGGCAGCTGCTCTTCTTCAGCAATTTCCAGGGGCTGGGGGGGGGGGGGGGGGGGGGAGGGGGAGGGTTGCTTGCATGTAACTTAGTGTTCCTAAGTGCATCATCTCAAATTCCAAGCTGCAAAACCCGAGATAGACAAACGTATGGCCAAATAGAAGAAAAAGCAAAGTCGGATGTAAGGTTTGCTCAGAGAGCAAACCCAGGATTGCCGCATGAATGAATGACTGGTTTGGAGTGTCAAGGGCCTCAACATTTAACAAGAGGCAGGGTGTTGCAGCTCAAGCCTATGGTTCCAGCTACTTAGGAGGTGGGGGTCAGGAGGATCATGGCTCAAGGCCAGCCCAAGCAGAAAGTTAGCCAGACTCCATTTCAGAAAACCCAGCTTTGCAGGAAGTAGCTGAAGCAAAATGGGTTGGAGGCTTGGCTCAAATGGTAGAGTGTCTGCCTAGCAAGAGAAAGGCCCCGAGTTCAAATCCCAGTAGCACAGAAAACAAATTGTTCTCAAGAGATCCTCCCTCACTTGCCTTCCATCCCATAGGATTGCAGACTCACCCCACACACACCCAGAGCCTGTCCCCAGAGAGAGCAGCCCAGTTCCCTGAGGACCACATTGGAAGAAAACACTCCAGCTGCCTCTCAAAGACACTATAGGAAAACTAGAAGGGTTAACGGAAAGTGGGATGCTGGGAAGGCATGCCTGCCTGGGGTCAGAGCTCTGTCCATCCCTGCCCCAATGTCACCAGGCAGCCAGGACTTGATGCCCAATAGAAGCAAGGAAGCAGAAACAGTCTGAGATAGATGTCCTACAGAGGCTGTGCAGAGCGTCTGCGTGACGATGAGTTCTTAACTCCAGAGAGAGAGAGAAGGTTTGTAATGACATGAAAGTGCTTTAATCAGGGGTGCGGCGTCCCTGGGCAGAGGGCAGGCCCAAGGTGAGGGCCGCTGCGTCTCCAGCTGCATGTTCCCTCTTACATTAATTCATATTTTAATTGCTGCGCTCCTGATTGAAGTGGCGGAGAAGCACTCCCACGCCTTTGATCCCCGCTCCCCTGAGCATTGCCAAGGTCGGGGCTCAGGCTGGTGAGCTGGGCTGGAAGAGTCCTGGGAAGGACACACGGAGTCTGCAGAGTCCTCTGGAACAGCTCACGACACCATAGTTGTGAGAGCCGTATCTCTCTATTATCTATCATCTATTATCTATCACCTAGCTGTAATATTATTTTCAGTTGACACATAATAATTGTACGTATTCCTGGGGTAGAGTGTGATCGTTCAATACATAGGTAAGGTAATGTTTAATGATGGGAATAGGGTAGTTAGCAGCCTGTGTGTGTGTGTGTGTGTGTGTGTGTGTGTGTGTGTGTGTGTGTGTGTGTATGTGTGTGTGTGTGTGTGTGTGTTGCCAAGCTTTGCATCCAGGGTTCTTGTGCAGGCTAGGCAGGTGTTCTATACCTGAGCTGTATCACCAGCCCTGGCACAATTACTATACACCAATGATGGGCATCCAGAGAATGAGTACAACAGAGTCATCAAAAATAAATACTCAGCCAGGAATGGTAGCTCATGCCTGTAATCCTAACTGCTCAAGATGCTAAAATTGGGAGGACCGCAGCCCCAGACATGTCCAGGCACAAAAGTTCATGCCTCTGCTTCAACTAATAAAAAGCTATGTGCCTATCATCCTAGCTACACAGGAGGTGCAAATAGGAGGATCAAGGTCCATGCTGGCCTTGCATTAAAGTATGAGATTTCCATTTGAAAAACAACTGCAGCCAAAAGGACCAAGGTTATGACTCTGCGGTATGGGTGCCTGAAGAAAGAGCATGAGGCCCTGAGTTCAAACCCCAGTATCATCAAAAATAAAATAATGTAAAAAGAAAAGGAAGGGAGGGAGAGAGGGAAGGTCACTTTGCAAAGAATTGGGGCTGAGGCTAGGAGGTACTCACATGACCTAGAGAAGCAAAACCCTGCACCCAGGCCCATAACAATCACATCGGAAGGTGGTCTGTCTGATAAGCAGTGGATCTCTTTGCCTCTCCACAGAGCCGCCCATTTTTCAAAGGGCATTGTCACCCCCCTGTCCTCCAGCTTCTGCCATCTTCAAACAGTGCACTCATTCTCTGACAGTCACAGAAGCCACGATTCCAAAACCAGCCTCCCTGGGTTTATCAGTGCTCCCTCTACTGGTCCAAAACCAGCCTCCCTGGGTTTATCAGTGCTCCCTCTACTGGTCCAAAACCAGCCTCCCTGGGTTTATCAGTGCTCCCTCTACTGGCCAGGCAAGCCGCTGCTTCCTGCCTCTCCGTTCCTGGTTGCCACCAGCATGCCTTGGCTTGTGGCCATCACATTCCAGTCTCTGCCCAATCTCCAGTGAAGCTCTCAGTCAGTTTCAGTGGATACCCACGGAAGACCACATCACCTGCACTTCTTTCGCATGTCAGGCCCACCCAGACAACATCACTCCACCTCAAAATCCCCAGTTAATTCATCTCTTCAGACTCCTTGCAGGTCAAAGGAAACACCCACGGATCTGGGGATTAGCATATGATTATCATATCTCTGGGAGGCTTTGCCCTCCCTGTGGCTATGGCTTCCAGGTCCTGGAGCACCTCAGCTTCCTTCATGAGAGAAGAAGACAGGAAGAGAGATTTCTGCATGGGGCCAACTAAAGCTGCCATATCAAGCCACTCAAAAGAGGCGCCAGGGAGCTGTCTTGGTCTGGCTTTTATAAAATGGCTATAATAACGCTTATTTGAAAAGGGGTTGGAGACCCTCTGCTGGAGACAGGAGTGTGGCTGTTTGGATGGTAGATGGCTGCTTCGAGCCTCAAGGATCTCATAAAAGGCAGGCCTTCCAGAGTGGAGATGAGAAAATGATTGTCCTGTTGGGGAGAAGAATTCTTCAGAGGAGAGGGAGGTGGGAGATCCGTTCCCTGGCCAATGACCAAGCTGAGTGCTGAGTCTCTCGCTGGTGGATGGAGACATGCCCCCTTCGGCTGCAGCCTTATGAATGACAGCCATCGCTGCAGACTGACTGCCAGTGCCCAGGTTAAAAAGTCCCCGAGCACTCATCACATTTCCCGCAGCAGTACCTGGGATGGGAAACTTCCCTGACACTTTCTGTGTTACGCATTTTATATCGAAAGCTATCTTCATCCCATGATAGCCTCAAAGAATGAGGGATTTTTGCTTTGAGAGCAAAGAAGGTTAGAGGAAGGAAAAGGTTGGAGGGGACCATATGAAAAGGGAGAATAAGGAGCAGAGGAGAAGGGAGAAGCAGAGGGGAGAAGGGAGAAGCAGAGGAGAGAAGGGAGAAGCAGGGGCAGAATGGAGAAGCAGAGGGCCTGTGTAGTCCCTGATAGTCCTGTCCGGCTCTGGATAAAAGCATGTGTTTGGAAGGGAGCCGTGCACTTTGGGTGGTGACTGTGGGGTATCTCCAGCCCAAGGCACCCCTATCCCTGGAGATGCTGGAGCCCAAACCAGTGAGGTTGCTCCATACTCTTCCAGAATGTTCCAGAATGCAAAGGAAAGAATCTATGCTCTGGTTTTCTCGTGTCTAAGGACACGTCATAGTACTGGGCCCTGTGAGTCTTCTGTAACAAATTCATTTCTCCACCACAAACACCCTGTTAAAATTGGTAATTTATGGGGTTTGACTTTCAATAACTGTTATGTTTTTATTTGATAAGCTAGAAATTCTTTTGCAAATTAACATCTTTTCCCCATGCTTGTCTCTGGTTCTCCTTCTCAAAGTAAGAATCAATCAGACTTCATTTCATGCTCAAAGAGAACAAGATTTGTGTCTGGCGATTTCCTTCTGTAATCCTGTCCCGAAGGGAAGACTCGGAAGGTCACCGTGTCAGCATCATCACAGGCTTTTCCAAGTGCTCTTCTCAAGGTGGAACTGTCATTCTGTTCTGTCTTGTTCTTTTTCCTCATTTCCCAGATCCAACCTTATTTCCATGCTTCCCACCCGCCCCCCACGCACACACCTTGCGTTTTTGTAATCCTCTCATTTCCCACAAGTAATGACAGACTCTCATGATGGTTCCAGTCTTTGCTGCAGGTGGCTGCCAAAATCATTTTCCTGAAACATCACCCTTGCTCCGTCACACCTTCCCCAGAGACAATTGCTGCGGGGACACCATCCTGGGCCGGCCCTCCCTACCCAGGCGCGCCCCACGGTTCCTACAGGATGATTCCTTTGCTATAGGAGCAGGGGAGGAATGACCTGTCACTGCCTCCCCCATCCTCGCCCATCTTGTGCCCTTTGACTGAAAATGTGCTCTCCCACCTTCCTGCCAGTGCCAGTGCTGCCCCAAAATGTGGTCCAGGGCTGGGAAGGCTCCAGGTTTAACCTCCAGAATCAGTCAGTCAAGTAAATAAAACAGAACATGAAGTGTGACAGGGTGCACATTGTCCCTGGGGTCCCCCACTAAACCACAGTCAGCAAGCCAAGACCTGGCACTGGAATGGGCTCACCAGGTCACTCTCAGGCTGGCTAACATAAGATCGGAAAGGCGCTCTTCTTGTGCATCTCATGCACCAGCGTTCTTCTCTTGATTTGTCGAAGTTATTCATTCTTATTTCATGGCAGAGCTGGGTCTCCTCCCTGTGTGATTATCCCGATAGCTGCATTGCTGTGGGAGTATTGACTTGGTGGAGAGCACGGGCCTGCTTCTCACCAGAACCCTAAGACGTAATCACCACCCTCCCACACTGCACCCCAGGATCACGCAGGCTGACCTCAGCCTGGTGCTGCCCTGCCTCTCAGGCTGACCCCCCCCCCACAGGCTGATCCCTACCTGACACTGCCCCACCAGTTTCTTCTCCATTACAGGATGCTGATACCAACCTGCTTTGGAAAACCACCTGTGTGCTTGGTGAGCCAGGGGCCAAGATACCTGCAGGGAGCAATCGAGCAAGGCACTGGGCTCTGCTGAGCCCCTGAGCTGTCTGGTTCCTCCACACCTTCTCGTTTCCTTGCATGTTTGGCTTTCCTTTCTAGATCAGAGAGCGGCCTGTAGGTTTGCCTCATTGTGTCCAGTTCAGCCTGTTCTGATTTCTACCCCCTTGTTCTTTGTGGCAATCACTCAGAGCTGACCAGCTGAGGCCCCCACATCATCCAGTCATCTGGTCTGGCCTCTGTCCTGCCTTATCTACAACCAGCTCCGGTACGTGGACAAGACAATGACAAGCCTTCGAGTTACCACCCAGATGCCAAGAAGATTTCCTGCAAGAGGCAACCATCACCCCAGCAACCATCACCACAGCAACTGTTGCCATGGTAGCTGTCACCATACTGTGCGCTGCTCACTTCTCATGCCCCCATTTTGGAACCACTGGGTCCTCTGTTGAATTTCCCTCTTTTCTGTTGCACCCTGGATGTGCTGGCTCCCTCCTGCTCCACATGGCCCAGGTTGGGCTGTTTCCTCATCATTCCCTCATCCCCACCCATGCACAAGTCCTATTTTCCCCTCCTTCCACCACAGTCTCCTGAATGAACAACTCAACTTTCAGCTCCAGGAGCTGAACGAGATGAAGATGACCGCACAACTGTGTTGACAGCCTCACTTTAAATTCAAGTGGGCAACTCGCAGGTTGGGCCTCTGCCACATGCATCATCCCATTTCATTCCCAGAGCCCGCCGCCTCCAGACTCTCTCAGGGCCCGGCTTCAGAGTAATCTGCCTTCGTGTTTCACGGGAGAGAACACAAGCCGTCGAACTACACAACTCAGCACCCCCCAGCCTGCCTGGCAGGTTGCGGTGAGCGTCCAGTCTCTGCTTTTCCTCTTTACATACTGGATAAATCCGTTCTGTAACCACTCTGAGACAGGTATCTCTCTGGTACACCCCATCCTGTGCTTCTTCCGCTCCCACAGCAACGTCCTCCCTCCCTGTGGAGCCGTTGCTATCAGTTACTATGACGCAGCTCACACCTTTTAGAGATGCTCGACTCCTCTCTGCTCCTTTTCCCAGCCACCACAAATGCCTGCAGAATGTGTCCTCCTGTGTGTCGTCCACTCTATCCTCAGCCCACAGCAGTCAGGAGATTGCCTGTATTGCAGCATTCACAGAGATTACTCTTGCCAAACCCGGGTAGGAATTTTCTTTTGGCCAAGTCTCTTTGCTCACTTGCTCTAAGGCCTCGCAACAGGTAGCTCGTCACTCCTGCTTTCTGTATTGAGTATCTCATCTTTGGCACCCAAAGTCTTGGTGCTCTCCAGGCACCAGCACCTGTCTGATATGATGGTGAATCTTGGTTGTCAACTTGATGGGACTGAGAGACACCTAGGAAGTTAGTAAAGCATGCTCTAGGGTGTTTGTGATGGATTTCCTGAGATGAACTAACAGGAGGACACGCCCACAATGTGACTGACACCAACGGTCACCCACTGAGGATTAACCAGGGGGAAGGACTCAACCAGAATGTGACTGACAGGAGCCGTTACCCACTGAGGATGAGCCATGGGATAGGACCTGCCCACTTTGTGACTGACACTAACAGCCACCCACTGAGGATAAACTAAGGAGGAGGACCTGCCCACAATGTGACTGACATCAACCATCACCCACTGAGGAGGAGCTAAGGTAGGAAGACCTGCCCACAATTAGATTGACACCAACCACCACCCACTGAGGATAAAGTAAGGGGGAGGACCACCCAAAATCATCACCCACTGGCTTCTCCTACCTTCTGTCTTTCTACAAGTGTTCGAACTAATTTTAAAAATTCTCTCATATTTGGATCTTAGACCTGAAATGCAACCACCCATATCATCACTCACAGAGGCATACTCTTACATACTCATTTTAGTTGACTGTAGTTTATTATGGGTTAGAGTGAAAATCCCCAGAGCAAACCTTTTGAACAATTAATAGTTTGACAAAATGCCATGTTAGGAAGCTGAAACCAGATTGCAAGGGAAGGGGCTGGCGGGAGGAGGTGGCTGAGGGAATGAAAAACAGGAATGGGGAGAGTGGGAAGATGGCGACGGGGCAGTAGGGAAACGCCACAGCTCTCTCCAACCAAAAAGAGAGTTCGAGTTCCAACCTTTAATCTCCCCAAGAGACCGACAACAACAAAAAGACGAACACTCAGAGAAAAACCAGAGGTGGAAAATAACAAAAAAAGAAAGAGAGGAAAAGAAGAATTTCAGAACAGAGAAGAGCGAAGACCCCTCCCCCAACCTTTACTGGCCGCGCGGCAGTGCGCCAAGCCGCCGCCAGCCGGCCCGGCAGGGGCTGCCGGAGCCACAGAGACACAGGGGGCTGCTTGCAGATCACCAGGTACCAGATTGCAGAACAGCGGATCGCCAGGAACAGAGAAACCTACCAGCCGGGAGTCTCCAGGAGGATCCCACCCCACCCATCACTCTCCACCGGAGCGGAGAGGCTCCATCCCGCCAAAGCCGCCCGGCACCAGCAGCGCCACAAAGGGACCTGTCGCGATCGCAACGACCCGGCGGGGGGCCGCCCAACCCAGCCCGCAACCACCCCAACTGAACTCGGACTGCAACAACAACTGACGACCTACAGGGTGAGTACCCATCAGGGGACAGGGAATCCATCAAGGGAGACCAGAGCTGGAGGGAATCCCCAGACCCTGACCTAGACTCCCTACCCCAACACCCGGACCACAGGACCCACTAAAACTGGGAACTGTTCGAGAGCCCCACCAGCCGGTGGAGCACACTCTGCTGGCCAGGCCAGAGCAAGAGCGCCCCGGGAAGGGAGCTTAAATGCTCAAGCCAGGAACAGTGCCCCTGGGTCAAGACTACCAACAGTAGAAGAAATTTGATCTGTGTCCTCCAGGCTGCATAACCAAGGTGGTATACACATTAGCACAGGCCTAACGAGCGCGCTCCAGGCTGGGGCCGGAACCAGGCCAGGGGACCGGCGCCTGAACAAAGCAAAAAGGGTCAGAAGTGGGGCTGTGGCTCAAATGGTAGGGTGCCAGCCCTGAGCTGAAGAGCTGAGGGACAGCACCCAAACCTAGAGTTCAAGCCCACAACCAGCCCAAAACAAACAAAAACACATCAGGAGCCCATAGCAGACTCCAGTATTTGGGAGAGTGCATCCAGAGCATCTGATCTTCCCAAGAGCACCCGCAGGAGCAAACACAAGCAGTCTAGGCTGCTCAACCCTTCCAAAGGCGGGAATTGCTACAGCAGAGAGCTGAGAATCCTAAGTGAATAGCAGCTGGAAATAGGCTCCCAACAGAATCCAGATCAGACACAGACTCTCTCTACCAATAGAGAATCAGCAACCAAGCAAAGACAGACACACCAAAACAAGATTGAAGAGCAGTCTCCTGAACCCCCATGCGAAAATCACAGAGAAAAATCACAAGGTTTACCACTACCCAGGACAGCAAGCTCACCTCAAAAGCCAGCAGCCACGCAGGGGAGAGCCCCAGTGGGAGCAAAGCAGGAATGGAAGACAAAAACTACATCCAAGGGTTGCTGGAGGCAATGACTCAAGAAATAAAGCGAGAAATGGATCAGAAATTGAAAGAGCACAAGGATGAACTATCAAAAGATATACAGGATATCAAACAAAAATTGGATGCAAAAATAGAAGCTGCACAAACCTCAGTAAGAAGTGAGATAAACGCCAAATTAGAGGTAATGCATACTGATATCACCTCATTGAGAGGTGAGATCAGTACTCTGAGAACCAACATTGAATCCATAAAGGGATCCATTTCCATCATGCAAACCACAATAGAAGCCACGGTCAACAGAGTGAATGAAATGGAAGGTAGAGTGTCAGATACAGAAGACAGAATACACCAACTGGACCAAAAAGTGACAGATATGGAAAAATCACTCAAATTAAACCAAAGGGAAATTCAAGAGCAAGCAGATAATGCTAAAAAATTTAACCTTCGCATAATCGGAGTGGACGAAGGTGAGGAATTCCAGAGCAAGGGAATGCAACACCTATTTAACAAGATAGTCAATGAAAATTTTCCCCACCTCAAAAACGACCATCTTAACTACATCACAAAAGCTTATCGAACACCCAACAAGCAAGATCCCAGGAGAAACACTTCTAGGCACATAATAGTAACAATGATGGATCTGAATAATAAGGAAACAATCCTGCATGCAGCAAAAATGAAGAAGGAGCTATACTACAACGGGAAAAAAATTAGAATCACTGCAGATCTCTCCACACAAACAATGAATGCAAGAAAAGCCTGGGAAAGCACCATACGAGCCCTGAGAGCCAATAACTGCCAACCCAGACTGATATACCCGGCAAAGCTAGCATTCACATTCGATGGAGAACTGAAAACTTTTAATAGCAAAGAAAAACTAAATGAATACATAAACATTAAGCCAGCATTACAAAGAATTCTAAGAGGGGGGACACAACCTGAAGAAAGCAACCAGGAACTGGGACCTGCCCCAAACAGGCATTACTCAAAGTCTAACTGAGCAAGCACAGGAGGAAAGGAAAGAAGAAAAACTTAGGAAAACGGAATGGCAGGGACAACAATGCATCTCTCTATACTTTCTCTTAATATAAATGGGCTGAATTCGCCAATTAAAAGAAAACGAACTGAGGACTGGATCAGAAAACAAGACCCATCCATCTGTTGCCTTCAGGAGACCCACCTCTCAGCCAAACATACAAACAAACTCAGAGTGAAGGGGTGGAAAAGGATCTACCAATCAAATTCCCCCAATAAGAAAGCAGGTGTAGCTATCCTGATATCTGACAAAATAAACTTTTCATTAAAATCAGTACAGAAAGACAAGGACGGACATTACATATTAATAAAGGGAACAATCCAAGAGGAGGATATAACCATCATCAACTTATATGCCCCAAATATCGGTGCACCCAGATATGTTAAACAAATGCTCTCAAACTTACAGAATAAAATAGATCCCAATACGATAATACTAGGAGACTTTAACACGCCACTCTCACCAAAGGACAGGTCTACCAACCAGAGGATTGGCAAAGAAGCTACCGAATTAAGTGAGGCCATACTTCAAGCGGAATTAACTGACATCTACCGAGTATTTCACCCTAAAACAACACAGTACACATTCTTCTCAGCAGCTCATGGAACTTTCTCCAAAATAGACCATATCATAGTTCATTCAAGGAACTTAAGCAAATACAAAGGGATCGACATAATCCCCTGTATCCTATCTGACCACAGTGGAATCAAGCTAGCTCTCAATAACAAAGCATACCGCAGAAATTTCTCTAATACATGGAAATTGAACAGCACACTCCTTAACAAGGCCTGGGTAACAGAAGAGATCAGAGAAGAAATAAAGCATTTCCTAGAACTCAATGAAAATGAAAACACCTCACAAAGAAACTTGTGGGACACAGCAAAAGCAGTCCTGAGGGGCAAATTTATTGCCCTCAGTGCCCACATCAAGAGAATGGAGACAGACCAAGTAAATAATCTCATGTTGCAACTAAAACAGCTAGAAAAACAAGAAAAAATGGGACCTAAAGCTACTAGACGAAGCCAGATAACCAAATTGAGAGCAGAGATTAACCAATTAGAAAATCAGAAAACCATAACCAAAATAAACCAAACAAAAAGCTGGTTCTTTGAAAAAATAAACAAAATTGATGGCCCGTTGGCAAGATTAATTAAAAAAAGAAGAGAGGAAACCCATATTAATAGGATTAGGGATGCCACAGGAAACATCACAACACGTACCCAAGATATCCAAACAATTCTAACAGACTACTTTCAAAAGCTATACTCTCTAAAGGAAGAAAATCTGGCGGAAATGGATGCATTTTTAGAGAAATACAAGTTACCCAAACTGAGCAAAGAAGAAGTTAACCAATTAAATAAGCCAATATCCTATAATGAGATACAGGAAGCTATCAAAAGTCTTCCAACAAAAAAAAGCCCAGGACCAGATGGATTCACAGCAGAATTCTATAAGACCTTTAAAGAAGAACTAATACCCATACTCCTCAAGCTCTTCAGAGAAACAGAGAAAGAGGGAGCTATCCCAAACTCATTCTACGAAGCCAATATCACACTCATCCCCAAACCAGGCAAAGACCCAACCAAAAAGGAGAATTACAGGCCAATCTCCTTGATGAACACAGATGCAAAGATCCTTAACAAGATTCTAGCTAACAGAATCCAGAAACACATAAAAAAAATAATACACTATGATCAGGTAGGCTTCATCCCAGAGACACAGGGATGGTTTAACATACGTAAGTCAATAAATGTAATCCAGCATATCAACAGAGCCAAGGTCAAGAATCACATGATTATCGCCACAGATGCAGAAAAGGCCTTTGATAAAATTCAACATTCATTCATGCTAAAAGCTCTGGAGAAAATAGGAATAGAAGGAACATTTCTAAAAACAATAAAAGCCATTTATGACAGACCAATAGCCAATATTATACTTAATGGGGAAAAGCTACAACCAATCCTCCTAAAAACAGGAACAAGGCAAGGATGTCCACTATCTCCACTCCTCTTCAACATAGTCCTAGAACCCTTAGCCAGGGCAATAAGGCAAGAAAAAGACATTAAAGGGATCCGCATAGGGAAAGAAGAAGTGAAACTATCCCTTTTTGCAGACGACATGATACTATACCTCCACGATCCCAAAAACTCCATCCCCAAACTTTTAGAAATCATAAGTCACTTCGGCAAAATAGCAGGATACAAAATAAACCCACAAAAATCAGTTGCCTTCCTATACACTGATAACGCACAGGAAGAGAGGGAAATAAAGGGAGCAACCCCATTCACAATAACCTCCCAAAAAATAAAATATTTAGGAATTAACCTAACCAAAGATGTGAAAGAACTATTTAATGAGAACTATAAAAAGTTAAAGAAAGAAATTGCAGAAGACACTAGGAAATGGAAAGACCTCCCATGCTCCTGGATAGGCCGACTTAATATAGTAAAGATGGTGATACTTCCAAAACTAATATACAAATTCAATGCAATTCCTATTAAAATCCCAATGACGTACATCACTGAAATACAGAAAACAGTCCAAAAATTTATATGGAACAACAAAAGACCTAGAATAGCCAAAACAATTCTAGGGGATAAAGACAATATGGGAGGGCTATCCATGCCGAACTTCAAACTCTACTACAGAGCTATAATCACAAAGACAGCATGGTACTGGCACAAAAACAGACCCGAAGACCAATGGAACAGAATAGAAGATCCAGATATAAATCCACAGGCCTACAGCCAGCTGATATTCGACAAAGGAGCCAAAGACATACAATGGAAGAAACACAGCCTCTTCAACCGCTGGTGCTGGGAAAACTGGGCAGCCACATGCAGAAAACTAAAAGTGGACCCCAGCCTATCACCATGCACCAACATCAACTCAAAATGGATTAAAGACCTTAACATTAAACCTGAATCTCTGAAACTACTGCAGGACAGAGTAGGAGAGACACTTGAACTAATAGGCACAGGAAGGAACTTCCTGAACAGAGTCCCAGGGTCACAACAAGTTGGAGAGAGACTCGACAAATGGGACTACCTTAAAATAAAAAGCTTCTGCACAGCTAAATCTATCGCAACTAAGCTAGAAAGACAACCAACTAATTGGGAAAAAATATTTACCAGCGATATATCAGACAAGGGGTTAACATCCTGTATATACAGGGAACTCAAGAAACTAATCCCTCCCAAACCTAACAAACCAATTACTAAATGGGCAAGGGAACTAAAGAGGGACTTCTCAAATGAAGAAATAAAAATGGCAAAGAAACACATGAGGAAATGTTCATCATCCCTGGTGGTGAAGGAAATGCAAATAAAGACAACCCTGAGATACCACCTTACCCCAGTCAGAATGTCCCACATCCACAAATCAGCCAACGACAAATGCTGGAGGGGATGTGGAGAAAGAGGAACCCTATTACACTGCTGGTGGGAATGTACACTTATACAACCACTTTGGAAAGCAGTCTGGAGGGTCCTTAGAAAGCTAAAGATTGACCTCCCTTACGACCCAGTCATACCACTTCTAGGCATCTACCCTGAACAACAGGAACCAATATACAAGGACACGTGCACCTCCATGTTTATTGCAGCACTGTTCGCAATAGCTAGGATATGGAAACAACCTAGGTGCCCCACCACAGATGAATGGATCCAAAAATTGTGGTATCTATACACAATGGAATACTATGCAGCCATTAGAAATGACAAAATAATGGCATTTGCAGGGAAATGGATGGAGCTAGAAGGAATCATGTTGAGCGAGGTAAGCCAAGAACGAAGAGACAAACGGTACATGGTCTCCCTCATAAGTGGATGCTAAATTCAAAAGGTTAGTGATACGACAAAACTAACAGGACTTAAGAAACAAAGAACTCCCGCTCATCTGGTTGAACCACTACTAAATATCCTCATGCTGCTGATCACAAATATGGTATATAACATGTGAACACTGTTATATATTACAGACTGTGGTAGACAATTTGCTCCAGGGAAGTTAGAATGAACTTGTGACTTTGAAATTATGTAATCATTTAATCACAATCAAAAAAAAAAAAAAAAAGAACCTCGGGGAAGGGAGGGAGGGAGGGGATGGTAGGGGGAAAACAATGGAGGGGGTAACAATGTTCAAGAGGAAGTGTACTCATAACCTCACTCATGTAACTGTGACCCTCTGTATAGTAGCTTTACAATAAAAAAAAAAAAAAAAAAAAAGAAAAACAGGAATGGGGACAAACAAAGCTAGAACCCTAGCTTTGAGCAGGGACGTGGGAAATGTGACAGGAGGGAACAGGCAGGATGGGTGGATGATGCAAGGGATGACTCTGATCAACTAGATGGACAGCTGAAATCGTAACCCCAAGGGGTTATGACCTTTTGAACTTTAGGGGGGGAAAAAAACGATAACTGGCTATCAGTGGCTTGTGTCTATTATTTCTAACTACTTGGGAAGCTCAGATTGGGAGGATGGCCATTTGAGGCCAGCCCAAGCAGAAGAGGTCACAAGACTCCCTTCTCCACACAGAGCTAGCATCAGAGCATAAAGCTAAGATTTCAAGCTATGTAAGCGGCTAAGGCCAGAGGGATCAAGGTCCCAGGCCAGCGAGGACAGAAAAGTCTGCAAGACTCCATCTCCACAGAGGACAGCTGGCTGTGACGGCTCATACCTGTCTTCCAGTGATCACAGGAAGCCTGAGGTAGGTGGACTGGGTCCCAGGCAAGTGCCAGGTCAGAAGAGAGACCCTGTCTAGAAAAAAATGACCAGTGGAAACTGGAGGTGTAGGTATGGCTCAGGAGTATTGCACTCACACAAGCACATGGCCATGAGTTCAAATCCCAGTACGACTAAAATGTTTTCATAGGGAAGAAACGCAAGATAGTTAGATGAGGCCTGCCTGGAGCATTGGGAGATTCACAGGTCCAGCCAGCCACAACCTCATCCAACACCAGCTCCCCAGCTCCGGGTGCATTTGCACATCTTTTCATAATTTGATTAGCGACAGATGCTATTATCTAAGGAAATCTAAATTGCCTCTTCCTGTGCTAATGAACTACTGTACCAAGTGTGTGGAGATTTGAGAACAAGATAGATGTATTAATGAGTGTCTAATTAAAGGGACAGTTGCAGAGTTCTTCACCAGGGTGGTGGAGGGGAGGGGGATGTTTCTATTTCTTGTAAAGACTGACACATTTTTATGACACAGTGATAATATTGTACATCGAGTTTAAATTTTTAACCAGCACAATTTAGGAACTGGATGAAATTTTAATTTTAATGAAATACAAGAGGCCGCGACGCCCTGGTTCTGGTAGAGCATGGGGACTGCAGGCCTTTCCACCAGAGCATTCCACCACCCCCTCCGGCTTCCCCAGCACCAGCCTCAGTGTGGCAGTGGACGCCAGGTAAGTGTGCCTCCTACCCTTCCCCTTCCTCAGCACCCCAAGCCTCCACTCCAGGCAGGGAGACAAATGCTTTCACCCAGCAGTCATTGAAATCATTTGGCTGGGAAGGCCCTAGAGGCTAGCGTGTTAAGGGCATGGAACCTTTAACAGGTGGATCCTGCTAGGAGGTGTTTAGGTCACTGCGGGCATTCCCTAGAATGGAATTGTGGGACCCCAGGCCCCTCCTCTTCCCATCTCTGGCTTTTGTCTCTGTCTGTGTATGTATGTATGCGTGCCAGCACTGGCGCTTGGACTTGAGGGCTTCCTCTCTTGCTTGGCTTTTTCATTCACAGCTAGTGTTCTACCACTTGAGCCATGCTTCCAGTTCCTGCTTTTTTGCTGGTTAAATGGTGATAAGAGTGTCATGTATATATCTGGCCATACTGACACCCAACCAAGATCCTCAGATCTCAGCTTCCTGATTAGCTAGGATTACAGGCGTGAGCCACTGACACCCCTGGCTCCCTCTCTCCTCTTCCTCTTAGGTGGAGGTGGTGGTTTTGCACTGACATGAGCTCCCACCTGAAGCCACAGATTTGGGCCTGAGAGACACAGGGCCCAGACTTTCCCAGATCACGAGAGAATACAATTATGATAAAGAATCTTAAACCAGGTTTCTCTGGGGAGATAAACCAGTAGGGGGGGGGGGGGACATGAAGAGAGACTGAAAGAAGACTGTTCCATTTCATAGAATTAACTCCTATTACTACGGAAGCTGGCAAGTCCAACATTCTGCCCAGTGGTTCGTGGGCTTGGGGACCCCGAGCAGAGTCAAGTGTCACAGGTCAAACCCGAAGGCTGCCCTCAGCGGAATCCTTTCCTTCCTGTGAGGGGAGAGCACTGTTTGCTCAGGGAAGGCCCACCCACGTGACAGAGTAACGGGGACTGTACTCCAAATCCCATGCTGTTGATCTCATCCCAAAACACCTTCATGGAAGCCTGGAGAATGACGCATGATCACACGTGTGGGTTTTGTGGCTGGGCTGCATCTCCTGCCACGTAAAGTAGCACAGTTCGCATCAGATAGACTGTGCATGAGGAGGGCAGGCCAGGGCCAGCCAGGGCACCGGAGAGGACCAGACAGAGCCTAGCCCTCAATGATGAGCGTGGCCAGGAGTGGTCATGGTGACCGCCACGAAGGTTTATCTTGCCCCCCCTCCCTTATCGGTCTCTCCCCTCCCCTTGCTCTCCCTCCCCCCCCCTCCCCCACTTCTTCTTCCTCTCCCCCTATTACACATGGTTAGTCTCTCCTTAGACCCCAAAGCACTAGAGCCAACAAACCAAGGCATCTGAGGTCACATAATAACTGAGAGAAGAGGGCTGGGAAGGTGGCTCAGTGCATGCATGAGGCCCTGAGTTCAATTCCTCAGCACCACATAGAAGTGGCACTGTGGCTCAAGTGGTAGAGCGCTACCCTTGAGCTGAAGAGCTGGGGGACAGCACCCAGGCCCAGGGTTCACACCCCGCGACCGACAAAAATAAAAAACCTGACAGAAGAACACGTGGCGGAATGATCGCTGGTGGTCCTGCGGTTGGGAGTGTGCCAGGCCCACACTGTGGGAAACCGTCCCCATCGGAGCCCTTGGCTTTCCTTCCGGCCTGCCTCACCACACACACTGCAGAGCTGCTTCTCCCGGCCTGGGCCGGCCCTGGGCCTCAAGAGCTCAGCCCCAGGCTGGGACATGGAACTCACAGCACCCCCAAAGAACAACGGAGGAACCCAGAGTGGGCTAGACATTCTGCCCACATCTGCACTAGGGCTCTTGGTGACAAGAGCAAGCTCCATTTCCATGTTTCTCAAGCCCTCGATGAAAGACATCCCCCCTGGCCTGAGCATGACGCCCACAGCTGCAGCTGTGCTGTGTGGATTCAGCGTGGACTTCCTGCCACTTTCCCTGGCCTTTCGGCTGCAGAGGAATTCCCCTTCAGTGGATGCCATGAAACTCAGCGACCTAACCGTGCGTCCCGGCTCAGCAGCTAACGGGACTCTCGCAAATGGGTGTACTTCCGCAGCCCCCACAATGGGCCTAATTGCCAGGGTTTGTAGTAGGAGCAGAGGTCGCTCGATGACTGGCTGTTGGGTACTGCCACGGAAGTGCACATTAATTATTTAAGAGATGGACGTATAATTATTGTAAGCCTTAAGTAATTACCTATAATTTTGGCAAGGGTTAGAAAAACTGAGAGTCTAGCAAACTCAGGTTTTAGTCATTAGTAAAATCATAATTACATTTAAATTGCAAAATGAAAATTATGCAATTTATCTCCCCAATAATGCATAAACATTACAGTGAGCGTAAGCTTTAATGGACTGTAAAATCCGTAAAAGTGGTGGCAGCTGGGGGTAACCTCACCCCCTTGCTATTATTTTATAGTTTAACAGCTCCTACTAGGTCCACTAGGCCTGCCGTGGTCCTTTCTACAGGAAGGCAAGGAGTTTGGGAAGGAGAAGAAGTGGAGATTAAATAGGCCTAACTTACAGTAGATTTGCACCTCAGGTGGGAACTATGAGGGAATTACAGAAGACATTGGCAGCTGAGTTTCCAGGTGAATGGGAAGGAAACTGAGGCCCAGAGAAGGGACAAGTCTGACATTCGTGACTCGGGGCATGGAATCCAGCATCGGCAGCTCTGAGGTGGCTGCTCCTCCCCACCATGGCTTCTTACTGTATTGAGGTCCCCATGCTATGGTCTTCACCCTGGAGACCACCTGTCTGAGGCCTTGTGGTTCTCTGTATGGTCCCAGTAATTCATCAGCAGGAAAAAGTTGCCATTTCTCATCTAGTCCTCAGGGTGGCTTGGTTAAATATATCCACTGATTACAATCCAAACTACTTAGGAGGCTGAGATCGAAAGATCACAGCTGAAGGCAGCCTGGGTCAGGCTCTGATTAACCAGAAGTGGAGCTGTGGCTCAAATGGTAGAAGGCTAGCCTTGAGCAAAAAAGCTAAGGGATAGTACCCAGGCCCTGAGTTCAAGCCCAGCCCCCCCACCACCACATACACACAGAGGCTCTACTGAAACTCAGGCTCATAAACCTGAATTCTAGTTCCTACATCTTGGCCCACAGTGAACCCGGAGGAGATGGTTATGGACTGAGTCTGCTGACGAATCCATCATTGATGATCTGTCCGCTCCATTTACGTTCTCCTGTTATGAGGGAAGGGAGCAGAGTCTGCTCCAGCGTCTCCCAATCCCTTGTAGAGGAACAGAGGCTGAAAAACGAAACCACCAGGCAAACCTATTTATCCTCACTCTGCAAACGGTGCAGGGCCATTAGCGTTTGCTGAGATACGTCATCCCATTTATGCCCAGATGCTTACCCGCCCCGCTCAGTCATGACCAACCTTGGCCCGAAGCAGGAGGTGAAATTGCTCCTGTTCTCAGCATCTAAGTCACGCCCCGGCAGGCGACCAGGTTGCCCTGCCCATGCCTCCCAGCTGTGCCACCATGTCTAGCTCCACAGACCATGGGCAGAGATCTGTAAAATCACCGCCTGATCATCACTTTCCAACCCTTCCCCTTGCTGTGGAAAAGGGCCTGGAGGCATCCTGAACTCGTTCCCGGTGCTCAGAGGACTCAGGATGAGTGTTTGCTCTCCCAGCTGGATACCACACGGAAACGCAAATGAATGATCCCACGATTTTTTTTTTGCCCTGAGGGAATTTTACAATTAATGAGGGATTAGAGATAAGATCAGACAAATAAGTACACAGACTCCCCTGGGCTTTGGACTGGGTTAGATACTGACCAATACAAGTGGAAAAGGCATTTATTCTATCTCATCTAGAAACCTCAGAGCTCTCTTAGCCCCATTTGCCTTCCGCACTTTTCTGTCAGCTTGCAGGTGCACAAAACCTTCACACGAAGCCGATTTTACAACGAGCGGTGGCATACCCCACGCAGTTAGTTCAGTCCTGAGCTGAGAGTCTGAAACAGCACTCGTGTGACATCCAAAGAGGACAAGCCGAGGCTCGGGGGTTGGGGAGGCGTCTGCGTAACTTCACCGCCACAGAGAAACAGCAAGCACCATGGAATGGGAAATGGCGGGTGGCATCGCGAGGCAGGCCTCGGCTGCCTGTTCTGTTTGTGTTTGTGTTTTTGGTTTTCTGACGTACTGGGGATTGAACTCAGGGCCTGGCGCTCCCTGGGCACATGCGTTACCCCGTGGCAGGCTGCAGTCCTTTTGCTTTTGTTTCCCCCTCACACATGCATTTGTCTGTTAGCATCAGTTTCACATGTCAGAGCATGCGTATGACACACATGACTTGACCAGACTCCCCTCCGTCACATTCATCCCTCATCCCCACTCCTCGAGTCTCAACAAGCGCTGCGGTTCCCTCCCACACACCCCAAGCACACAGAGATCTGACCACATCCACACCCCTCCTCCCCCCACAGCCTCCATCCGCCTGCCTCCATGTCACCCACCTGTTCTACGTGCCTGTCGCTTTGTTGTGATATTTCCCAAATTCAGATAGAGTCTCACGCGGCCAGCTTTGGGCCACATCCTGACCCTCTCACCTCTGCCTCCCAAGTATCTGGGATTACAGGTGTGCACCACCCCCTACCTCTACCATGTGTTTAAAGTATGGTCTCAGTAGCGTTTGCCCAGGCTAGCTTCGAACTGTGATCCTTCAGCCTCCACCTCCTGAAAAGCTGGGATTACAGACACGTGCCACAGCAGGCTGTCTTGGCTACCGGACAGTAGCAGATCCGCGCTTACAAGCATATGTACCGACTTGGCTTTTAGTTAAGGCTTTGGCCTTTAAGCTCAGTCTTAACAGGCTCGGACATGTGTGTCAGCAGAAGAATGTTTGCTTAGCACACCCAAACCCCTGCACTGGTCCCTGGCATGACATAAAACAAATTAAATCTCATTTTAAGCACAGAGCCAAGATTGATGCCCACCCTTGCACCAACACCCATGAGCAATGGGGCAGAGCACACACAAATGTCACCTCGAAAAGCAATCACTTGGGCTTAGAGAGGAGATGCTATGGGAAGACCTGGGAGAGAAAAGAGGTAAAGGGTAGTCTCTATTACCCAGGAGGAAGGAAGCAGTGGATGGATCCATGAAATATTAGGGACCCTGACAGCCATCCCAGGTGGTGGCCAGCAGCCCTGGACCAGGCCAGGCTACATCCTCAGCCTGAAGAGTCATTGCCTTCCCTCCGATCTTTGCACCAGGTGCAATATTTAGCACCATTAAGTTTTGAATAGGCACTTTTTATCCAATCATTTTAGCCTGGTTTTCACTAGCTCTGCACAAAATCAAACCAGAGCTGATGAGATTAAAGGGGACCTATTAGGGAGGAATAAAAGGTTGAGATTTTATCCCACAAACCAGGCCAGGCAGAGACGCTGGACAAGGTGACGCTAACAGCACAAAGCTTTAGCTCTGAGAGCATTTCATTACAAGATAATGGTTATTTTAATTGGGAGTGCATAGCACATGAACAGGCAGGACACAGAGGTGGCTGCGGCTCGTGGCTTCCACTTGCTTCAAATGTGGCTGAGGAGGTTGGCCCAATTAGATCGGCATGGCCAGACTGAGCTTCTAGGGGTGTATATGAGCTCCACCAACAGCCCCAATGAGCCCCTCCCCTCCCCTCTTCTGCTCTGCTTTCTGCCCTCCTCCCCTCTACTCTTTTCCCTCCTCTTCTCTCCCCTCCCATATAAAAAAAAAATCCCCTGACTTAGCTGGGGTTTGGGTGCTGTGTGTGGTTATCTGCTTGTGGGACTGTGGCGGTGATTTTCTCGCTCTCTTTGCTTTCATTATCTTTTCACGTAGGTGCCCAAGCTAGCTTAGACTGCCATCCTCCTGTTACAGTTGCCACAAGCTGGGAAGACAGGCAGCGATCACCACAGCCAGCTTTTTTTTTTTTGGGGGGGGGGGGTTTTGGCTAAAATAGGGGTCTCATAAGCTGGGAGGAAGGGGTTGTTTCTGTTTTTGTTTTCTGCCTTGAGTGTCCTTGAACTGCAACCTCTGCCTCCCAAGTAGCCGTAGCCGGGATTACAGGCATGAGCCATCATGCCCCACAGGATGTAATTTTACATAACAGATGCAAGGAAGGCAAGTGAGGGTATTCAGGAAATAAAACGAGGCCAACCAGAAACCTCTTCCTTTTTATTTTTACATGCACTGTCAGAATTCCATCTGAGTGTAGACTTGTCTGGTGTATTTGAAAATTCACTTCAAAGGAAATAATAAAACCCCGGTGCAAAAGAAATTGAGCTGTTTTCCAGTTTCCCAACTTCAATAAAATGCTTTTCTCGGCGCATCTCCAAAAGTCGCTCTGCATAGGAAACTGACAGCAGTGGTTCACTCCCAAGGAGAAGAAGGGGAGGGTTGACTGTGCACCTGGAGCCGAACCAGGCCTCTCCTCTTAGGGAGGCCTGCCTTGGCCCCCCAGCTGCTCATTGCAGCTGTCTCCAGCATCCAGCTCCCCCTGTCAGCCTTCTTTGCTTCCTTCCACCAGGGATCATCACCCAGCCCCATCTCTGTTTTATTGGTTGATGTGACTTGGGACCTGTCTTCTCTACCAGCATGCAAGCCCCACGAATGCCATCTGTCCCTTGTACATAGGAGATTATGATGTCAGTCCACTTTCTGTAACTGCACAAAACACCAGAAGCAATTAACTTATGGAGAAAAGGCAGTTTTATTTAGCTCTCAGCTTGAAAGGCTCCGGTATAAGACTGACTGGCAATCACTTTGGGCATCTAATGAGAATACTGGACACCTAAGGTGAGGAGCCTGTGTCCAAGACCCAGGCAGCAAAGAAAGAAGACTTTAAAGGGAAGGCTTCCAATGGCCTAATGACCTCTCTCCAGGTCTTACATGTTATTAATTACTGGGAATGGAACCCAGGGCCTTGTGCATGTTAGGCTAGCTCTCCATCACTGAGCCACATCCTGGCCCCACAGAATCACCTCTCAGTGGTCCACATCGCATCTCCAAACCACTCCCCAAGAGTTCAGAATCTGAACCTTAGGGTGACAAACGCCCATCCAACCCTAGCTAAGGTAATCAGTATTCACTGGATGGATGGAGAAATGGTGGGGTGGGTGCATGGGTAAATAGGTAGGTGTATGAACAGATGGGTGGGTGGATGCATGGGAGAATTGAAGGATGGATGGATTATGGCTAGATGGAAGGAAGGACGGATAGATAGATGGGTGGATGGGTAGATGAACAGATGGGTAGGTGGATGGGTGGATGGATGGATGGGTGGTTGGATGAATGGAAGCATGAAAGGTCAGATGGATTATGGATGGATGGAAGAATGGATGGATATCTGGCAAATGCTGCTTGAATTGATCATAGGACCATGCTGGTGTTGGTGATGTCCTCATTTCACTTTTCCCTTTTTCCTTGGCCTTTCAAGTGAATGGTTAGGGCTTACAGGCAGGTGAAGGCATGCCATAAGGGCTCTGAGCCTTTCCCATATCTTCAGTGCAGGGCTGCTGCTGTCTTCCATTGGCCTCGGTCATGGGTCTCTGTGGTGTGGCTGTCGCAGGGACCTCTGAGTTCTGTCTGTAGCTCTTCAATTCCCTGTTGTGTCACTGCTTCCCAATCCTTCATGACCACTCAGCCCACCATCCTATTACCAGCAGGGAAGGACTGCTATGAACATCTGGAAGCAGTCTCACCTCACATTCGGCCCTGGGAACCAAATCATTTTAAGATGATCACTAGGGAACTTCTTGAGTCCTGCTCTCTTCAACTCTCCCCTGCCCCACATTTGGTACTGGATCCATGTTCTCTAGCACATGGCAGCACACAGCACCCCTTGGCCCTGGGACACAGCTCAACAACAGGCAGTACTGTGTCTTGAAGACTCTGCCTTCTAGCTTTCCTGGTAGCCATCAATGAACCAGCCCACCAGTCTGTAATGTCAGATGATGGAACCATCCATGAACCAGCCACTGAGCTGTGATGTCAGATGATGGAGCCGTCTGTGAACCACCCACCGAGCTGTAAATTCAGGTGGTAGAGCCATCCGTGAACCAGCTACCAAGCTGTAATGTCAGATGATGGAGCCATCCATGAGCCAGCCACTGAGCTGTGATGTCAGATGATGGAGCCGTCTGTGAACCAGCCACAGACTTTCCTAGGTGACAGGAGTGGTGCTGAGCGCAATTGCACAGATGTCAGCGCACCGTCCCTCTCCTCTGCTGGGGAACACATGCTTTGGTCAGAAGTAATGTTTTGGGAGACAGTGAGTAATGTGTTCAGTAACTTGATAGATGACAGTGCCAGCAGAGGCAAAATCAAATCTAGAACTGTTCAAACGAGGATAAATGTCTGTGATCTCTGTAACTGGTGTGTGCCACCTGGTAAGCAACCTGCCACCAGGTAGCTGGATCACCTGCTTGAGATGGGATCAGCCAGGGCTCCCTCGTGTTCACGAGAGGCCGCTCACCTCACCATGCTATCCTGTTGAGGGTGATAGCCGCAACAAGAGGAAGTTCATATTGGTGCCACTACTTGCTCCAGGGGTCCCTTCCATGTGGACTTGCATGGTCATTTGCAGAGGGGAGCCACGGTCCTGCAGGAGAGGTTAGTATGTTACTCTGCTGTTAAGAGGCTCCACCAGAGTGTTTCCATTGGATACACATATTCTCATAATTGCTATAAAAGTGCCATCCTGCAAAATCCTTCACTTAATCATCTTATCAGCATCACACCCTTGTCCACACAATGGCCTACTCTTCTGGAATTCTTCACTTAGCCTCACTCACTGCCCTGCTCATTGTGCCTGTGTTGTGAATACGGGGTGTCCAGGAAGGTTCATGCATCCAGTGCTTGGTCCCC
The DNA here is from genome assembly GCF_019054845.1 of Dipodomys spectabilis. NCBI lineage: Eukaryota > Metazoa > Chordata > Mammalia > Rodentia > Heteromyidae > Dipodomys > Dipodomys spectabilis. The sequence continues at coordinate 4,109,081 of NW_024870789.1, forward strand.
AGCAGGGGGCAATATTGTAAGAGGTGGCAGAAGCTGTGGGAAGTCACCTACTGGCCACAAGAAGTAGGCTATTAAGGTTGTGCCTTCATAGGTTATACCTGGCTCCTTATGCCCTTTCTCCACTTCTGACTCTATCTCTCTGTCTCGATACATATCTTTCCTGTCTATCCACTATGCATGGAAGAAGTCTCCTGTTGCTCCTGCCACCCCAATATTCTGCCAAGCACATGAGGCCAAACCACCATGGACTAAACCCATGGACGGAGTCAGGGCCCCCATGATCCAATCACTTCTCAAGGCCCCACCTCCTGGCAGCCCATTTATCTATGACATCATCAGTGGATGAACCCATTGGTGGAGTCAGGGCCCCGTGATCCAATCACCTCCCAGTTCTGATCACCTGTAGATATTTCTGCAGCAGGGGCCAAAATCATGACCACAAGCTTACTTTAGACTCAGTCAGTGTACATTATGCCATCACTCCTTCCTACCACCCACTCCTCTCCTCTTGCTCTGGGGTCACCACTCTGAGCTGCTAACCAAACTTCCAGGTGTGAGAACCATTCACATTAATCTTGGGTTTATCTTGGGTGATCTTGGGGGTGACCTTGGTCCTGATGTCCTGGGCTCTGCCTATATTTTCAACACCTTCCTGATCAGAGGCCAGCACACTAGCATACACAGAACACTTTCAAAACAAGAAGAAAGGCTGCCTGGCCCAGTGGCTGGCCCTGGCTGGTGCCTCTGGCTGTTGATTCTCAGGAGGCAGTGGAATTGTATTAATGGCTGCCACAAAGGAAAGAGAGTAAAAGCTCATAAGCGCCTGTGCTTGGCCTCTTGGCAGGTTTTCATTAGATCTTAATGAAGCCAGGGTCTGCAGTCCCCAAGGCCGCTTTTAATTTCCACTTGATGGGCTCAGCCCGCTCCTTAGATCTAGGAACCACGGAGAAGAGCAATTTCTGGTCTCAATTGTCAGCCAGAACGCAAGGCTCCAGCTGGGCACAAGGAGGCAGAGCGGAAGAATGAGGGGGACCTTGTGTTGCTCCAGAGAGTGGCTGGGCTGGCTCTGGAAGGCACTTCCCCTCCTGGCCATCCTCCAAACCCCAGACTCCCCAGAGCAGCACAAGCAGGCTGTGACATCAGAGTGCTGGCCCCACCTCCATCCCAGGCAGAGCACAAGCTCCATCCCTCTCCAGCTTCCCCTCCCCTCCCCTCCCAGCCTTAGTTTCCTCCTTTTTGGAGAACTTAACAGGATCTGAGCAAGTAGGGGCTGGCATGCTTCTATGCACCTGTCATTCACACAAATCTTTATTAAGCATCCTGCAAACGCCTTTTACCAGACAGAGCTTCTCCAAGGTACAAGGGGGCCTGGGCAGGAGACAGCTCTCTCCCCCTGTCCCTGTGGCCACGGCGGGTCGGCAGGGGACGCCCATCCTGTGGACAATCCAGACATAGCCTGGGCAGGGCTGGCAGTCAAGCAAGGCTGAGGGCTGAGTGAAAGCTCTGGTCACCTCTGGTTCTCCATTCTCTGCAGACCTGGCTGCTCAGCTAACAACATTGATAAAGGTTTCCCGGATGTCTCCTTGTCTCGGGCCTCTCCTGCCAGATCCTGCCCCAAGAGCAGCAAGGTAATTGGAAAAATCTTGCTTTGATCGCTGTGCCACCATTTGCCATTTTCACCCGGGATGAACTTGCATAAGGCTCCTCCTGTACAAGCTAACCAGGCCTTCCCCACCGAGCTGCAGCAAGGATCCAATTGGGTCATTTTCCTGCCCCACCCCGCACCAGGCCAGGCCCTGGGCTTAATAAGCTATATATAAACATTAGCTCGACCAGGACATGTATGAGCAGAGATCATTTGACACACTTTTCAGAACACAGCCGTCCGGGGGATGCAAGCTGGGAAGCTGAGAAGCAATTGGCTCATTAGCAGATCAGCTGGAGTCCTTGTCTCCGGACGTATTATTGTGAAATCAATCAGTGAGTTTCAGTCCAGCTAAGTGATATGTTGAAATGATAATTTTGCTGTTATGATTTTTCCCCAGGGACACAGAAACTCGTCTAGACGCCGTTTAAAGCCAGGATGGAATACACATGCAACTTCCGACAGAGCTGGACACGCAAGAGACAGAGGTGACTGTGTGTCCTCAGCAAACCGGGCAGCGGATGAGTGCGAGAAGGGTACCAGGCACCCGCACAGAACACTGCCCAGACCCGCTGCATCCCTGTGCCAGCTGCTGGCCTCGCCCAGCAGCCTGCCCGGCCCTGCAGCTGCTCCAACCTCCCCGATATGCTCCGTTGTGGGCAGAATCTAAACTGGGACACAGCTGTGGAGGGGCTTGAGTTGCCATTTCCAGGCTTCTGGAAGCCACAGGACAGGAGAGTGTATGGAAGGACGCTGGGCACCGAGAGACAGGTCAACATTGGTAGTTTATCTATGTTCAAATTCTCCTGCAAAACATTTATTTGAAATTCCAAAGTTAGCATTGGAAGCACCGTCCAGGGCAGTGGCAGGCATTTTGTGGGAGTGCTGGGGGGGGGGGGTGTTGTGAGGTGTGGGGGCCCATCTCAGCTCCCCCCATTTCGGGGGACATCCACACGCCAAGAGACACTTGGCCTCACGCTTCCAGGCATCGGCATCATAGCAACATCTTTTTGTGTTCCTGAGCCTCCAGGCGGGGAGCTCATTTACTTAGAACAACACCCAAGGCTGTGCCAAGACGCCTGGGTGCCATCTAGCATCTCCACGCAACGCGGCCACAGTCACCTTTGGGAGAAGCAGGTGCATTGCACATGCTTCGCTTCCAGCATGGGCGGAAGGACGGTGTGGTGCTTTCCCTCTTGGAAGTGCAGAGGGACCTAGATTTCAGGGTGTGAGTGGTGGGAGCCATGGCTGGGTGGAAGGGGGTGGTAGGAACAGGGACAGGGGGTGAGGGGGGGTGAAAGCCACACACTGTGGTGATGAACTGAAGGACTTGTGCTGAGAGGCTCAGAGGACCCCAGTCCCTGCACCCCCTGAGTCCCCAGGCACCAAGGTGGGGCACCCCCTCCCCATGTCCAGCCAACCACTGCAAAGCCCGTGAGTAGTGGGCAGCAGAGGTCACGCATGAACACGCACATGAACACATTTCTGAGCTCATGGGCTGGTGGGGACAGACGGCTACACTGGCTATGGCAGGAGTTGCTTCTCAGATTGTGCTGGTAAGAAGTGAGGTGCGTTGGCCAGGATTCCACCCAGCATGCCACATAGTCACATAGCAGCTCTACTCTGCAGGGAGGGTGGGAAAGAAGGGAGGAGGAGGGAGGGAGGGAGAAAGGGAAGGGGGGAAGGAAGGAGAAAGGGAGGGAGAAGAAAGAAGGAAGGAAGGAAGGAGGGAAGGAAGGAAGGAGGGAAGGAAGGAGGGAAGGAAGGAAGGAGGGAAGGAAGGAGGGAAGGAAGGAAGGAAGGAGGGAAGGAAGGAAGGGAGGGAGGGAGGGAAGGGAAGGAGGGGGCAGAGGAAGAAAGGAAGGAAGGAAAGGAAGGAAGGAAGGAAGGAAGGAAGGAAGGAAGGAAGGAAGGAAGGAAGGAAGGAAGGAAGGAAGGAAGGAAGGAAGGAAGGAAGGAAGAGGGGCTGGGAAGGTGGCTCAGTGGTAGAATGCTTGTCTTGTATGCATGAGGCCCTGGGTTCGATTCCTCAGCACCACATAAGCAAAAAGAAAAAAAGCCAGAAGTGGGACTGTAGCTCAAGTGGTAGAGCGCTAGCCTTGAGCTGAAGAGCTGAGGGACAGCGCCCAGGCCCAGAGTTCAGGCCCCACGACTAGACCCAAAGAAATAGAGAGAGAGAGAGAGAGAGAGAAAGAAAGAAAGAAAGGAGGAGAGAAGGAGGGAGGAAAAGGAGACGAACATGAAGGAGAAAGGAAAGGGAGGTGGAAAGAATGAAGGAAGGAAGGAATCAAGGAAGGAAAGAAGGGAGGGAGGGAGTGGGAGGGGACCCTTGTCTCCTCCCTGAGACAGGAGGCTCCCTTGAATTTCCCATATCTCTTGATCTTTCTCTGAACTCTCTGGTAAGTTCCCATCTTTTAAATAATTTTCAAAACCCGTTTTTAACATCTGTTACAGCACAATTGACATAAGTTGTCGGTGTTTAGAGCACACAGTTGTGAATGTTGGCGTAAGAATACACCTGTGAAGCCATCACAAAAATAACAAACATATCCATGAGCCGCCAGTATGTGTGCTTGCCAGTGTGTGCGTGTGTTTCTGTGCGTGTGTGCACACTTTACTTTGAACTTGACACTTTTCCCCAGACTCTCTGCCTTGCTCCATTCCCTCAGCAGAGCAGTTTAAATTCAGACTCACTGATGCTCTTATTTTTGATGCAAGTGAAGATAGAACTCAGGAGCTTCCACTTGCTGGGCAGGTGCTCTGCCACTTGAGCCATACACTCAGCCCTTTTTTGCCTCAGTTCATTTTTCAGGACAGGGCTTTGCACTTTTGCCTTCAATCATGACTTTCCTTTCTCCCTAGGCTGCTAGGGTCACAGACCTGGGGCACCAGCCACAGCATGTTGAGATGAGGACACAGTAGCTTTGATAATAAGCTAGCCTGGAGCCTTGGTCTTCCTACCTCTGATTTCTGATTAACTGAGATTACAGACATAGACCATAGTTCATTCCTTTCTGACAGTGACTCTGAAGAATAGAACATTATAATTTTGGCAAAGATCAATTTATCCACAAGTTATTTTTGGTTAGTGCTTTTGATAGAATTCCTTGGCTAGCCATCTTCCTGATATATTTCTATTCTGTTTCCTTTGAGATGTGTTTAGCCTTCCTATTGAGTGACACAGTCCATTCTGAAGACATTCTTCCAATATAGTGTGCGGTCTGGAACTGAGCTGAGGTGTGTGTGTGTACACTAGGCCCAGCATCATTGTCCTCTTCTATTGCCACTGGGTGGCCTTGGCAGGGACGCTGTGAGAAGCCACTTGTCCCCATCCGTGTGTGAGCCTGTGTCGGGACTCCATGCTGTGTTTTCCTGATTTATTTCTTGATTTCTCTCTTCCCTTCCTCTTCCATCCCCTCTTCGCCTTTCTTCCTGCTACTTTCCTTCTCTTCCTCTGTTCTCTTCCTCCTTACTTTCTCTCTGGCTCTCTGTCTCTCTCCATCTCTCTCTCTGCATCTCCCTCCCTCCATTCCTCCTCCTCTCATCATCTTCGGCTTGGAGTTATCCTTATTTCCATGTCGGCTCGTCGTGCACTTGATCATCTGTTCAAGCAGTTCGTTGCCTCCAGCCCCCAGAATCTCAGATGACACTCCCCTCGATCTGACTGAGAACTTCCCCGGGAGGCAGAAGCTACGTTGCTGGGCGGAGAGCTTGAGGCACCTGACTCAGTCAAATATTGACAGATTGTGCACCAGAAGGTGGGACCGCGTCTTCATCCTCGCGTGGCAGGAACACGCTCCGGGCTGGTGGGAATTAATTACCGAGATCTGAACACATCAGTCTGCACCTTGGCTTCACACATTTCACTAATTTCTTGTCTAAACCTCTTGCTCCCTTTTTTCTTCCCTTCTGTCCTTTGTGCTTCACCGTGACCCCTCACGGGAGGGGAAAACAAACACCTGATTTCCCGGGAGGTAACAGTGTGCCCCTCTGTGGTACCCATACTTTCTTATTTATACACACACACGTGTGTATACATAGATATGTGTGCATAGTTATATATGCATGAAAATGTTCTATAAAATATACTAGAAATGACACAGAAATCAACAACAATACTGTCTCTACATCAAATACAAAATGAAGTGTTCAGCACAAAGCTAGATCTTCATTGTCCCTAACAAAAAGATAAAAGTTTCCTGTAGGCAATTTGGATACAATGCTTCAGAGGCAGGTAACCGCAGAGAAACAGTTACCAGAAGCTGCAGCCATCCTAGCAGTGGAAGTCGGTTGTGTCTCTGGGACAGCCCCACATCCACCCGGACCCAAACGCCTTTGACCTGTGCCTTGCAGGAGCGGTGGAGATTCTCTGATCTCTAAGCATGCGAGTTCACAGCCATCCCTGAAATGGAGCCGCAAGGTCCCACCCTGCATTTTGAGGCTCAGAAAGACAGATTTGCAAACTCAGCATCTTAAGATGACTGCCAACACGTCGCACCAGCTCACCAAGGGAAAGGCAACATTGAACAGCTGTGAAACCCAGCAGCCACACACCAGGGCACAGATGCCAGGTCTGTGAGTCAGGCCTTTGCCGGCTTGGAAGAACGGTTCTGTCCACATTGCCAGTGGACATCAGTTGGCCTTCACGCTGCCCAGTGAGGGGAGGAACTGGCCTCAGACATCCAACAAGTTTCTATGGCTGACAGGATTGGGCAAAGGAGTGAAATCCACATCTCAGGTCCCCACCCAGGAGCCATCCATCCTCCAGATGGTACAATTGGCTCCCTGCAGTGAATGGGGAGAACAGCCAGCAAGCGAGGGCTGGGTCTGACACTTTAGGATGTCTGTGTCCATACTGCTGCCTGGGGTGCAGCTGAGACACCACCGCCATCACCACCATCATCATCACCACCATTACCATCACCACCATTACCATCACCACCATTACCATCATCACCGCCATCATCACCACCATCATCATCACCACCATTACCATCATCACCGCCATCATCACTATCATTATCACCATCATCATCACCATCTTTACCATCAACATTACCACCATCACCACCATCATTACCACCGCCACCATCAAGGGTCCAGTCAGGCCCCATCACCAGTCTACCCTTTGAGAGTTGTTGAGAACACTTAGGTAAATTTGTGGGTTGCTCACCCATTCCTGGGGTCCTGTTAATTCACTCTCCCCAAGGCTACTGAGGAACCCAAGAATTTCAGACCCTCCCACGCACAAAAAAATCCATGCAATGAATAAATGTGTAGAGTCAAGAATTACACCCACATCTGATCATGGATTCAGTTTTGGAGTTGAAAGTCTCAAGCCTGTGATGGCAGCGTGCAAGGCAAGAGCCGGCCAGGGCCCTGGCTGGGGCCCAGCTCTGGGGCTGGGGCTGGGGCTGCGGCCAGGGCTGGGGCCAGGGCTGGGCTGGGGCAGGGGATAAGGCTGGGGCCTGGGCCACCAGCCTTGCTCATTGGGTATACCCCGGCCTCTGCACCTGCTTGCACTGCGAGGAGAGGGATCTGGAAAGCAGCTCGCTCTCTTAATGCAAATAAAACCTGTCTCCCCTCCTGCCCCGTGTGCATGCCCTCGCTGAGGAGAAGGACACAGACATTTCTCTGCAACCGAGTCTCCAGGCTGAGTGCATATTTGTCCACTCAGATGGAGGCATTGCAAGGCACTGTGGTCATTCCGTACTGTTCTGAAGGACAGCACAAACACGCTCAAAGATGCTGGACACGGGCACTGGCTCCCTTCACTGCAGGGCTCCCATCCTTGCTCTTTGAAAACGTAGTTCTTGCTCTGAAAGAAACAGGTCTGTGTGAAGACTCACAAGTCCCATGAGGGCTGGGCACCTGTGGGAGCCGGGGCCTGTTTCATGGTCCACCAGGGCCTGATGGCCATGTTGCATTTCCCAGGGCAGGAAACACCAGAGTCCCACAGCCCGCCTCGGATGGAGGCAGCCCCAGCTCAGCCTCCCTGGAACACACCTTATTATCATGAACCTCATCCACCCTGTCCATGTCTGATGGCCCATTCCCAGGTGCCAGCAGCTCCTCTGTCGGCCCTTCTCACATGGACACGGGAAGATGCTCAGGCTCATGGGCCAGAACCCCACCCTCGCGGCAGCCACCGGCAAAATCATCCTCTTCAATTCCTCGTGTCTGCCATATATCAGCATGCCTGCTTACCTGGGCGTGAGTTACCTAAGGTCAAAGGGCAAGGATGGCAGTTCCTTCCCTCCCTCCTTTCTGCTTCCCCTCCCTCCCTCCCTCCCCTCCCTTCCTCTCCTCCTTCCTTCCTTCCTCCCTCCCTTCCTTCCTTCCTTTCCTTCTCTCTCTCCTTTCCCCCTCTCTTCTGTCTTCTTCCTCCCCTTCCTTTTTTCTTTCCCCCTCCCTCTTTTCCTCCATCCTCCCCCCTCTTATCCTTCCTCCCTCCCTTCTACCTCATCTTGTTGCTGCTGCTTGTTTCCTCTCTAGGATCTACTACTTGCAGACTTCTACCCAAGTGTGGTCTGTGATCCACCTTCAATGTAGACTTGGCTCCGGAGGCGAGTCACAGAAGAAGAAATGGCAGGAGCTGTGTGCGAATTACTCGGACCTACAGCGGGAAAACGCTGCATTTGTCTGTGAATAACACGTAGATCAGCAGAGCCAAGAGATCACTGTCACCTGGGGCAGGAGGTGGATACTGGTTTCTGGGATTAGCTCACTTACTTTTTCCAAAGTTAAGACTGAGAATTGCTTTTTTTTTATAAAAATGTATTTTCTGCACTGAAGTGGTTCAAGCCACGGTGCAGGTGGAGGAGCTGGAACTCGGTGCCCACCGCGGCCCAAGGGGCTGCTGTGGAAATGGAGAACTCAGAGGAGACGTGGCTCTGCTTGCCTTACTGAGACCAGCACCCCAGAGCTGGACTCTCGGCCCCCCCTGCTGAGCCAAGCCACACACAAAAAGTGGCCGCATGTGTTCTTTACCTCATACATGGTGCATACACATGCAGATCTGAGAGAAGGTGGATCGGAGACAGAAGCAGTGGAAAGCGGGTGAAAAAGTACAGCACAGGGGCCCATCCGCTGCACTGGACATTGATGAACGTGAACTAAGCAACTCAGGTGCGGTGATGCGGGGGAGGGAACGAGGGAGAGAGGGAATGAGAGAGAAAGCTGATACTAAGCAAAAAGAAAGGACTGTGCTACATAGCACCCGATTTGTAAAGAAAAAAAAAGCACTTTTATCATTAAAGGGCATAGGGTTCGTAAGCAACGTAGATTGGGATAACTGTCATTGTGAAGATTAAAAGGTGTGTGACTTTTAAAGAAAGAAAGAAACAGCCAGCTTGCCTCCTGCCTCCTGATGGCCATCGCTGTCTTCAGACGCTGCTTCTGTGGCCTCGGAGGCCGTGGAGACCAGAGACGTTCATGTGGCCTCTGGCGTGGCCACTGCTTGTGGATGGTAGTGGCCATGGCCTGGGGTTCACTCTAGTTCTCTCTGGCAAACTAGTTCATACACATTGAAGACTGTGTTTGTCTCCTTCTTTGTCCTACAGGGAGATGAGAGTGGCCCTCCCCCACCCCTAACAACCCTCCCTCCCTCCAGCAGCCCTCCCTCCAGCACCCCAACCTCCTCCGGTAGCCCTCCCTCTGGCCCAGCCCCTGTCTTCGTGGTCAACCTGGACAGGACTTGCTTCCTTCTCTGTCCACACGTGTCTCTGTTTCTTGTGCGGAGAACACGTTCTTCATTTTTGCCTGCCTTTAAACACACATTTCTCCATCCTAAAGAAAAAGATACGAGAAAATCAATTATCAGGGAGGCAATGTTCGGTGGCCGAGGCTCTTATGTGAATGATATAAATTAGTTATACAAATTATTTTAGTTCTACAAATTAATCCATCCTGTCAAATCCCTACTTGATAAGCCAGTAAGGATCTACTTGAAGTTGGTTTTGCTTCATCTACGTGTCTGTAAATAATCATCCTGTCCGTGACAGACCCACCGCAACAAGGGATGCATGGAGAGTGGGGCGGGAATGGAGCATCTGAGGACACAGCTGGAGAGAGATGTCTGGGAACAATACCCCTCCACTCTGTCTGCGTGCAGCCCTGGGGCGGGGGGGGGGGGGGGACCCTGGGCCCTCCTGGACAGTACTCATGGCTTCCCATGAGTGGAGCTCTGTGAATTTGTAAGGGCATGTCAGGCTCAAATGAAATGGGCTGCAAGTCATGAAGAGACTCAGTATCGAATCCCAAGCAATACTATACATTATTTGGAAATTGATTCATTTGCTACATGAGTCAGTCATGTGATTTTGGTTCCCTTTCCCTCCCTATATTCTCTCTCTCTCTCTCTCTCTCTCTCTCTCTCGCTCGCTCACTCGCTCGCTCGCTCACTTGCTCGCTCGCATTCTCTCTCTCTCTCTCTTCCCCCTTCCTTCTTGCCTGCCTGCCTTCCTCCCTTTCTCCCTCCTTCCCTCCCTCCCTCCCTCCCTCACTCCCTCCCTTCATCCTTCCTTCCTTCTTTCTCCCTCCCCGCCTTCCCTTCCCTCCTTCCTTTCCCCCTTCCTCTCTTCCTTCCTTCCAGACTTTGGCTTCAGGATCTGATGGTTACCAAGATCGTATCGGAAGCATTGCTAGGCACAATGGCTCACACCTGTAATCCCAGCTACTTGGGAGACAGAGATCAGGGACTGAGATTTGAGGCCAGCCTGGACAAAGAGAAGTTTGTGAGACTCCAACTCAACCCATGGCTGGGGAGCAGTGGGGCATTTCTTCAGCTTCAGGGAGGCACAGGGGGCCCACGAAAGGGGGGACAGGCCTCAAGCTTCTCTACTGAGAGCCATGGTTTGCTTTGGGGGAGGAGGTCTCACTCAATGGGAAGAGGAGAGTGGCATGGAATCCTTCTCCCAGAGTCCCAGGCCCAGGGCTGACGCTGGGCAAAGGGTGGCCATTTCTGTCCCTCGCCATGAACAACCACCTGGAAGGTAGTCGGGGAACAATGGTGGTTGGCCACCAATGGCCAGGAGAGGGCTCCATGGTGAGGGCTGAGCTGTCAGCCAGCCTGGAGGGGAAGTTCAATGGCTCCCAGCTGCACACAGAGCCCCCCAGCCTTGCTGAGACAGGTAACATTTCTGCCTATTCGTGAGTGGAAGTGAGAGGCTTTCATTGGCGAGCTGTGCTGGGCCCTCTGTCTGCTGTGCTTGTCCCTGGCTTGATTGTTTACTGATGGAGGGAAAACCCGCACTGTGTGGAGCTGCTTCCGTGCAGAGCATCTGATCACATTCATGAATGCAGCCACATTAATATCTGAGAAAGGGGTGAGGAGCAAGGCTGAGGACAAGAGATTATTACAATCCTCACAATACAGAAATGCAATGGATAAAAAGGTGTATTACCCTCCGGGGGGGTGGGAGAGGAGGCTTTGTGTTAAATGGGCTGGAATGAGTGTGGATCTATCCAGCCTAACCCAATACACAGCACAGACTTGACCTATACTGCCCAGCTCTGATCCTCTGCCTCACACTCCCTTTACAGGCTGGCCAGGCCTGAGCTGGGGGGATGCACACTCAAAAGTCCTGTTTTTGAGAAAAGGGCTTGGGTGAAGAATGGCCCGGGAAGGGGCCAGCAGTAGCTGGAGAGCCCTCCTAGCCAAGTGCGCTGCTATTGAATTTTTTTGGGTCCGGTCGTGGGGCTTGAACTCTGAGCCTGAGCTCTGTCCCTCAGCTCTTCAGCTCAAGGCTAGCGCTCTACCACTTGAGCCACAGCACCACTTCCAGCTTTTCTTTTTTGCTTATGTGGTGCTGAGGAATCGAACCCAGGGCCTCAGGCATGCAAGGCAAGCGCTCTACCACTGAGCCACCTTCCCAGCCCAAGTGCGCTGCTATTAATGGCTTTAATTTCATTGTTGTTGTTGTTGTTGTTCAGTGTCTGCTGTTGTTTTGTTGTTTGTGGTCCCAGGGCTTGAACTCAGGGTCTCCTGCTTTCTAGGTGACTGCCTGATTTCTCAGCCTTATTTTTGTGGGTTTTCCAGTTGAGTTTTGTGCTTTTGCCTGTCCCGTGATCCTCCTGTATCACCTTCCTGAGGGCTCAAGGGTTACAGGCATGTGCCACAGCAGCTGGCCATTGCTTGGTTTTTTGAGCATCCCACATCATGCTCAAGACTAAAACCTCAATTCTGTTTCCCAAAGGTGAAACACTGGCTCAGTGTGGGCATTTTAGGGCATTATGGCTTTTCTTCAACACTTTCGTGTTCTGTAAAACATTTCTGTATTCTGCCCAATGCATTCACGAAAACACACACACACACTGTAACATACAATAAATATAATACAATATTACATAGAAATACAATTATAAATATTATGATAAATCAGTACTTTGACGAACAGCAAAAGCTTTGCATTTTTTAAAATCGGGTCCAGTTTATCCATTTTTTTTATGGATGATATTTTAGTTCGGTTTGGGGTATCGGATGAGTAAAATAACCTTTTCTGTGGTTTTTGCTAGAAATGTTATAGCTTTTGCGTTGGGTGGCATAACTCTCCATTTATCTTTCTTTAAAGTCAACAATGATTTGTCACTATGTACTGTCAGAAAAAAAAACCACCAAAGACAAGGATTCTTTGGGAACTGGCAGCCCAGGCCTGGGGGACAGCACCCCTGTCCCAGTCTCTGGCCTGTCCCATTGCTCTCTCTTTCTACTCCCAGCCTGCACAGCTAGAGTTGTACTCATTATGCTCATCTCTGGAAACCAGACCTGGCAGGTCACAGGGCAAGCTCCAGCACCTGCTCCTGGGTCACATGCTGAGCCTCCTCTGATCTCACAGAGCCAGCGTTCACTCTGCCATCACCCTCTCTCCCTCGGTTCCTCGTGGTGAGGACCCAAAGCCCATGCATTCACCTGCCACCCAACGGTACCTCTGAGGTTTTGATGTGGAAACATTGGATTAAGTAGCGTCATCACCACAAATTGACCTTCTTTATCCAAAGCTTGATCTTTAATAATACCTTATTAATACCAATACGTGTTATTAATATACTGATAACGCACTATTACTGGGCTGACATGGGGAGCTGCTCCATGTCAGGGGCCCCTCATGGATGATAGATGCTTTGGGTCCCTTTGGTCTAGACACAGGAAAGAGAAGCTAATAGAAGTCAAGAAAGGCCTAAGAAGGGGGCGAGGTAGAGGGAGGTTAGAGCACCCGGTTAGAGAACTCTGATTCTCAGAAACATTGAGCCTGGATTTCCTGCTAGGTGAAAATCATGTTACCCAAACAGCACCCAGGGAAGATGATACCGATGGTCAGAATTAGAGGAGAAACACAAAATAAATAATGTGCCAAGGGCTGGGAAGTTGGCTCAGTGGTAGAGCGCTTGCCTTGAATGCCTGAGGCCCTGGGTTCTATTCCTCAGCACCACATAAGCAAAAAGAAAAAAGCCGGAAGTGGTGCTGTGGCTCAAGTGGTAGAGTGCTAGCCTTGAGCTGAGGAGCTGAGGGACAGTACCCAGGCCCAGAGTTCAGGCCCCACAACCGGACCCAAAAATAAATAAATAAATAAATAATGTGCCAAGTCTAGACAACCCTCATGAATATGAAACCCTCTGTCCAGCAGGGCCCCATCCAGGAAGACAATTTCTGCCTTCTGCCTTTCTAATCTAAATCTTGTAGAAAAAGGGTTACAGAAAAGATGGTGAACTTTGGTTTCATGTTCTGCTCAGTACAGAGTTTTAGCTTTTCTGAATAAGTGGATGGATGGATGGGTAAGTGGGTGGATAGGTGGATAGGTGGATGGATGGATGGATGGATGGATGGATGATGGGTGGGTGGTTGGGTGGATGAATGGAGAGATGGGTGTATGGATGGATGAGTGGAAAGGTGGTTGGCAGGAGCGAGATGATGGCATACAACAGATGGTGAGTTTCAAGTGACTGACATACACTGTATTCTGACCTAGATCTCCATTGATGTGACTGAGTGAGACTGTCCTGACATTAAAATAACAGTGTCATTCCATGCATGTTTCCGGAAACCACCACAAAGCTTTGTGAGCAATATCCCTCCACTCAGAACACTGGACATTTTTAGTTCTCATGACTGAATTGAGTCACGTCTACAGCTCTGGGAGACACGAATATCTGGTGGAAAGGTAGTGACACCATCATCTTGCCCAGCTCAGCATGGGTGACACTAACTATCAGCATCATTGCTGAGCACAGAAACACGCTTGTCCCTTCCAATGGTGATTTTGCTCTCCATTCCAGACTCCAGGAGGTCGATGTGTGTGTGTGTGTGTGTCAGCTTCCTATCTCTGTGAGAAAATACTCGAGGTTATCAACCTGAAAAGAAAAAAGGTTTGCTTTGGCTCACAACTCCAAGGAAACAGTCCAGTATCAGCTGACCCCATGACCCACAGTGTAGACAGCCAACATTGCAGAAATATGGTGGAGGCAGCCACTCACCTCTTGCTGCCTGGGGAGCAATGGGACAGGAAGAAGAAAGGTGGGTCCTGAAACCCACTCAAGCGCCCCCACCCCCCCCGCCCAGGGCCTAACTTCCTCCCAAGAGGTTTTCCCACCCCCACCCAGGGCCTAACTTCCTTCCAAGAGGTTCCCCCCACCCCCACCCAAGGCCTAACTTCCTTCCAAGAGGCCCCACTCTGGCCTGGTCCCATTGCTTCAGACAGAACATCCAGCCCACAGGCCACTGCGGGACATTTTAGACCCAGACTATGGTAGAAATGATCAGAACAGGAATGTGTCCTGTGAATGTGTCCTATGAAGCCAACACAACACCCACAGTTCCATTCACTCGACATCAAATCTCATAGTTCAAAGTCACCCTAGACAAAATTTAACAAGACTTCATCTCAAGAACAAGTCTGGCATGAGAGCATACACCTGTAATCCCAGCCACTTGAGAGGCAAATGTAGGAGAATTATGAAATGGGACTGGCCCTGGCAAAAGCATAAGATCTTGTCTCAAAAAGCAAAAAGATTGGGGCACAGCTCCAGGAGGTAGAGCTTTGGCCTAGTGAGCATGAGGCCCTGAGTTTAAGCTCCAGTCAGAGCTGTCTCCCTCCCCTTGTCCTCAGACAGTAATCAAACACCCCTCCTGGATCCTCCATTTCACCCACAAGCCCTGAGCCGCACCAGCCAGACACAGGTTAGGTGCACCTGGATGGGGTGCCTGGGATTTCCAGGCCTGGCACAGCCCTTCTGCTCTCATTAGCACCCTTAGATTAAAAACCTATCAGCCTACAAAAACTGAAGGAGATTCTCTGGAAATTGATTGTATAAACAAAAGCCCCAGGAGGATCATTAAACCACTTAGGGAAAAAAAAAACTTATTTCAAGCTTTACAGAAACACCCCGGAAGGAGGGAAGGGAAGGAAGAAGGGAAGGAAGGAGGGAAGGAGGGAAGGAAGGGAGGGAGGGAGGGAGGGAGGAAGGAAGGGAGGGAGGGAGAGAGGGAAAAGAAAGAAAGAAAGAAAGAAAGAAAGAAAGAAAGAAAGAAAGAAAGAAAGAAAGAAAGAAAGAAAGAAAGAAAGAAAGAAAGAAAGAAAGAAAAAAAGAAAGAAGGAAGGAAGGAAGGAAGGAAGGAAGGAAGGAAGGAAGGAGAAAGAAAGAAAGGAAGGAAGGAAGGAAGAAAGAAAGAAGAAGAAGAAAGAAGGAAAGAAAGAAGGAAGGAAGGAAGGAAGGAAGGAAGGAAGGAAGGAAGGAAGGAAGGAAGGAAGGAAGGAAGGAAGGAAAGAAGGAAAGAAAGAAAGAAAGAAGGAAGGAAGGAAGGAAAGAAAGAAGAGAAAAGAAACAAAAAGAAAAGAAAAGCCCGATCAGCAGCACCGGAGTCAGGCAATGCTCTGTTAACCGGATTCTAGTTACGCGTTGGGAAGATGCAAACCCATGTTTATTTTGAAACAGCACAAAATCCCAGAGCAATGATTTTATTGAATAGATGCTGACATTCCCTCTCCAGCTTACTGAGGGCTGCTGTGAGAAAGAGCTTTTCCAGTGGCCTTGCGTGGTGGTGCGTGCGCATGCGCTGCACGTGCGCGCTCACACGCGCGCGCACACACACACACACACACACACACACAGAGGCAGGAAGCCCACATCACAGACTTGCTGCTGGAATTCCCCTGATCATTTGCAGGATGCCCTAGGAGGAGTGTCTAGAGTGCTCAGGGAGTGCAGGGCACCTGGACTCCTCCTCAGGAGCCAGCAGCCTGGGGAGTTGGAGGGGGGGAGGGTTGCCATGGATTGGGGGTTTTGAAGCTGGCATCTCCTGTGGCCTGCCACCCTGGAGCTCAGACGGTGGCAGGGATCTGCCCTGGGAGAGGAAAAGCAAACAAGACAGTGTGGCACCCGCCTCGCTGGGTGGAGGGGCTGACGGGACAGAGGCGGCAGCACAGAAGCCAGAGGTGAACTCAGGGGGCCCCCTAAGGTCAAGAACTTACATGCAAAAGGAAAGGGAGCAGAAAAGTGGGCTTCTCTCCTGGGGGAGGGGGCTGTGGCTGTTGGTCAGGAAGAAGCCAGATGGAGAGGTTATTGGATAGACTTGTTGCACAGGGCTCTTGACTAGTGATGAAAAAAATTCACACAAGCGCCTGATCCGTACAGGGAGATAGAAGTTAGAACATAAAAGTGTGAGTGGCTGCGTTGTTATTAACGTGTGAACATTCAAGTCATAGGCAGATCCTCAGATCCTCAGATTTGGTCTGAAGCAGAGACATCTGTTACGTTGAATTGATGCACAATTTCCCAGGAGAGTTTGTAACTCCTGAATCAAGTTATTTTTCTTCTCCTTGCTAGAATGATCTTTTCATTTAAATGTTAATCAATATACTACATACCCATGTCAATAAGATCAAATAACTCAAAAAGTCTTTAATGGAAAAGCAGCAGAGTTCTCCTCTGTTCCTAACCTCAGACATTACACCAGTAACTCTTTCCTCCTCCATTTCCCAGACAGACCATTTTACCAGCAATTCATGAGATTTCATCAGTCTTGAGGATCTGCTACTATCTTTTATGGAGGGAGGATCTTAACACAATAACCTAGGTCACTGCTGTCTACATTTACACTGCTTTTTTATTTTTGGTAGTACTGGGATCTGGACTCAGAGGCTCACGCTGGTTAGGCAGGCACTCTACTGCTGAGCCAGGCCTCCAGCCCTTTTTTCCCTTGTTACTTGGACAGCACACGCCTGGACTGTGATCCGCCTATTTTGTGCTTGCTGCTTCACTGGAGTGGCGAGCGAACACCACTGCCTGAGACTGAGAAGGTGGTCTAGGTGTGTGCCTGGGCAGGCCTCCATCCACAGTCCTCACCCATAGTGAGGGCTTCCGGCGTGAGTCAGCCTCAGCACTCAGCCCTTTCGAACACAGTGGGCTCAGAGGGGCTCAAGAGGACAGAGGTTCGAGGATGGCTGGAGCAAAAGTTAGCCAGACCCATCTCAAAAAAATAAGCTGGATGTGTTGGCAATCCTTCGGTCCCAGCTAGGCAGGAGGTACAGGCAGGAAGATCTTAGAGACAGAGAGAGAGAGAGAGAGAGAGAGAGTTGAGTTGTTACAGGGAGGGTTCCTCCTCTGCATGCTGGTTTTATTCCTCACATGCCCCCCACCTCCAGGCTCCCACCGAAGTGTAGAGATGGGTTCCATCCATGTCCTTGTTGGCTTCCATTAGGCCAATCAAGCAGGAGACTCAGCGAGTGAGCCCGGCATTGGCAGGGAGCTGGGTGGCTACCACCATTTAATCACTGGCCCCTCTGTCCCACTAGAGCAGAAATGATAGCAAGGTGAGTACTCAGGTCGCCCAGACACGGCTGACCATACAGGGCCGACAGCTCACCTGTGCTGGCCACAGGCCTTGCCATCTCCCCACCCTCCATCTCCTAGCTAGGCTGCCTTGGAGGTGAAGCCACGTGGTTTCCTTCCCAGGGAACCAACAATGCCCAGCCTCCTCAGGCCAGCCTCCACGAGGCCCAGCCTCCAGCATTAGGCAGACTGTGGTACCATGATGGACTGGCCTGGCCATGATGCGGGAAGCAGCCTGATTGGGTGATTGGAAATGCAGGGAGTCGGTCCTGATCCCCAAACTGGCCTGCACAGCTTTCCTCACCTTCCAGCATGGGGTGCTGCCAGGGACTCAGGCCCGGCCGGTTCTCACGCATGCCCCAAGCACACACCGATTTAGTCATGATCAGACAAGCCAGCCTCAAGTCAGCCTTCCACAGGACCCTCACCACCCATGGACCTGGCAGGGGGAAGGGGAGGCGGGGGGAGAAGCCCTGCATGCACAGGTCTGTGGGAGGGTGGCAGCAGTGGCTCCCAGGAGGAGGGAGATGATGACAGGCCGGTGGTAGCAGTGAGCCCCAGTGGGCACTGCTGCCTCCACAGGGAGGGCCTGGCTGGCAGAGCGGGTGCTTCCATTCACTTGGATCCAGCTTTTGATGGCCCTAGGCCCTGGGCCTGTGCATAGAGGGAGACAGGGCCGGCAGGGGATGCCACACAACAGTGTGCCTAGGAATCCTGGGGACACTTAACTTGTACCCCATCCTCCATCTGGTGACAGAGACCTGCAGGGCTTCCCACGCCCCACCACAACCACCCCACACCCCAGATCCTGGAAATGATGAGCGTGTTCCATCTGCCCACAGAGGAGCAGGACCCATGTGTGACTGTCACCTACCGCCTGTCACCCCTGTGCCCAAGACCCTGCCTCCCGTCACCCTGCCACCAGCTGACCCACAGCCCAGCCTCCCTCGCCCCGTCCAGGTGAGGCAACTCCTCTCTGGGTTGAGGCAAAAAAAGAAATAAAGGAAATTCTGTGTACTCATGCAGTCACATTGGGAGGACATGGAAGAGGAAAGCTGCTCACCCCACAGCAGCCAGGACTCAAACAGCGGATCTCTATGAGGCTGAGAAACAACTGGAATTCCTCACTCATCCCAGGATTCTCCGATTCTACCACTTGGGTCACAGCTCCATGTCTGGCTTTTTAGGAGTTAATCGGAGAGAAGTGAATCAGGCTTTTCCTGCTCTAGCAGACTTGGAACCACAGATCCTCAGATCTCAGCCTCCTGAGTAGTTAGGATTTCAGGCATGAGCCACGGTGCCGGGCTGACACCTCCATTTTTAATACAAATTGCCACCAGGACTCACACAAACTCCCCTTGTGAGCACGCATCAATTAGAGTGTTGTGTGGAGATCATTTATGAGCTGTGTCAAAGCAGAAATGAGAAATTTGATTTGCATAGAGCACTATTGATTAGCAAGCTGGGTCTGGGCCCTGAGAGCGCTCAGGATAGTGCCCCATGTCCCGGAGGCTACTGGGAAAGGCACACAGATGCCTCCCCAGCACCAGGTGCCTCTCACCCCTCCCCGACCCTCCAGCACAACAACCCTGACAGATCTAAATATGAAGAGGAAAAATGTCTGTTATTTTGCTGCCTGAGCTGTGTCAGGGAAGCGTAAACATAATCACATTTTATCCGCCAATCTGAAATGGATTTCAGAGGAGGGATCATAGCGTTAAGAGAACCCCTTTTCGTTGTAGCTTGCCTTGATTGAAAATAACTCCCTTGTTACCATCCGTAATGTGTTCAAGGGAGAAAAAAAGCTGGGCAGTTCATGACAGAATTACTAGGCAATTCAATCAAAGCGCGTGCCTCTCTCTTCAGGCTAGAAGGGAGACAGGGGAGTCAGAGGTTTAGAAGATCTTCCACACCACATGCTGACTTCTCCTGGCTTCACTACCCTGAGCTTTGTGGAGAGCCGTTAATTCCAGATAGGGTAATGTGTTTATTAAATGAATACAAAGACAAGAGCCCATCAGATCTCCCTTTCGCCATTTGATCACTGAAATGAGTTGAGATTATTCCAAAATGAGAGCTAGGTGATGTTTAAACCGTTGTGCAGACCATGTGTGTGAGTGTGTGTGTGTGTGTGTCTGTCTGTCTGTCTGTCTGTGTCTGTGTAATAAGCCAGCACTGGGGTCACTATAATAAAATGCCTGAAACAATCTCATGGCTTAGGAGATTTCCATCCAAGGCTCCTTGGCCTATTTGCCTTGATCCTGTGATGGTGCAGGAAGTCTCAGTGGGAGTGTGTGACATCCTTACCTCATGGCATCCAGAAAGGAGGGGGGAGGCAGAGAGGGGAAGAGGAGGAGGAGGAGCAGGAGGAAGAGAGAAAGAGGAGGAAGTAGCAGCACTAAGAGTCCAGATACCCCATCAAGGGCACCCTCCCCAGTGACCTCCCTGCCTACCATGGCCTCCCTTCCTCCCACTAGGCCCTGCCCACCATGGCCTCCCTTCCTCCCACTAGGCCCTGCCCACCATGACCTCACTGGGTCCCAACTCTGATGACCTCACTTCTGCCCAGTAGACTCCACTAACCCTGTAGCCCTTGAGCTTGGGAACAGAGTCATTGACCCGTGGACCTGTAAAGGCCATTTCGGTTTGCAGCAGTGGGTATGTAGGGAACGCTCAGGTGGTTTAATCTCTGCCAGACACCCCCAAGAACCTTTGCCTATGCTCGCTGGCTGTAGTTCTAAAGGACCCAGGCTGACAGTCGGAGAGCACAGAGCTCTTTGCAGAGCCATAGAACGGTCCCCCCACTCCTTCCCCCTCACCCCCACCCCCAGGAGCCACCCCCGGAGCTCGAGCAGCCCTGCCCTGCAGCATGCGAGGCCCAGAACGCAACGTTTTCTGGCATTAACACAAGAGAGAGCCACGGAGACTAAGTCGAGCATCTGTCAATAATGTGACTTGACATTTGAAGCCGGCCTCCTATTCCTTCTGCTCTTTTCACTAAGAAATATCCACGTGACACCATACAGAGGTTGTCAAGGTAGAAATGCAAGCCCGGTCCTCCCTGCCTGGGCCTGCGGAGAGAGGGAAGGCCAGAGGAACTCACCACGCACGTCCAGGCTTGGATAAAATTACTTATCTAAATTTAGAACTAGGCCAGGCTTTGAGGCTGCCCTTCGCTCGAGGTCTAATGCATAAAAGACCTTGTGTTGGGCACATTTTTTTTTTCCAGGCTCGCTTGGAAGGGGGCGTTTAACCCAGTTTTATCTGCAGTGAACGCGTCAGGGTTGGCTCTCTGCTGCCAGGGAAAGCCTGCTACCCACCCTGCGGTCTCCAGGCACTTTGAGAAAGATTTTGTTTGATGCCAGTGGGAGCTCGATTTCCAAACGCAGGGAAACCACACAGAGAAATGGAGAGCCAGGGTCTCTGTGACAGAAAATCTCTCCCCTGGTTTGTGAGCCAATAATGCCCACCATGCCCAGGGCGGCAGCCACACAGGGAGCACTAGATGGGATCAGTGTGGGCTGTCGGCCCACAAGGAACAAATGGCAGCCACAATATCCCCTCTGTGTGTTTTCAGGCAGAAATCCCTTTCAGCAGGGGACAATTGGCAAGGTTGTCACAGGAAGCCATGTTTCTAACACCGCAGCTGCTACTTGAATGCCAAAGAGAAAAATCCCTAAATGCCACAGAATCGTGAGTGTCTATTAGAAGAAGAAAGCAAATATTTATTTTATATGTGCATGTGTTAGTACTGGGACTTGAACTCAGAGCCTTATGTACTCACTGAGCATTTCGGCTCAAGCCTGGGGCTCTACCATGCTTGAGTTATGTCTCTACTTCTGGCGTTTTTGCTGGTTAACTGGAGATGATGAGTCAGGCTTTGAACCATGATCCTCGGGTCTCAGCCTTCTGAGTAGCTAGGATTGTAGGTATAAGCCACTCCTATATGGCTAAATCTGATTCCTAATATCAAATACAATGCTTTATGACCTGGGGGACAGGGAAAAGTGCAGAATTGCTTTAGATAGTGTAAAGTACCTGCAGATGATATTACTTAGTTTTGCACTGAAAATCAATATACCAAAAACAGGGAAAAAAAGAACACGGATGGGGCCACAGGGAATGATGGGACCTCTGATCAGTTGCCTGGGCTTCTGACTAAGGTCCCGTCAGGGCTGTGACCCCCTGCTTTGTCCTCATCAACACGACCAGCCCTCACCTTCCCACGCTTCTGAGCCTCTCCAGGAGGCCTGCAGTGTTACCCTGTTGGGTCCCTTTGATGGTGTGGACACAGGTCCCTGACCTCCATAGGTTGAAGCTTAAGGTACTACTGGAGACTTGAAGAGGCGGAGCCTGGTGGGAGGGTGCTAGGTCATTGGGGGCGTGGCCCAAGGTAGGGTGTTGTCATTGGAGGCATGGCCTGAGGCTGGGTGTTGCCACTGGTCCCTCTGTTAGCGGTCAGTTTATTGCTAAGGTAATGGATCTCTAGGCTTACACAGGCCATCCTTTAGTCTCATTCACATGCTGGGACAAGGCGTAGCTAGGCTCAGCCTGGTGAGCCTTGGCTCCTCTCTGCTTGGTGTAGCCCTTCACCTCCAGCTATGACTAAAGACACAGCTACCCAAATAACAGCTCTGACTTCATCAAAATCAGAGAAAGATTTTTTTGGGGGGAGAAGCAGCTGCTGAACCCGCAGCCAAGTCCGCTGCTCGTCATCAGCCTGGAAATGGCACAGAAAATGTGGCAGAGCCCCACAACGCCCTCTGATGGCTGCACGGAGCTGAGGCCGAGCTTTCTCCACAGCCAGCAGCGCTGCTCTGCCTTTGACCCCTGCTGGATGGAGTTATTTTGGATCTATTCCTGTGGCTCTCATGCTTAAAATAGTCTCTGCTGAGCTGTCTGCCTCAGGGATGCACCTTGTTCTAAAAGGTGCCACGCCGGCCCAGCGCCCAGGGGAGGGGAGGGGAAAGAGGGGAGAGGAAGGGAGGGGCAGCAAAGGGAAGGAAGGGGAGGGAAGGGGTGGGGAAGGGAGAGGAGGGAAGGGGAGAGAGGACATTTGCCTGCCAGGGAGGAGAGAGAGCTTAGGAGGAGAACTGGGGTGCTGGACAGAAAGGAGGTGAGACCTGGGCTGGAGGCCAGAAGGGCTGGAAGAATCCAGCTCAGTTGAAGTCCAGACAAATGACTGCCAACAGGACAGAAGGGAACGGGATGGGGCGAAGGGCACAGGGCATCCAAGGTGTCTCAGAGAGCAAAGGAGGTGGGGGGGGTCAGAGGTCAGAGGCCCTGGGCTGGAGACTCAGCCTGGCCCCAAGGCTCGTTGGGTGAAGTGAAGCTCTGCGATTCTCTGCCCTGAAACAGTCCCAGTGTGCAGAGGGCGCTGGAGAGAGAGCACTGGGTGAGGAGCAGCCATTACACGTGGTACCTGGATGGTACCATGCCAGGACCGACACCAGCGTGGTGGTGTATACCTGTGGCCCAGGCATGTGGGAGGCTGAGGCAGGAGGAAGATAATCAAGGCCAGCCAGGGCCATATAGGGATACCCTGTCTCTGCCTTTGCCTCTCTTTCTCTCTCTCTCTCTCTTTCTCTCTCTCTCTCTCTCTTTCTCTCTCTCTCTCTCTCTCTCTCTCTCTCTCTCTCTCTCTCTCACACACACACACACACACACACACACACACACACACTAGCTAACTTAACTATGATGATAGGAAATCCTCTAAAGCCTGTATCAAGGGCTGGGGGTGGGGAGGGGGGACCCCAGCCAAACAAATAGCAAGTGTTAGGCCCTGAGTTCAAACCCCAGGTTATCATCCTAAAGAGAATTAAATTAACTTTTAGAAGAGGTAGACAAACCTTGCTTTTGCACGTTGAAAATAGGCTTGAAGGTCAACAAGCGCTTCTTTCACAGAGCCCACGACGCGCCTGTGCGTTGGTTTACCTGGCTGTGGATGTGGGTGGCTGTGGGGGTGGTGTGGTCTGCAGTGCAGGCTGTGGTGGTGGACACTCAGTCTTGGCAAGGGGCTATGCACAACATGGGGTCATACCGGCTGACCATCTGACGGATGACTCGGCCCAGGTGCTCCTGGTAGGTCGATAGCTTCTGCCCCAAGGGGATGGGGGAACCAGAACTCCCACAGTTCACACCTGGGCCACAGGTCCTGCCCCAGCTCAACGGCAGGAGCAGGACAGAGGCTGAGAAGGGCACCCGGCATGTGTGGCCTTGCAGGACCTGCGGGCAGTGCTGCACAGCCCCTCCTGCTCCAGGGTCAGCACTGGGGGCTTATCCCGAGACAAAGACAAACCCGCTGGGACCACATGTCCGAGGCTCCTGCCTGGCTTCACTGACCGGAGCCGGGGCACAGCAGTGGATTCAGAAGACAATGCCTGTCCCCACGTCTGTCCCCACATCTGTCCGTGCGTCTGTCCCCACGTCTGTCCCCAGGTCTGTCCCTGGCCCAGTAACTCTCCCCACCCTAGAGGGAGCCATGGTCTCTGCCCTCACAGTTCCTTTCCTCGCCTATCCCATTCTGGAGCACTGAGCACCGAGTCCTGCCAGCTCAAAGACCAGGAAGGAGGAAAGGAAGGAGCAGAAAGGCCCTGGGCTGAGCAGTAAGAAGCAAGACTCCTTCCCTCCTGAATCACAACTTCCTCCTCTCTGATCCCAGCTTCCTCTCAGGCAGGAACCGTAATTATAGTAGCAGCCAGCCAAGTGAGAGCCGTAATTGTTGTAATTGTGGTCAGCTGTGCAGGCCTGGCCCTGGCCGCTCGCTTCCCGGGCTCTGCACCCTCTGGTCTCCCTGTAGTGGTCTGTTAGGGTCACACATTAGAGAAACAGCAGCCTGGAGACCGGCTTTTCCTCCCAGCCGAGGCACACTTTCCACCCATCCTGACCATGCAAACTTGCAGCTTCCAGTGACTGGTATCGCTTTTCTGCTTGTAGCAAAAATACAGCAGTGCCTAGGAAGAGAACAAAAAGCACTCTGTAATACATGCCATCTGCCTTAACTCTCTTCCTACATGTGCTTAAGGATGCTCATGTCTGTAATCCTAGCTACTGTGGAGTCTGAGATATGAGGATTGAAAGTCCATGAGACTCTTATCTCCAATGAACCACCAGACAACTGGAAGTGGCACTGTGGCTCAAGTGGTAGAGCACTAGCCTTGAACAAAAAAAAGCTCAGTGACAGTGCCTAGGCCCCGAGTTCAATCCCCAGGACGAAAAAAAAGGAAAACTAGGCCCTCCAGGACCTCCCAGCGTACCACGCTTATATAAACTCCATGCCAGTCCAGGGAAAATCTATGCCTGCCCAAGAAAAATGGTGGTATGAAGGTTCAAGAGAGAAACTATCCAAAGGAAGCAGGAAGGGCTGAAGCGGAGAGATGGCGGGTGGGAAAGGCTCAGGGGAGGACATGGACCTTGAATGCATTACTGTGGCAACAAAGCCAGCCTGATTCAGTCAAGCTCAGTGAAGCATTCACAACTCTCCAGGTCCAGACCAAAGACAAGCACACAAGGCAGCAAAAGCCAGATGGGGCGGGGGAACAAGATGAAACCCAAGCTAGAAGAAACTGGAACCAGCACGAAGCAGAAGGGAAAACACAACTACCGAGAGAGAAACACCCACTACCGTAGGTGTGGGACACAGAAGGAGGAGATTTGCTAAAAGCCCAGGAATTAATTATGGGTGAGGCATTTAGAAGCCACGCCCCCAACCTTGCCTTTTGCAGATTAAATGAAAGGAAATCTAATAAACTTCTCTACATGGCTTGGCCTTGAACCACGATCCTGTGACTCACAGACTCCTGAGCAGCTAGGATTACTGATGTGAGCGCCCCCGCACAGCCCAACCAGTGACTTTGGTCACCAGGGGCCATCACGAGTAGACACTCCTTGGGGAAAGGCCACCATGGGCCATTGTGAGGGAACACTTGGGAAACTAAGCCCAAACCCAGGCCCCGTGGTCCTCCATGCCCACCCTGCGGCCGGCAGCAAAAGGAGCTTGGTGGATGGTTTGGGGAACCGGAAGTCCACATCCGCTTCCGTACACATTGACCCTGCGGCTGGAGCAGAGCCCAGACTGCTGTCCATAGCCTCTCCCTTGGCATCACTCCCCCAGGACCTTCCTTTCTTCTGAAACTCAGAATTATCACAGCCATCACCAGCATCTATTGAGTGTTTGTTTGACATCTTCCCTAACTCTCACACTACCATTTGTATTTAATTTTTTTAAGTGTGTTTGCTCAATAAAAGTCAACTCCTGCAGGTTTTGGTTGAACTAAACTCCCCTCGCCTGCTCTCCCGCTCTTTCCCACCACCCGGGTCCAGGACCTGTCCTCCTCTGTACCCCAGGACAGCCCACAGGACCTCCTGGCTCACAAGCCCCCCCCCCCGCCTCTCCTCCATCTGCTTCATGCCACACTCCAGCCCTGAGAGCATCTGAGACTTCTTGGCTATGTGCAGAGCATTCGGGACCCTCATCCCTCAAAACCACAGGACACACCTGCTCATCTCCTAGGCTCAGAGACACCCCCACAGACTGCTTGTCTGGGTCTCCAGTTCTCTAGAACCACTAACAGCTTTGAATTTATGCCAAGTGCTGCATCCCATGCACACAACCCTTGGGTTTCTCCTCTGTCCAACCTCTCCTGGCCTTCCTCCAGCCCTAAGCCCTCCCATCTCTGGGCCCAGTGTCCAAGCCTAGGACTGTGTGTTGCCATCATCACTTTGCATCACTTTCTTTAGGAAGTAGTTAAACACACATCACGTGCATTAGCAAAACTTCCTATAGTGCTATATATTTAACCCAGCTAAACACACCTTGCAAATATTTCTGTAGTATTTTCCACAAATCATGTGCACCTAGCATGCATGTTGCATGAGCTGGGTTATGTGCCTATGTTTGCTACATAGAGTGAGCTTTTGGGGTGCAAATAGGACCATCTCCCCATCTCCCCACCCCCTGCCCTACTCAATCCCTGGATGGGGCCTGCCCAGGACCCGTCTATGGCTGGGGATGCACAGGGCTGCTCTCAGCTCCGCCAGCCTTACACCCTCCACCCTAGCGTCTGGACGAGATGGACTTCCCTGTCTCATTCTTCCCCGTTCTTCCATGCCCACTTAGGGACCACTTCCTTGGCCCACTGTATTCCTGGCACGACCACTCTCAGCCTGGACTCTATCTCTGCCTGGCAGTCCAGGTGTGCTCTCCTAGCAACTGAGCTCGGGTATCTGTGAGGGCCTCGCCCCATCCCTCACCACAGGGGCAGCAGCCAGAGGTGTGAACCTCAATGCCTTTATTCCACATGGATTTCTAGACCTAGCTCTGCCCCAGGGCTGCAGTGGGGCCTGAGCCACCATTGTGTGAGTCAGGGTGAACACTGTGAACGTGAGTTGCTTCCCCCTGCACTCACCCTGCCCCAGAAGCTATCATAGTGATATTCTCCCTTGTACCAGATCCTTCCCTCCCCATCAGGGCCTCCTATACTTAAAAGTACTTCCTCCACTTGGGAAAACCACCCCAGCTACGAGAGAAAGGGCAGCAGGCACATAAAGCCATCAAACTCCAAACTCAAGAGCTCAGCCCAGAGCAGGTATCCTAGGGATTAAAGAAAACATCCTCTCCTCCCCTCTCCTTCCTCTCTTCCTCCTCCTCCCTCTCCTCCTCCCTCCCCTCTCCTCTCTCTCCTCCTCCTCCTCCTCCTTCATCCTCTCCTCCCTCTCCTCCTCCAGCCATAGGGTCAATGCTTACTGGAGCCACAGCATGTTCCTCCGAACCATCCACCAAGTTCCTCTCACCGCCAGTGGCAGGGAGGGCCTAGAGGATGGCGGGGTCTGGATCTGTGGCTTTCCTCTTCAAGCAGCACTGGCAGGGCACCTGCAGAGGGCCCAAACTGGCCCTCCCTTCTGCTTCCTGTCTGCGATTCTCCCAAACGCACCGTCATTAGACCATCCATTAGCAAAGCCCCAGACCTCTGTCCCAGTCTTCCATCGGAAACATCACTGAACCAGACTGGGAAAATTAGAATAAAACTCGCTGAGCGGTGACAGTTAATGAGTCATGACCAGCGAAGGAAGCAGGGGGCGGAAGGAGGAAGAGTGGGGTCCCTGCACATGCGCAGCCATCCTGGATAGGAGAAACCTCAGTGTGCGCTGTGCTCACTGGAGCACGAAGGCCTCGAGCCTCAGTTCACCTCTGGGTTAGAATGCAGAGTCCCAGGGAGGAAAGGACTGAGGGCGGGTCCATCCTGGAGGGGGATCCAGCCCTACTGACTCTTGCTACCCCCAGAAGGGAAACTGAGGCCCAGGAAAGCCAAGGTGACAGCACTGCAGCTGATGAACTATGACAATTAGTGTCCTCCATGGTGCTATGACACCCGGCCATGGCCCTCTGCCCACATGACAGGAGGGCTTGGTGGGTGAATCGGAGGCTGAGACACGTCTCCTGCCATCAAGGGGTGAAGTAGAGGCAGAGACCACAGCCACACAGCCACATGTGAAAGCCCTTACCCTCTGGGACTCTACATGAGGGCTGGCACACAGTAGAGGTTCAAGTGGAAGGTCTTTAGTGTCTGGCCTTACACAGAAACTCTGAAACCAAGATTTCGCCTGCAAGAGGTGTTCCCCACCCAGGCAAATCTGAAGTTGAATGGCCCCAGATTCAGGGGCCAGAGAAACGGAGTGAGGTGTGCCAGGGTCCAGAGATGCTGGCACAGTTGTGAACATTTCATGGGAAAGTTGTGGTACGGCGGAGCCTTTACTGTACAGAGCACCGGGCTTGGAGTCTCAGAGGGTATGCAGAGAAGAGCCGCGTGGGGAGAGGCCAAAGCTGGTCCACAGCCCAGGGTCTGGGCACCTGCGGGCATGGGAGAAGAACCAGGGCGATCGCGGATGAACTGCTGCTGGCCGGCCCCTGGGTCTCCAGGCCGACATGGCCAAGAGCGCATCAGAGCGGCCTTTGCCTATGCCTGCCGACAAGTTGTTAAAAAATAATGGGTTTATGTTTCAAACGTTTCTCTCCCTGTGTTTGATCAATAAAACGCTCTTTCCGATCGATATAAATGTAATTTTGCAGCTGGTGGGTGCAGGATCCTAGGACGGAGAAGTCCCTGCCTACTAGCAAGCAAGCAAGGATGGAAAAATGGGGGGACCAGCCAGCAGGCTTGGCGCCCCGGCCAGCTCGGGCACTTCTGTGCCAAAGTGGCCACGCACAGGACACTCGCTCTCCCAAGCACAGTTTTAAAACTAGCTAGCAAGAACGAGAGGACTTGTGTTCGCTTAGCACTTCTCATTTGCTAAATGCTGTGAATCCACGTGTCTGAGTCTAGCACAGACTCCATGAGATGCACTGGCATTACCCTTAACGGGACATCAGGAGGTGGAGGTGCAGAGAGGTTGACCGACTGGTACACAGATACACAGCCAGGAAGGGACCAACCTGACACCTGATTTCAGAGACTTGAAGCATCTGTCAACTGGATTACCAGCCACACACCGGGCTCTGTGAGGATTCACTTAGGCCCAGCTCTGCCATTTCCTCAGACCACTCATTGCTCCGATGTGGGCAGCTGTCAGTCAGACCCACGTTCTGCGTGGCCCTTCCCCTCGGAGCGCCGTGTACGGATGCTTTGGGATCAGTTCATCCCTACGTGTCTCAGGCTCCACCCGTGGAGTCTCCACACACTGTGGGGTGGGGCTGCAAAGACACGGAGAGCAATTCAGCCATTGATGAAGCAGTGGCACGTCAGTGCTGGAGACCTGATATGCAGTTCATTAACTCCTTCACACGTTCGTTCACTCAGTTAGTGCTCATGCACCCAGGGTCAGGCACAGCAGCGGATTCAGGAATCAAAGAAATGAGAAATCAGAACTGAGCCCCGAAGTGCTGAGCAGGAAGCAAAGTGTGTGTCAAATCTGTTTCCAGCCTGGCACCAAAGCATGCTTGTCCTGCAAGAGCTCGCTACCACACCACACCCCACGCTACCACACCCCACGCAATCCCTCATCGTGGGGGCTGCTGAGCGCCTCCCCAGCCTCCGGGGAGATCTGCTGCCCAGGGCACAAGTTGAAGGTGACAGCACCCCTCTCAACCCAAAAAGAGGGGCTCCGTGCTCTCCACTCAAGTGACCAAATGGAAATCTGAGCTGTGTCGAAAGGTGACAGGACTTTAGCACAAGATGGGCGGCGTGGTGGACAAAAACTAGCCGAGCATCCACAGCACAGCTCAGCCCTCGGGAGGCAGAGGCTGGAGGATTATGAGTTCAAGGCCAGCCTGGACTACACAGTGAGACCTGCCTCAAAAACAGCTAAAAAGCAAGAGAGAGAGAGAGACAGAGAGAGAGACAGAGACAGAGAGAGAGGAAGAGAGAGACAGAGACAGAGGGAGGGAAGGAGGGAGGGAGGGAGGGGGGAGGGAGGGAGGGAGGGGGGGAGGGAGGGAGGGAGGGAGGGAGATGCATGACCGTTGTGTGCAGTAGGCATTCCACTCTATATTCTGGAAATGCAGGCCTGCTTTACTCCTGTTCACTCCTGTATATTATTCTTCTCCATAGCTATGCCTTTCTTGTCTCCCCAAAACTCTCTAAAAATGAACGTTGGTTTTCCTCCCAGCTATTGAGCTGCTGGGCTGGGAATGCACCTGTCAGATTCTCTCCAGCTTGAGTTCCTTGTCTTTCAAATATTCTTTCAGGAAGGGGCTAGCTTGTTGTTGTGCCAGGCAAGTGGCCAGGCCAAGCCCTAGGCCTGCGCCAGGGGTGGGAGGCAGTATGAGTACCCCCGATCCCTTTCACCCCAAGAGGGAGGACTTTGACTCTGTGCTTCCGGGACCCTCAGTGGTAACGCCTTCCTTTCTTTCTTCCTTGCTTCTCCCTGGAACCCTGCTAGCAGCTCCTTCATTTGTCTGCACTCACACATTTGTCACTGTGTTCCCTTCTTTGGGGACCTGCGGAAGTTAAGTGAATTCTGTGTGTCTCTGTGGTGTGCATGGAGACACTGTGCCAGTCCTGGGGCTTGAACTCAGGGCTTGGGTGCAGTTCCTGAGCCTTTTCACTCAAGACTAGTGCTCTACCACTTCCACTTCCAGCCTTTTGGTGGTTCATTGGAGATAAGAGTCTCATGGACTTTCTTGCCCAGGCTGGCTTTGAACCGCAATCTTCAGATCTCAGCCTCCTGAGTAGTGAGTGTGAGAGCTTTACCTCCAGCACAGCTGTTCCAGACGCCGGCGTCTGCGGCCACAGCCCAGGCGCTTTGCCCGGCAAGTGCTGTAGGCGCTCTGGCTGAAGTTGTGTGCGCCGTGCACTCTGGCTCTCACCCATGGCATGAACATTGAGCCCGTGGATATGTGCAGCTCTGCTTCCCTCCCACACCAGACGTGCGTGGTTCTGGGGGCTGGAGGGGAAGGCAGGTACGCGTGGTTTGCACAACAGGACACCAGGTTAGGATGTGTGGAAGTCGTGGGTGCTCCCGAGGGGAAATCATTTTCATTCGCCCTGGCCCTCATCTCCCTGGTAACGATTTCTAGGCACCGAGTCATCCATGGGTCTGTGAGGTGCGTCTGTGGGTTTAATGGTGTGATTCTGCCTGGAAACTCCCTTTGGATCTTAACATTTAGAGGGATTTTACAGGCACCATTTTATTTTTCTCCTTCCCAAGTCAGCCTGGGTTGCTGAATAGGATCAGCATGGTCGGGCAGCAGGGCACAGAGCAGGCAGGAAGGGTTTCTCCTCCATCCAGGGTGCAGGGAGTCTGGGCACACACTCCTGTCCTGGAGTAGAGCTGAGCGTGGCCCCCATTGCTGGGCTAGGGAAGACCAGAGTTCAGACAGAGCACAGGCCACACAGCTGCAGCTCAGGCAGAGTACCTAGCATGCGTCCACCCGGGCCTAACATTGCCTCTGTGTCGCTTTATCTCACACACACACACACACACGCACACACACGCATGCATGCATGCACACACACGCATGCATGCACACACAAGCACACGTGATGGGAGACGAAGGCTCTCCTTGCTCAGTTCAGGGATGACCCTTGGTCAAACCTCCACAAGGGCAGCCCTGGAGACGGGAGACAGGATGTGCTCAGGGCCAACTCCAGAGCCCACCCCACCCCGAGGGCCCTGTGTCCACTGCTGAATGGGCAGCTGTGCGCAGGACTGGCTAAGACAGCTCTGCCCCTCCTCGGCACGCCCAGATCTGGTCTCAGATCGTAACTGAGGACGTTGTCCCGACACCATCTCTCAACCTCATCTTGCCTGAGCAGTGGGGCCACACGCTCCTCCCCAGGCACTTCCCTGTGACTGGAAATGAGGCTGGTGAACCCGGAGGAGGAGGCCAACCTCGCAGGAGGGCGTGGTGCACCCCGAAGCACACGTGCCCGTGGAGACTTTGCGTCAGATCCCAGGCGAGTCACCTCACGGTGGCCCTGAGCATTCAGGAACAGCACAGGACAGTAGTGCTCTTTTTTTTAATTTAATGTCTTTAATGAGGAACCTTTCAGAGACCACAGCCCAGAAACTCAGGCCCAGCTTTGATGGCCGGCAGCAGGCTGGCATGTGGGCGCTCAATTGGGGGCAGAAAAGAAGGGGCTGGTGGGGGCAGCGCTCTGGGCACCCTGATTAAGCTGAGGTAAAGAGCAGGTAGAGGGGCTGGCAGCCGCCAGGAGTGGGGACAGGATTCCCCCCTACCCCCCCCACCACAACCATCCCCCCCATAACACCCCCCCCCCCCCGCGCTCTAGCCCAACCCCACTGCATGTCTTCTCTGCGGACAGAGTTTCAATGTCACCATTGAGCCCCCTCTCCCGCACAGCCAGACAACTGGTTCAGACATTTCTATTAGATTAAGAGCCAGGAAATGAGAAAAATCCTGCTTTACAGTGGGGCTGTGCCTGGGCCTTGGGCTGTCCTGGTAAAAGCACAGACAAGGAAACAGGAATGCTGGGTTGAGGAAAAACACAACACTGGCCACCTCTGTGGGCCCTTGATTCCACACACACACACACACACACACACACACACACACCCCTCTATCCCCTAAGCCGTTTATCCCATCCTTCCAACTCCATCCTGTCTTAGATCACCCAAGGGCAAGGCCTTGAAATCCCAGAGCATGCAATGATTTGTGTGGCAAGAGGACATGTGTGCTTCTGAGGTGGGCAGAAAGCAATTAGAATCCCAGGATGCTGCTCTTGCAGGGGAGAAAGTAGCCTGCCCCTGCCCTGCCCCAGTGTCCTGGTTCCTTGTCCATCAGGGCTACCTCCGTCATAGCCCAGCTGGACATCAGTTGCTGGGAACAGGGCCGGAATCTTCAACCTTTTACACTAACTCTCCAAGATCTAGGCACTCTAAGAGAGTAGCTACCTGCCTCCTTTCCCTTTGCAATTATTAATATCCCTCTGAACAATCTGTAGGCACCCACAAACCTACTAAAATATGGCATTCACAAATGTGATGCAAGCCAGGCACTGGTGGCTCACACCTGTAATCCCAGCTACTCAGGAGGCTGGGATCTGAGGGTCATGGTTTCAAGCAAACCTAGGCAGGACAGTCCATTCTTATCTCCAATTAACCACCAGAAAACTGGAAGTGGAGCCATGGCTCAAAGTGGTAGAGTGCTGGCCTTGAGCAAAAGAGCTCAGGGACAGTGCCCAGGTCCAGAGTTCAAATCCTACAGCCAACCAAAAACAAATAAAATAAAATGAGCCAGGCACTGGTAGCTCACACCTGTAATCCTAGCTACCCAGGAGGCTGATATCTGAAGATCGGGGCAGGGAAGTCCATGAGACTCTGATCTCCAATAAACTACTCAGAAAAAGCCAGAAGTGGTGCTGTGGATCAAGTGGTAGAGCGCTAGTCTTGAGCACAAAGGGGCTCAGGCGCCCAGGCCCTGAGTTCAAGTCCCAGGACTGACAAAAACAAAAACAAAAACAGTGGTACCCATGTACAATGCCAGCATCCTGTGAGGGGGGCAGGGGGAGGGCCCAGGGTCTCCCCAGGCAGCCTGGCTCCTCTGATTGGCCGGTATTTGGAGCATTTGTGAGCGAGTATAGAGCTACAGTCAGCACAGGAGCTTTGTCCATTCTGGTCATCAGCAAACACCAAGCACCTCCAGGGTCACAAAGGAAGCTACAAGGAGTGGTGGAGGAGGTGATGTCCAGTAAAGCTTCCACCCCCAGCCTAGTCCAGGAGCCTAAGGCTGGTAGAGCATGCCAGACACAGAGTCCGGAACCCCAGTTCAGAGACCGACAATCCACCTTAATTCCTTTACTGCGCTGTGAGTGACCATCTATGAAAAGTGCAATCCACCCACAGGTGCCCAGCCCTCCTTTCCTCCCCAGGAAAACCCCCACTTGACAGCAGCCAGCAAATGACTGCCATGGATTCAGCTGAGTGATGGACAAGTCAGGACTTGGCCACACCCATCCAAACCTAGATCTGGCCCACAGCACAGAGCAAACCCAGGTCCGACTTGGGGCTGAACTTCCTGGTTCTTTGGTTGGGGTGTCACATGACCACTCTCACACCTGGGACGCGTGAGGCGTGCACTCTCGCACCTGGGGGGCTGAAGAAGAAATCGAGTGCTGGACATGCACGCCTTGTCTTCTCGCCTGCAGGAAGGAGGCCCCGGAGCAAGGCTGGAAGCCACCAGCCTGGATACCTGAGCTGACGGAGGAGCAAAGCAACCTGCCATCCTGAAGCTTCTCCAGATCCCTTCCCGAGAAAGAAGAGCTCATGTCTATGCCCTGCGTACAGCCGGCTGGTTGGTCCCATCTCACTGTGGAGTCCATTTGACAGCACTGCCCAAGTAAAGGTAGACAGAATGATCTTTCTCCTTTCTGGACTCTGGCTTTCTACATTTGCCTTGAAATGTAGAGGGAGCTGGGCACCAGCGGCTCAGGAATGTAATCTTAGCTACCTAGGAGGCTGAGACCCAGAGGATGGTGGTTCCCATTGGTGGAGCCGGAGCCCCCACGATGCACTCACCCTTAAGGCTCCGCCTCCAGACAGCACACTCAGCTATGATGTCATCAATGGAGGAACCCATTAGTGGAGCCAGAGCCCTCATGATCCAATCACCTCTCGGCCCTCATCTTCTGACAGGCCTCGAAGCTTTGAATGATCACATTGGTGAAGCCAGAGTTCCCATGATCCAATCACCTTTAAGGCCCACCTTCTGACAGCCACTCAGCTATGATGTCATCAGTGGATGAACCCATTGGAAGAGCCAGAGCCCCAATGATCCAATCACCTTTAAGGGCTGCCTTCTGACAGCCCACTCAGCTATGATGTCATCAGCGGATGAACCCATTGGAGGAGCCAGAGCCTCCTTGATCCAATCAACTCCCAGTATGGCCATCAGCTGGGGAGCAAACCTTCAACACAGGAGCCATTATTGTGGGGGAGGGAACTTCCTGTGCAAACCACAACTAGTAATAGCTGCTCTGATACTTTAAAGCTCAGGACATTTATTCCCTGCAGCTGGAGTACATCTTATATTCATGACATTCCTCTCTGCCTTTGTTTCATTGTGATTTGAAAGTATTCATTTTCCTTCTGAGAGCTGGTTGTTTTTTTATTTCCTGGTGCCATTTAATACTATGGTCCTTTCATTTATCAGTGCAGAGCAGGGATTTAATGTTTTTTCTCTCTCTAACTGAAAATGCCTCTCCATGAATCAAGTGCATTCTTGCTACTTGGAATCGGTTTCAGGCCTGATGCCCTATGCACAGAATTCACAAGTTAATAAGTTTTGAAGCAGGCATAATCCAGCAGAGTGTCTTTTGTGGGACATAGCTATGGGCTCGGGAAACACAGCCACCTGTAGGCAAGGGTGGAACAGAGGTCCCGATGGCTGGAAGGCAGGTTAGAATACTCAGAATGAAAGCCGGGCGGTAGTGGCTCACATCTGTAATCCTAGCTACTCAGGAGGCTAAGATCCGAGGATTGTGGATCGAAACCAGCCCAAACGAGGACTTTTTATCTCCAATTAGCCACCAGAAAACCGGAAGTGGCACTTTGGCTCCAAGTGGTCAAGCACTCACCTTGAGCAAAAAACTGCAGGAACGCGCCCAGCCCTGAGTTCAAGCCCCATGACAGGGGATGGGTACAGCGAGGTTCAGGAGCTTGTGAGGACAAGGCCACCGCAGGAAAGGGGGCGGCCCCAGAATGAAAGGGGACACCCACACCAACAGGGCACCCACACCAAAGCCCAACCACTAAAGCAAGGTCTGCTCGGGAACCAGCTGGGGGCTACACGGGGAAGGGGAAAACTCAGCTGCAGACCAAGGAGGCTGAGACCAGATAGGATGTTAGAGAGGAACAAGAAGGAGCAAAAGATGGAGCAGGAAGGTGGCCATGTATGTAAGGTACGTGGAGAGCTATAAAGCTCAGATTTAAAATTAAGCGAATGGACTGGGCATGGTAGTACATGCTTGTAATATCTCCTAGGTGGAGGCAGAGATAGGGAGATCACAGTCCCAAGTCAGCTCCAAGCAAAAGGGCTGGATCCTAATGAAAAGCATGAACAATAATCATAATAAACATAATAATGAACAAAAAGGGCTCAGGTGGTAGAGAGCCGGCCTAGCAGAGGAGAGACCCAAACAAGCAAACAAAAAAAGCCCACAGCAAGTTGGCAAGGCAGAAAGGGGTTAGTGCCAAGAGCCTGGGAAACACACAGAGGCCCAAGTCCAAGGTCAAAGTGGGACTTGGATATAAGATGTTCTCTTCTGCAAGGCCAGGGATGTGAAGAGGGCTGGTCCCCGAACGCTTGCTCAGGCAGCCTGCCCGGGCTCCTTGGCCCGTGATACCCTGTCATCGCTGCTCTTTTTTTGGGGGGAGGGGGGTCCGGTCGTGGGGCCTGAACTCTGGGCCTGGGTGCTGTCCCTCAGCTCTTCAGCTCAAGGCTAGCATTCTACCGCTTGAGCCACAGCGCCACTTCTGGCTTTTTTCTTTTTGCTTATGTGGTGCTGAGGAATCCAACCCAGGGCCTCATGCATGCAAGGCAAGCGCTCTACCACTGAGCCACCTTCCCAGCCCCTCATGATCTTTATTACACCAAAGCCTGCTAGCTGCTGCTTTGTTCTTTTGTTCTGGCTCCCTTAAGTCTTCCTTGGGTACTTAACAAAGCACCCAAAAGTGAGGGACTGCTCCACTCACTGCCAGTGAGCTGACTGAGTCTGCCAGCCTCCGGGTTGGTATGGGGTGATGGGGGGGGGGGGAGGTGGTTCTCTTGCCCCTGGCATTGGAGGGGGGAGGGGACAAGGCGGCCTAGCCACATCTGCTCCTGTCTTGAGTTTGTCCACTTCTCGACCACACGAGTGACAGGCAGCCTTGAAAATGTTTTTTCTGGTGGATCTGGGACTTGAACTCCGGGCTTCCTGCTCTCCAGGCAGGCCCTCTCGGCTTGAGCCCGGCTCTGATGACTGAGATCAAGCCTGACTTCCCACCCACACAGGTGCCTGCAGCCCAGACCTCCAGTGGTAGGTGGGATGGCAGGTATGCCCACGAGCCAGGCTGGGTTTTCAATTGAGGTGGGGTCTCTAGGACATTGCTCTTCCAGGCCAGCCTTGAACCGCATTCCTTCTGATCTTAGCCACCTGCGTAGCTGGAATGACAGGTGGTTGTCACTGTACTAGTTTCTGTTTGAGATAGGGTCTCGGGCACTTTTCTGCCGAGAATGGCCTGGAGAAGCGCTCTCCCAGTTGCCCGGCATTATTATGATAATTCATAATGATAATAATCTACTACCGTTTATGGTGATGAAGCTTATGTGACTTTTATCATAATAAAACAATTGGGCTTGGCAAGGTTATGACTTTGATCCAGGTCATTTCATCAGCCAGTGGAGAAACTGAGGCTGGCAAAAGGTGTTGGACGGTGCTTGCATTCTTCCACGATGGATGCTAACATGTAGTTGGAGAGTCTGAGTTCAGAGGCACTGGGGATAACAGAGATTTAAGCAGAAGCCAAACATTTCTCTTCTTAATCCTCCTGTACAACACTGACTCTTCTAATCAATCGTTAAAATGAATCTCGGGCTCTGCGGGATTATGTGTGCGGGTGGCAGGGAGCCGAGGGCTTACCGGGACAGAGCAGGCCAGGGCCGGGGAGGGGCTGTGCTCGGCAACCCCAAACACACAGCAGTGATGGGACAATGAGACTCGGGTGGGCGTCTCCTGCACGTCGGGAGATGTGAGTGCCACACACCCTCCCCAGACAGACGCAGGCCAGGCAATGAGCCTGACCCTGGGAACAGACAGGGAGCCTTCCAGATGGGGGGGGGGGGGGAATGTGGAAAAGATGCTAGAGCCAGAGCCTGAGCCCTGGCGGGAGCAGCTCAGTCTGCAGCCTGCAGAGTGGTTCCCAGGCCTGCAGCTCAGGTATACCTGCGCTTGCTCACTCGCTCTCTCTCTCCTTCTCTCTCTCTCTTCCTCCCTCCTTTCTCTCTCCCCATCTTTCTTCCTTTCATTCCTTTCTTCCTGTTCTTCCCTTCTTTTCTTCCTTCTTTATTTCTCCCTCTCTTCCTTCCTTTCCTTCTCTTCCCTCCTCCCTTTCTTTACTTGGTTCCATCTTCCCTCCTTCTCTTTCCTTCCTTCCTTCTCTTTCCTTCCTTCCACACCACAGTGCTCCTGGGAGTTTTCATATTGACATGTCCACACCAGCCTTCCCTGGTAGGGATGAGCCTCTCCTCCTTCCTCCCCCTCCAGCCTCTCCTTTTCCTGCTTCTTCCTCCTCCTTCCTCTGCCTCCTCTCCCTCCTTCTTCCTCCTCCTTCCTGTCCCTTCTCCCCCTCCTCTCCCTCTTTCCTTCCTTCCTCTCCCTCCCCATTCCATCCTCTTCCTCCTCCCCTTCTTTCCTCTCCTTCCTCCCCCTCCTCCCTCTCCTTCTTCCCCCTCTTCCTTCTCCCCCTCCCCCCTCCTTCCCTTGCCACTCTCAGCAGCAGCTGGGCTGGTCCACTCTCCCACATGAGGGTGAAGGGCCTGGCATGTTCTCTCCTCCCCCCTCTCCCTTCCCTCCCCCGCCAAGCCTATTCCATATCCCTCACTCCTTTCCCTTCGCAGTCCTCCAAAAGCTGCCCTCTGTGTCCTGAGCTGTGCCCGCTGGGCGGAGAGGAGGTGCTGCTTGGGAAAGGACATTGACCCCTCCAAAGTGCCCAGTGCCAGGGCCACAGCGGGTGGGCCCCCAGCGTGCGGGGTGGCTCGAGACAGAGGCGACATGACACAGAAGCCTTGTCACAAGGCTGTGTGAGCCAGGTGAGAATTATGCACAGAGGCCTGATTGTCCATTTTGCCACCTGCTGCCCAGACTCTGAGAAAGCCTAGTGACTTCACTGACACAGGGGCTTGGCGAGCTGGGGCTGCCCAGCTGTGAAACAAGACAGAACAAGATTTCCTCCAGGATGGCAGACACGGCCGGCCCCTGCCCTGGGCCCACGGGCTACACCTCCCGCAGAGGAGGGCGGAGAGAAGGAAGATTATAAATGGAGGGGCAGCTCAGCCGCAGAGGCAGCAGCCAGAGCTGATGCAGGGGCCCACACCCGGAATCCCACCGTGGAGAGGACGGAAGATCAGGGCCAGCCAGGGCAGTCAGTGAGACACCATTTCAACAAGAAAGTCAGGTGTGGTGGCTCACCCTTGTGATCCCACATATGTAGAAGCCAAGGTTAGAGGATCAGAGTCTGAGGCTGGGCTAGGAACCAGCACCGAAGACCCTATCTGAAAACCACCTGCAAGCAGAAAGGGTAGAACCACTCAGTGTGGCCAACGCATGGCCCGGGTTCGGGCCCCAGGACCAACAAACAAACAAAGCCAGCCCCAGCCATGAGGAAATTCAGATTCCCGGGTCCTGCGGAGCCTTGGCTACAACAGGCCCCAAGCATAGCCTTAGAACAGGGGTGTCAGACCCCCAGGCTCTGGGCACAGCTCTGAGACACCTGTAACAAGGCCAAGATAGAGGGTGTGAATTCCCTGCAGCCATGTCAGGTTCTCGGGAGAGGCGGGGCGGGCCTGCGTCTGGTAAAACCAGCCTCTGGTGGCCATCTGGGAGCTTAGGACCCGCTGCTGGGGCCTTGGGCCTTCCCAGACTAGCCCACTGTGAAAGGGAGATGAGTTGGTCCTGACTTATCCTTGGCTGTGGGCCCTAGCCCTGAGCCTCCCTCCATCACAGTCTTGAGAGTACCGCTTAGCAAACCAGAGAAGCAACTAACACAGCAAACAAAGAAAAAAAGCAAAACGCAAAGAGTTCCCCTCCAGCTCCCCATCCACACCGGCCTCCGGCTGAAGGACTTGACCTTCCCTGCCTCCCAGCCTCCATCCTCCTCACCCAGACTCTGCCCCAGCACAAAACTCAAAGACAGCAGAGCTGGAGTTCCAGCCTTGTGGCCTCCACTCCCTCTTAAAGCCCGTAACGTCCCGGGCCAAAGAAGAAAAGGCCACTTCAGCCTCAGCTGCCCACGCTTCCTCTCATCACAGACCTGGAATCGGGCTCTGCACTCACAGCTTGGGCCCCTCACTGCGTCAGAATTCCAGAGGCAACAGCTCATGAATCTTTCTATGGAGGAACAAGAGGTTAACCAGGACTTGAACTCAGGGTCTGGCCGCTGTCCTTGAGATTTTGTGCTCAAGGCTGGCACTCTTCTTCCTGAGCCACGACTACCCTTCTGGGTTTTTGTTGGCTAATTGAGGTAAGGGGCTGGTGGATTTTCCTGCCTGGGGCTGAATCATGATCCTCAGACCTCAGCCTCCTGCAGAGCTGGGATGGCAGGCATGGGGCACCTAGCTCAGGAATCTCTTCCTTAAAAATTCATCAGAAGCTGTGGCCAGAGAGCAGCCACCGCCCCTGGCATGGACTTAGTACCAAGTGCAGCACCTGCGGGTTCTTGGACAAATTTTTTGATGATTGATGAATCAATTTGGCAGCGATTTGCATTCCACTACCACCACCACCACCCATCACACCTGCCTGGGGCTAAACTGTTATGACAGCGGCCTGGGTTTGGGGGGCCCCGGGGGAGCCAGAGACACCCCCACCCCAAGGCCTCCCCAAACACTGTCTGTGCACACATGTGTATGTGTGCATTGTGCACATGTGTGCATGTGTGTGCATGCATGTGTGTACATGTGTGCACGCCGCTGCATGTGCTGCATGCTTTCCCTGCCCAGCCTGGAGTAAAGTGGCCACCCCATAGGCCTCATGTCACCCATGTGGACCCTGTGCGTGAAGCTCCCCTCCGCACACTCATTGATTTATGGCATTACGCCCCCTGCGATCCCTGTGCTGGAACACATTTCACTGAGGTGGAGGTGGAGGCCGCAGTTCAAGGCCGGGGGCCCAGTCAGCAGACGCCACCCCCGGCCTCTGTCCTGCAGGACGAGATTCTCTTTCCAGGCAACTCCCTCCTTCCTCCCTCCCTCAGGACAGTGCAGCCTGGTCCAGCTGTCCCAGGCCGGCCTTTGACCTCAGAGCCCACTTTGTCCTTAGGTTTCTAGAGAGGAGGGGTGGCTCTTGGCTCCCCCAGGGGAAGATGGGGTTTCTGTCCTGAGTGTCAAACATGAAGCAAAGGAGACAATCCAAACGCCAACCACATGACCTGAGACTAAGGGAGAGGCAAGCCCGGCCCTCCCACATCACCACCTGACACCACCTGACCCCCACCTGACCCCCACCTGACACTACATGACCCCCATCTGATGCCACCTGATACCACCTGACCCCACCTGACACCATCTGACCACATGAGCCCAGCTGACCCCACCTGCCAGGGGCCTCCAGCCACCCAGCCTCCCCCTCCACGGTTGGCTGGGTGTCTGGGCTTTCACCCTGGCCATCCACCGGCTTGGAGAAGACTCACGCGCCTCCTGCAGGCCAATGGTGGAACAGGCCGCCGGCACTCGGACTGCGGGAGATGGGACAGGAGAGGGCCTGGGGCTGGTGTGGGAGATGCTCAGACCCTGCGGGAGGGCGCCTGCCCCAGGAGACTCAGCCCAAAAGGCCTGTCCCCAGCTCATCCTGTGGGCAGAGGAGCATTGGAAAGATCTGGAAGACACTGTGAGCCGTGAATCTTATCCTCAGGAGACAGCTGGCTACAAGGGGAGAGGGAGAGAGGGAGGGAGGGAAGGAGGGAGGGAGGGAGGGAGGGAGGGAGGGGAGCCTCGGCTTTGCCTCAGTTAGCATCTGATTTCTGCTGTTGAGGTCACAACTGAAATGCTTTCAATCCCTGAGTTAAACGGGAAGGCCGGGGTTATTTTCCTAATTCTGCACAGGAGTGAATCACGTCACAAGTCATGTTATGAGTACTGCGTGAGCCAGTTCCACAGGACCGCCTGGAATTTCTGCACTCATGGTGCCAGAAGCAGGAAGATCTCAAGTTTAAGGACATTCCAGGCAAAGTCAGGAACAAAATAAAAGTGAAGAGGCCAGGGTCATGGCTCAGCACTAGCCCAGCGTGGACCTGGGTTCAATCCCCAGTACCACAAAGGAAAAAAGAATGTACTGGGTGTGGTGGCTCACACCTATAATCCCAGCACTCAGAAGAAAGTGCAAGGTGAGCCTGGGCTATGTAGGGTAACCCTGTCTCAAAACAAAAAATCCAAGAGCTGGAAATACAGCTCAGAATTGGAGCACAAGATTATGTGTGCCATCCCCAGCACTGACAAATACAAACTTACACAGATGGCGGCCTATTGGGGTTGCGTCGCTGGGCTATGGTTTGTCAGCTGCCTCTCAGACTCAGCCTTGTTTAGTTGAGATACAACCTCAGAAGTCAGAGCCGGGAAGGTGGAGACTCCGTATGCACTGGAATGAGATGGGAAATGGTATGAGCACTGGGTCCAGGCCGCCAAGCCAGGGCAGACAGACGGGAGGACGGAGGAGAGACAGAACGAAGGGCCAGGGCCCAGCTCAGGAGACTGCTGAGAAGCAGTCTGAGGGGTGACAGATGCCCAAAGACCAACAGTTTCAACATTGAGGCTGGGGGCCAGCAGGGAGGGGCACCCCGCACGGGGAGGAGTTGGTGAGGTTGTTGAATGTCCTTGGTCAGGTGAGATGGAATATCACACAGTCCTGCAGAAGGGAAGGTGGGCGTGGTGATGTGGCCCTGAAAACCCAGCCTGCAGCAGCGGAGGTGGGAGGGTCTCCAGGTCTGAGCCAGCTTGCACCTCAGAGCAGGATCCCCATGTTAAAAATGAGAAATACCAGCGTAACATCATGGCGTACTCCTGTAGTCCCAGCTATTCAGGAGGAGGAGGAGACAGGAGGATCTCAATCAGAGGCCAGCCAGGGCAGAGGCCTGGGACTGGATCTGAACTATAACTAAAGAATTAAAGGTCTGAATGGAATAGAATTGAAAACCCAGAAATGAACCCACAGACCTATAGCCATCTAATCTTCGATAAGGGAGCTAAAACAATAGAATGGAAGAAAGACAACCTCTTCAGTAAATGGTGCTGGCAAAATTGGTTAACTACATGTAGAACACTTAAGCTAGATCCTTATATATCACCCTGCACCAGAATCAACTCCAAATGGATCAAAGACCTTGAACTCAAAGCAGACACTCTGAAAACATTACAGGATGGAATAGGAGAAACCCTAGGTCTCCTTGGCTCAGGCCGAAATTTTCTGAATAGAGACCTGGAAACACAACAAATCAAAGAAAGGTTGGACAAATGGGATTGCATAAAGTTGCAGAGCTTCTGCAGGGCAAATGACATAGCTAGCAAGATCAATAGAAAGCCCACGGATTGGGAGAAGATCTTTACTAGCCATACAACGGACAAGGGTCTCATATCTAAAATATACTTGGAACTCAAAAAATTAAACCCCCCAACAACAAATCCTCAAAGAAACAACTGCCCAATAAATAAGTGGGCGAAAGACTTAAAGAGAAACTTCTCTGAAGAAGAAAGAAGGATGGCCAATAGACACATGAAGAAATGTTCAACATCCCTAGCCATAAAAGAAATGCAAATCAAAACAACATTGAGATATCACCTCACTCCAGTGAGAACGGCAAAAATCAAGAACTCTAACAACAACAGATGCTGGAGGGGATGTGGACAGAAAGGAACCTTAATTCATTGTTGGTGGGAATGTAAACTTGTTCAACCACTTTGGAAAGCAGTATGGAGGTTCCTCAAAAGACTCCACATAGAGCTCCCCTATGACCCAGCAATCCCACTTTTGGGCATTTACCCTAATGTTTACAAACAAGACCACACTAAAGCTACCAGCACAACTATGTTTATTGCAGCATTATTTACCATAGCTAAGATATGGAACCAACCCAGATGCCCCTCAGTAGATGAATGGATCAAGAAAATGTGGTATATATACACAATGGAATTCTATGCCTACATCAGAAAGAATGACATTGCCCCATTTGTTAGGAAATGGAAAAACTTGGAAAAAATTATATTAAGTGAAGTAAGCCAGGCCCAAAGAAACGTAGGTCCCATGGTTTCCCTTATTTGTAATATCTAGTATATGTATGAGTCAAGCGGAAAAGGTCAGATAATGTGATGTCAGGAAAATGAACCCTTAGATATGTATTTTAATGTTTTTTTCTTTCATGCATGTGTTTCTAACACATTTATAAGATTATCTCTTTGTTGCTTTGTATGTCCCCCCCCCACAGTATAACCCTTGCTTTCACTATATTTGATGTCAGTATAACTTGTGGAGGAGATGGGGAAAAACCAGTTGTTTAAGGATACAGGTGGACCTGTTGCAACAATGAGAAGTACAAGTTGTCATGTCCAAAACGAACTTTACAATGTTGGGGGGGGGGGGCTGGGGGGAGGGAGGAAGGAGAAGGATTGGGATTAGGGGGGGAGGGGGGAGGCTGGGAAGGGATGTGAAGGATAAACAAAGGAGGAGGCTGCAATGCTTGGTAAGAAATGTACACATTATCCTGCCCATGTAACTGTAACTCCTCTGTACAGTATGTTCACAAATAAAATTAAATTAAATTAAAAAAAAAAAAAAAAAATAAAAAAAAAAAAAAAAAGAAATTAAAGAATTAAAGGTCTGGGGAGTCGTCTAAGTGTGACAGCACCCTAGCAACAGGAGGCCCTGAGTTCAAACCACAATACTGCCCAAAAGTAAATATATAAATAAATAAGGAAGAAGTCAATGTGGTATAAACTAAGGTAGGCTTAGGGGGTAGGGACGGTGAGGTGGGGGCAAATGCGGGGACCTCAAAAACCCAGACAGGAGGGCTTCCTGGCTGCACCCTGTTGTACACCTTCCCATGTGGCCCAGGCTCCAGAAGCCCTGAGTCCCCTCCTGGCCCCTCCCTCCCTCCTTCGCCACCCCCACACCTGACAGCACTGGCCCGCGCAGCCCAGCGCTCCCGGCTGCACACCCGCCCGTCCGCACGCTCATTACTCAGGCCTCGCGGAAAAAGACTCTTAATTACATTATGTTCACAATCCATAAAACATAATTAAAAGTTGTAAATCCATTATATCCTGTAATGACCACACGGAGTTGCTCCGAGG
The DNA here is from genome assembly GCF_019054845.1 of Dipodomys spectabilis. Taxonomy (NCBI): domain Eukaryota; kingdom Metazoa; phylum Chordata; class Mammalia; order Rodentia; family Heteromyidae; genus Dipodomys; species Dipodomys spectabilis. Next base: position 4,154,044 of record NW_024870789.1, read on the forward strand.
CTTAAATTAGGTATAAAGTTGTTGTGGAGACGTCTCTCCCAGCCGAACACTCCGGACAGGTTGTTTTCCTTCTTAATTTGTCTTTTTTCTTCCCATTTCCTACAAGGGTTTTGAAATTCCTCCATGAGAATTACAAGGTCATCCACCGGCTCGCTGTCCAGCTCGCTTGCCAGGCTCACTCTCCACTGCCCGTGGCCAGAGCCACCCGGAGGACTCAGTGCTGGATGAAGAAGGCTGGGACTGGCAAAAGGGCCAGCAAGTCATTGTGCCTCGGTTTCTTTGTAAGTCCTGACCATTCCTTGCTATGCAACTCAGGTCAGCCTCTAACTTACAGTCTTCTTACCGCAGCCTCCCTGAGTACTGGGATTGTTACAGGTGCTTGCGCCAGGCTTCCAATTTTTCATCCTTTTAAATCTTTCTGTGCCAGTCTTAAGGCTTGAGCTCAGGACCTGCGTGCTGTCCCTGAGCTCCTTTGGCTCAAGGCTGGCACTCTACCACTTGAGTCACAGCACCACTACCAGCCTTTTCTGAATAGTTTATTGGAGATAAGAATCTCACAGACTTCCCTGCTTAGGCTGGCCTTGAACCACGATCCTCAGATCTCAGTCTCCTGAGTGGCTAGGATTACATTACAGGTATGAGCCCCCAGTGCCTGGCCTTTTAAATCATTTGTAACATTTATTTGGCCACACTAAGGTCTGAACTCAGGGACTTGCCCTGGCTAGGCCAGACTTCATTCACTTGAGACCCACCCCCCAGCTCCTTTTTGCTGTACTTTTCAGGTAGGTTTCTGTGGCTTTTGCCAGGCCCAGACTCAGACTGCAATCCTCTTTTCCACGTGAACCACCATGCGCAGTTTATTTATCGAGGTAGGGATTTCAATCATGTTTTCCTCAAGGCCAGCCTCAAGCCACGATCCTCCTGATCTCTACTTCTCACGCGGCTGGGATTACAGGTGTGAGCCACTGCTCCTGGCAAGATTCTGTTTTTAGGGGAAATGTCAGAAACCTCAGGAGGCCTCATCTCTGTCTCTCCTTGTGTCATTATGTGGACTCACTCCCAGTCGGCTGGACACACAGGGCCACGCCAGCCCCTGCCTCCAAGCTCCCTGGGCTGTCTCCACAGCTGACATCCTCCTTCCCTTGTCCAAGTTTGCTGGAACTTTCCAAGGCTTTCCATAGGTTCTCCTCACAAGGCCCCACTTTCGTGAGGCTCGTGGCTTTGTGTTAGGCCTGTAGCACTACTATCCTCTCTGAGAACAGAGTGTGTGTGTGTGTGTGTGTGTGTGTGTGTGTGTGTGCGCGCGTGTGTGTGTGTGTGTGTAATGGTACCAAGGCTTGAACTCAAGGCCTTGCATTCTCAACTAGCCTTCTTGCTTACAGCTGGCGCTCTACCACTTGAGCCTCGCCGCCACCCCAGTGTTTTGCTGGCTAGCTGCAGATGGAGTCTTGTGAACTCTTCTGCCCAGGCTGGCTTCAAGCATTGGTCCTCCAGCCCCATGAGCAGCTAGGGTTGCAGGTGTGTGGTGCCAGCGTCACACGCCCCTTTGGACTCTTCTTCAGTGGTGGGATCTGTTGGCTTTCTGATTCACAGCTGGGCTTCAGCTCGGCCTTTGAGTTCCACAGCACACGTTGAACACAGGCCCCGGGGTTGCTTTTGTGCACATTAAGGTCAGCATGAGCACTGAGATTCTGACTGCGATGAGAATCCGGATGGCAGTGCTTTTCCAGAACCTTCTCGTTGTTGGGCTCCAGGGTGTACTGCTGCTGCTTTGTGAGGCAGAGAGAGCCTCACACTCTTACACCACCCTCACCACCTGCGCAGACACACACTCTGTGTGTGTGTGTGTGTGTGTGTGTGTGTGTGTGTGTGTGTGTGTGTGTGTGACAGAATGAGTGAGCAGGACTGGGCCATGTGGAATAGTACCACTCTTTGGAGTGGTACTGGGGATGGAACTCAGGACCTCACACTTCCTAAGCAGGCGTTTTACCCCCTAAGCCACGCCTCCAGCCCTTTTCTTGCATTGGTTATTTTCAAGGCAGTGTATTGCTTTATGCCTAGGCCAGCTTGGACAGTGATCCTCCTATGGTGCTTCCCTGTCTCTGCCACCGCTCCCAGACATTGTGCGTCCTGCCTCGCTGAGATGTCAGGCAGGTGACACCTCACCCAGCCATTGCTGAGATGGAGTCTTACAAATTCCTTGTTGCCCAGGCTGACCTCTAACCATGATCCTCCAATCTCTGCCTCCCAACTAGCTCAGAGATGACAGGCTCAAAGCAGCTCACCAGGCTTTTGTACACACATCATTCCTCTGCCTCTAGCTGTCTGATTTTGCTGCTACACCGTGTGTTCTCAGAACCCTGTGATGACCCTATCACACTAATTCCAGGAACTTCGCAGCCCAGGCGTTTAGCACGATGCCCTTGTTCGCTTCATGGTGCAGAACTGCCAGATGCTCGTGTAAAAGAAAAGGGGAGGCACCTTTCATCTGCATATGAGCTCCCATCTTCTGCTCCCTGCTACCAGGCTGATCCAGGCCCTGCCAGTGTTGTAATACTCAAGGCTGAGGGTGGGCAGGGGAGACGAGTTGAGGACACTCGTGGCTGGTTTATGCCTTGGCTCGCACTTACAGCAGGAGTTCTGTAGAAGCAGAGGCTGGCACTGGGCGGGGAGAGAGGCCGGGCATGGAGTGGACGTGGTTAGCAGGCACAGATTCGGCCCCTGCAGCCTGCTTCCTTCCCAGTTTTTACCTTTGCTAATGCAACTGTTGCTCAACTTCGCGTGAAAATTTTCAGTGAAGATATTTTTAAGCATCTTAAAACCAAGGTCGTGAGTCCCACCTACAGCACCACAAGAAAAATACACACACGCACACGCACACAGACACACACTTGTGTGTGTCTTTAGTAATGACTACCTTCTACATAGCATAGCAATCATTGAAACAAATTTACAAACTTCCTCATACTTTTTTTGTTTTTTGGCCAGTCGTGGGGCTGAATTCTGAGCCTGGGCACTGTCCCTCAGCTCTTCAGCTCAAGGCTAGCGCTCTACCACTTGAGCCACAGTGCCACTTCTGGCTTTTTCTGTTTATGTGGTGCTGAGGAATCGAACCCAGGGCCTCATGCATGCAAGGCAAGCACTCTACCACTGAGCTACCTTCCCAGCCCCCCTCATACTTTTTAAAAATAAACTTCCCATCCTGTTGGCCCTCATAGCATCAGAACATGGACTAAGACCCTCACCTTGCAATTGACTGCAAGGCAGAAGTGAGCGTTCCCTACGGACTGAGTGAGCATTTAGGCCTGGAGCCAGGGCCAGGGAGCCAGGGAGCCAAGTGAGTGTGGGCTGCAGACTCTGACCCGGAGCCCAAGCAAACCTTCCAGCCATTGTGTCAGGGCACGAACCCGAGCAAACGCGCGGATGCCTGCAGTCCCTTCCACGCCGCCCAGGTCACACCGTTTCCTATATCCCAGGTTTCCCTTCTGCTCAAGGCCACCAAACATGGATGCAGGCTTTTATCCACACTCTTACTAGCACGTGTGAGTGTTGCGCAGGGAAGGGTGGGTCCCTTTGACGTGTGTCCACACAGGTGTGCCAAGAAGCCCACCCAGACTCAGCTCACCCAGACTCACCCCTCCGACCTCACCCTCCCGCCCCTCCCCTTCTCAAACCCACCTCCTCCACAGCTCCGCCGTTCCATTTCCACACACTGTCCATGGAGGGCTGTGACCACACTTCATGGGCTCCATTGCCACCCTGCCGCCCTGCCTCCCTGCTATGAGAATACTTTAGTGCCTGCTAATTGTCCACAGTGGCGTTTCCCATCTGCACACACACCACTCGCATCCCATCGACCACACGCCTGCCCTGGCCCCCCCCCCCCCCCCCCCCGCTCCCTCCCCCCAGTCCATGGCTCCCAGAAAGCTCTGCTCTGCCATCTTCCTTGCCAGGCAAGTGGATTTCTGTGTTCTTCACCCGCAACCTCCTCTCTGCCTCTCCCAGTTCCTTCCCTACTTTGGCAGTTTTGAAGGATCTCTGCGGGAGAGCTCTTCAGAGGATGGTGCGTGCACAATACACACACACTCACACATACACATACATTCATACATGCACACTCATGCATGCACGTGCACGCGCTCGCACACATGTGCACTCACACATTCACGCATACATTCACAAGCACACACTCACACACACTCAGGTACAGGAAGAACAAACGCTTTGGCCGCCCATGATGGGCTGCCTGACCCCCAGCGTGCTGTCCGGCCCGGCCGCGGAGTTGACGCCCCCCCTCATCGATCCGCCGGCAGGAAGTCCTTTTCTAAATCACTAATCCATTTACCAATGCCGTTAACATCGATCTAAACATCCCCAACATAATTATTGTCAAGTCCCATTAATTTCATAGCAGGCTGTAAGGGCGGCGTGCGGACAGCTGGAGATCCACACCTTCCGGAGGCCCAGGAGGCCCCTCCAACGGTGAAGCACACACAGACTGCGACCCACAGGAATCCAGATGTCCATCCTAGGGCCGCTGCCACCCAGGCAGAGTTCCTGCGGGACCAGAGAGGCCTTCAGATGGCCCGGGCTGGAGGAGGGTGAGGCCACGCCCCTCTCAGAGGATGACCACGCCCCTCGGAAGACCGGCCAGAGCCCACGCCTCTCTGATGGAGGATGACCTGGGCCACGCCCCTCAAGTGGAGGATGACTAGAGGTCACGCCCCCCCCCCCCCTTGGCTGTATGGTGGATGATAGGCAATTGGGTTTAATTGGCACCATCTTGTCTTCATGGTAGAGGCAGGCAAGTTCTGCCCCCAGATGATGGGCATGCCTGAATTCCTAGAGGCAGGGCAGGGGTTTGGACCGTAGGTTACTGGACCTGCCAGTCCTGTGCCTTGAGCTCAGGAGACTCTCCAGCTTCCTGTGACCCTGCCCCATGACTCTGATGTTATTTAGGCCGGGACCAGGTACCATTACACCAGGCCTCCTGGCTCTGCTCCAGTCTCCGTGGTGTCCCATTTCAGCTCTCCAGTGGGGTTGATCTGGTTTCTGGTTTGTTGGTATCGTTTTTCTGCGCCTTCTTTCCTCTCCCGCTCTCATGGCTCAGTTTTCTGACAGTGTTAAGTGTATTCACCAAGCTGCAGGTCTTTGTGACAAGAGTCCGCCTGCATCACTGGCTTTCCAATAAAGACCCCGGATTCGACCTCCCAAAATGCAGCTTCTGTTTCTTACAACGGTGTTCCCATACAAAACACACTGAACTAGAAAGCTGAGTTTACCGGAGTTTCAAGATAGAGATGGAAAAGATGAACAGTAAGTTTCCTCTCAGAAGAGGCAAGAGGCGGGATCACTGTGCCGAAGCCCCCTCTTCTCCAGGGAAGGTCATCTAATCTTTGACGCCCCTTCTGCTAGGCTGGCAGGTACATAAAATGGTGGCTCCCTAGTGGGCCTCCTTTTGCAGGCTTGTATTTTATCTCCGGCTTTGGCCTTTAGCAGGATTGCCGGCTGGTGAATCTGAGATGCCATAAAATTGGGTAGAATATTTTTTTTTTTATTTAAACGTTAATATCAATTTTATTATTTTTTTTTTAATTTAATTTTATTTTATTTGAGAACATACTGTACAGAGGGGTTACAATTACATGGGCAGGATAATGCATACATTTCTTACCAAGCATTGCAGCCTCCTCCTTTGTTTACCCTTCAAATTGGGTAGAATATTGCACGTGGGGATGTAATGGGAAGAGGAGGAGGTGATGTCATGTGATTGGAATGCAGGAAGTAAGGGAGGCGAAGCCCTAAACCCCAGAAGGAAATGCAAGGGGTGAGGGCGGAGAGGTAGAGGGGAAATGGAGCGACCAGCAAGGAGGAAAGGCAGACGGATTAGTCAGAGTCCTCATCAGATGAGGGGACTGGACAGCCGTCCAACCCTCTGTCCGTTCTTCAGTCTTCTTATCCATTCTATCCGTATTTATTCCTCAGGGCAGAGCCACAGACATGACTGGTGAAGTCTTTCAAATGGGTCCCACGCAATAGAAAGAACAGGCTCTTATAGAAGTGGTTATGTGAAGGTGGCATTGAAAAAAGAACAAGAAGCAAATGGTGGCCGGAGGGATGAAGGCATGGCCCGCATCAGCCTCGGGAGGGAGCAGAGATGAACTTCCAGGGGAAGTGACATGGGAACAAACTCAGGCCCACAAAGCACAGCCAGCGCCTCAGACGTAAGAGAAACTGCCCAGCACTGGTGGTGCATGTCTACAATCCCAGCCACTCAGGAAGCTGGGTCCTGGAGGATCACAGCCCAAAGCCTACACAGAAAGAAAAGTCAGAGAAACTCCACCTCCAATTACCCTCACAAGGCGAGACTGGAGGGGTGGCTCAAGCAGTAGAGTGCACGGACCTGATTTCAAACCTCAGTACAAGAAGAAAGGGGGAAGAGGAGGAAGAGAGGGGAGGAGGGAGGGAGGAGGAGGAAGAGGAAGACCACAAGAATAACCACCACCATGGTGGCATTGAATAGCTGATGCTCAGAACAGCTGGGCTGAACTCACAGGGAGGAAGTGACTGGCTCGGATGAGGCAGGCTGCGTGGTTTTATGTCCTGTCAAGGTAAATGGCTGCTGCAAAAGAAAGGGTGGAAGTTCCATCTTTTCTCTTTCCTCTTGTGTTCCTCTTTCAACATTACAGGAAGGCCACCCTGGGGGTTATGTAAGTGTTTTACATTTGGGGTAAGGGCAGCACTGGGGTTTGAACTCAGAGCCCTGCCCTTGCTAGATCCCTTTACTGGATCGCTTGCTCCATCCTTCTACCCACAGTCCTTTTGCTTTTAGTGAGTTTCAAATAAAGTCTGTGCTTTGGCCCAGGTTGGCCTGGGACTGTGATCCTCCTATCTCCACCACCTGAGTAGCTGGGATTACAAATCATGCCTGGAATACCCTGCTTGCTTTTGAGATGAGGTCTTGCTACTTTCCTTCCAGGCTATATCCTTGGACTTTGACCCTGTCTCCATCTCTCAAGTAACTGGGTTGCAGGCATGTGTATCACACTTAAATTAATGCATTAGAAGAAAAATAAAAATTAGGACACCTTTCTGCCTGTTAGAAAATAATCACATTTTTAAGCATTTCTATCCGGCCATTCTTTCTGTTTGCTGGTCTTCTCCCTCGGTGTCACTCCTGTTTCTCAGCTCCTGGCAGGTGCGTGAGCTGTGCATTTTCCTCACAGAGGGCACAGGATCTAGGTTTTCTTGTCTCTACAGTGATTCAACTGCCTCTCCCATCTTTCATGGGTTTGAGACTTGCTATAGTTCTGGTCTTTACACTGTCAGTAGCTACAACGTGTAGGCCAACAAGACATGAAATCTCTTTTAAATGGAAGATTTTGAATGTGCCCAGAGATATCACAGCTGCTAGGGATCCACCCTCTGCCCCAGCTTCCAATCCATCCTTCAAAAATCCCCCGTCTGAAAGAAACATCATCATTCAATCTGCCTACGCGCATTTGTCATCTCCAGACGGATCCCCTTTATCTCACCGCGCAACAATTGTGGAAGTTCTTACATTCATTCTAGAGCCTCTGAATCTGAGAACAAGTTTGTAATGTTTATGTCTGGGTGACAGATTTCCTCCTGCATTTCCAAGGCTTGTTCTCTAAGACAGAGTTTGAGTGATGGTTTCAGGGAGTCACGATTATAAACCCATGTTTTAAAAAATGTGTTACCCAGAGTGACACAACGAAGCTCATGCACCACATGTATCTCTGTTTATTCATTGTTCAAAGCTTAGACCCTCCACCAAACTGGTAATAAAACAACAACAACAAATAGATCCCTGTCAGTGCCACAATCTGCCATTTAAAATAACAAAAAGCAAAAGTCCTGTTTAGGCTGATGGCATGGAGATGAGATAATTCCACTCCAATTCTCTGTAATGGAGCCAGCTGGGTGCTGAGAGGGAGCCAGGAGTAGGCTCAAGGTTCTCAAGGAGAGGACCTCTCCATTGACTCTAAAGATCTTCTAGCCAGAGCTCAGACCTTGGGCGCTATTGCTGCAGAAGGAGTGAGGTGAGAAAGCTGTCTCAACATGTCTGCACAGAGAGAGACTGGGTCTTTGGGGAGAGAGGGGGACGGAGGGGAGAGTCGTGTTTTTCCTGCAGAGGGGCCCCCAAGACAGATCAGAGAGTTAGGCCCAGCAGGCCCCAAGGAAGAAATCAAGGACCATGAGAGAAACGCTGCAGAGAGAGGCAGAGATGGTCGAGATGGCACCGTCATTTCCATGGCAAACCCCCCCCCCCCCCCCCGGAAACCAATCTCCACAGATATCTGGTTGCAATGGACCCGGCTGGTTTTACTGGATCTAGGTGGAGAGCCAGTTAAGTGTTTTTCCTCCTCTCAATCCATAAAACCATTCCTCCTCCTCTTGCTCTTCCTCCTCTTCCTCCTCCTCCCCTTCTTCCTCCTCTTCTTCTTCCTCCTCTTCTACTGCTGTAGCATATGAAAAAAAGCACATGGAAGAATGGAGTCGGCTGACTGCCATGTAGATAAAAACGTGACGGTCATTCTGGCTGATTTTGTGGCGGCCACCCTCCAGTGCCTCTGTTTTCTTTGCGAAGCAGTTCAGTTGCTCTTTAGATCTCACTGGTCTTGCCCTCAGCCTTGTTTGTGTTGGAGGCTCTGCTGTGGCAGGGGAAGCACGTTTTGGCCTGAAGAAGTGAGAACACACATCTGGGAAAGTCTCCTGCCAGGGTTTATCTGGAGAGAGCAGAATCTGAGTCCTTCCTCTTTGTACGTGCGTGTGTGTGTGTGTGTGTGTGTGTGTGTGTGTGTGTGCGCGCGTGCACGCGCGTGCATGCGTGCGTGCTTTCACTTGTAGCGGATCTCCAGCTCAATGATCTGGTGTTCATGCTGGTGGAATGATGCAGGTTTGATGAATGATGCTTGCAAATCACAGATATTGAGCTTCATGTAACATCACAAATGTCCCACAGCTCCTGTTCCCCAGCACTGGCCCTGCATTCTGGGGACACAGGGACAGGGCTGGAGAGGAAATGAATGACAGAGGGGAGGGGGGCATTGGGGGGATGGGGAGCGTGATGTCTCCCTGCACTCATTTCCATGGTGCTGTAGTGTGTATGTGCGCGCACCCGCGCATACCAGCCTCATGACTGTGTGCCATGCAGAGCTGCCCCCCCCCACAGAGAACTCAGCCATGGCCCCTCCTTCCTATGCAGCTGACCCATGAGAACATCAATGGCAAAATGGCCAAAGGAGGAGACTCATGGAGGAGGCCTGGTGTCCATGGAGAGCCTGGAGACCAGAGCTCTAAAGTGAGGCCAAGTGCTCCGAGTTCATGTCCATACCCTAAGGGCACAGTGCTCTGAGTTCATACCCATGCCTTAAGGGTACGTTGCTCTGAGTTCAGATCCACATGTTAAGGGAACCCCCTTCTTCCCACCCACCCCTGCTTCCAAAGCGGCTGACAGCTTCCTCGTTCACGTCAGGATCTCCTGTGTCTCTGACTGCTACCCTGGCTGCTGGATTCCCCTCCCATCCCACCACTGTCCACCTGGCAGTCTACCTGCATCCAGCCACCATTGCTTTCACCTCTCCCTGGTCTCCAAGGAGCAGTCAGTCCTGATCAATTCTTACTTCTTCTCCAAGGTAGTTCTTATTGTTTGGGTCTTAAAGGTTTCTAGAAGGGTTCGAGAACCTTCCAAAACGTTACCACCAGTTGAGAACCAAGCTGTTGTGCATCGGCCTTGTGAGGGACACTTCATATACGTAAACCAGAACCATTACAGATGTTTCTATAGGCTGTGGATCGGCCCAAGGACTTGCAGAAAACTCACAATGCCTGGAGATCTTTCCATTAGAAATGTATTATCTCTGGCTTGGGCTCAGGGGTCTAGATTCAGCATGGCCACAGCCATCTGGGTTTCCAGCATCTCATGGTGTCAGGAAGCAGCTGAGAAACTCCTCAGCTTTCAAACAGGAACCCTTCTTATGCAATAAGGACTTGTTTTCTGCCCCTGCCAGCTTGGACTATAATTCTCCTATTTATGCTTTCCACCAAAGCAGGAATGGCCAGTATGTGCCACAATACACAATGTGTTCTGCTGAGGTGAGGTCTCACTAAGCTCATCAGGTCTGGGGTTCCCTACTTGTAACATCATAGCAAAGCTGGAAATGCTTCAGATTTCGGAGCTGCGTACAGGCTGGCACACGTGTGTGTGTGTGTGTGTGTGTGTGTGTGTGTGTGTGTGTGTGGTTATTTGGGAGATCTTTCTCCCTGTTCTGGGTGAGGTGTGATTGATGGGGTCCCCATCAGCACACATCTCATTCCCACTCGGGACAATTTACCAGGGAGCTCTTGCTGTCGAGATCTAGTTGAGAAACCCTTGGCTTCCGGTTTCCATGGAGACAGCTCCCGGTCTGGCAGTGGAGGGCGGCCCTTGCCGACCACCCTGGTGAGGCTGTCCATCTGGGTCCTTCATCAAGCTGCCACGGACAATTTTCCCACTCATTTACTGGAAGTTAACATTCCAGTATGGCAGGATGATGTGGTGAGATCACACTTGCGCTTAGAGACTATAATTTACAAAAGGTTGCTACCCTTGGCCATAAGACTCCAGACTCAGGACAGCAGCGCCAACCCTTAATCCCAGCAGCAGAAAGAGTCAGGGTACACTGGATTCGTGTCCTGGCTCTCACTCACCCTGAAGATTTGACCCTGTTGTGTCTGCCATTGGAGCATTCACTCCCTGCAGGGCCTGGTTTCCAGCTCTGTTTCCTTCCAGCTACTCAGGAGGCTGAGATCTGAGGATTGTGGATCAAAGCCAGACCAGGCAAGGAAAGTCTGTGGGACTCTTGCCCAATAAACTACCAGAAAACTGGAAGTGGCACTGCAGCTCAAGTGGTAGAGCACTTGTCTTGAGCTGAAGAGCTGAGGAACAGCGCCCAGGCCCAGAGTTCAAGCCCCTCAATCAACACACACACACACACACACACACACACACACACACACACATAAAGGAGTCTCCTGACAGTCAGCTGAGGCCACTGGGCAAACTGAACAGAATCAGAGATGGGCAGCTCCAGTTCCCTTTTCTTTTTTTCTGGCCATGGAGCTCTTGCATTCCAGAGGCTGTTCAACCTAGACTGGAATTACAGCCCCATGCTGCTCTGCTTCCTGTAAGCCCAGCCTAGGTAGGCATCCAGGCCCAGCTGGTTAAGAGAATGTGTTAGATTTAAGAGCAGCTAGGGGGAAACGGGAGAGAAATTCGTGTTTTTCCAGGTCTGATTCACAGATATCCACATGAATTCTATTAATTGTATGAACATCTGTGAAAGAAATAAACTGGCTCTTTTTTTAAAAAAAAGAGAACCTGCTGAGGGATGTTTTTAACTGTAGAGAGGACAGCTTTGATTTATATGCAATTTATGAACACACAGGCAAGGTATATATCTCAAGTACAACTGAAATCTGGCAGGTGGTGGTACAAGAAATCATCTTACACCCAAATGAAGTCCTTTTGTTTTCTGAAAAGAAGCTTTGTCATGCACCAGGCTTTGGGTTTCCAACTGTCTGGGCTCTGTGAACATTTCACGCTGGGTAACTGGACGTTTACATCTGACTTTTCATTCTCACATCATTCCCAGAGCTTTCTCTACCGCCAAGGAAATGAGATTTCTTGGTGTTTTACTTAACACCCAGTCCAAGGAATGTTCACTGAATCAGGAAAAGAAATCAATATTTTTTTTGTCTACATCATGTCAATTAAATAATCAGCACGTAATTGAACAAGGATCTAAGTGATGGTTTTATTTCAGCTAATGAGACAGGTATTATTTAAAATAAAAAGTCTGGGTGTAGGGGCCAAAGCCTGCAATCCTTGCTGCTTTGGAGTGGCAGTGGAGATCACTGTTTGAGGCCAGCTAGGACATTAGCGCTTAGCCCATAGCTGGAAGACCGTACACAACTGCCATTCCAAAGATGGCGGCACACAATAACCAAGTACAGTCAAGCACCAGGCAGGGACATCCATGAGAGTCATCTCCAATTAATCATCCAAAAGCTGGCAGTGGAGCTGTCACTCAAGCAGTAGAGCACCAGTCTTGAGGAAAAAAGGTAAAGGACAGCACCCAAGCCCCGAGTTCAAGACCCAGTGTCACCACATACACACAAAAAAAGAACAGTTCTTAGCTACTAGACGAAGCCAGATAACCAAATTGAGAGCAGAGATTAACCAATTAGAAAATCAGAAAACCATAACCAAAATAAACCAAACAAAAAGCTGGTTCTTTGAAAAAATAAACAAAATTGATGGCCCGTTGGCAAGATTAATTAAAAAAAGAAGAGAGGAAACCCATATTAATAGGATTAGGGATGCCACGGGAAACATCACAACACGTACCCAAGATATCCAAACAATTCTAACAGACTACTTTCAAAAGCTATACTCTCTAAAGGAAGAAAATCTGGCGGAAATGGATGCATTTTTAGAGAAATACAAGTTACCCAAACTGAGCAAAGAAGAAGTTAACCAATTAAATAAGCCAATATCCTATAATGAGATACAGGAAGCTATCAAAAGTCTTCCAACAAAAAAAAGCCCAGGACCAGATGGATTCACAGCAGAATTCTATAAGACCTTTAAAGAAGAACTAATACCCATACTCCTCAAGCTCTTCAGAGAAACAGAGAAGGAGGGAGCTATCCCAAACTCATTCTACGAAGCCAATATCACACTCATCCCCAAACCAGGCAAAGACCCAACCAAAAAGGAGAATTACAGGCCAATCTCCTTGATGAACACAGATGCAAAGATCCTTAACAAGATTCTAGCTAACAGAATCCAGAAACACATAAAAAAAATAATACACTATGATCAGGTAGGCTTCATCCCAGAGACACAGGGATGGTTTAACATACGTAAGTCAATAAATGTAATCCAGCATATCAACAGAGCCAAGGTCAAGAATCACATGATTATCGCCACAGATGCAGAAAAGGCCTTTGATAAAATTCAACATTCATTCATGCTAAAAGCTCTGGAGAAAATAGGAATAGAAGGAACATTTCTAAAAACAATAAAAGCCATTTATGACAGACCAATAGCCAATATTATACTTAATGGGGAAAAGCTACAACCAATCCTCCTAAAAACAGGAACAAGGCAAGGATGTCCACTGTCTCCACTCCTCTTCAACATAGTCCTAGAACCCTTAGCCAGGGCAATAAGGCAAGAAAAAGACATTAAAGGGATCCGCATAGGGAAAGAAGAAGTGAAACTATCCCTTTTTGCAGACGACATGATACTATACCTCCACGATCCCAAAAACTCCATCCCCAAACTTTTAGAAATCATAAGTCACTTCGGCAAAATAGCAGGATACAAAATAAACCCACAAAAATCAGTTGCCTTCCTATACACTGATAACGCACAGGAAGAGAGGGAAATAAAGGGAGCAACCCCATTCACAATAACCTCCCAAAAAATAAAATATTTAGGAATTAACCTAACCAAAGATGTAAAAGAACTATTTAATGAGAACTATAAAAAGTTAAAGAAAGAAATTGCAGAAGACACTAGGAAATGGAAAGACCTCCCATGCTCCTGGATAGGCCGACTTAATATAGTAAAGATGGTGATACTTCCAAAATTAATATACAAATTCAATGCAATTCCTATTAAAATCCCAATGACGTACATCACTGAAATACAGAAAACAGTCCAAAAATTTATATGGAACAACAAAAGACCTAGAATAGCCAAAACAATTCTAGGGGATAAAGACAATATGGGAGGGCTATCCATGCCGAACTTCAAACTCTACTACAGAGCTATAATCACAAAGACAGCATGGTACTGGCACAAAAACAGACCCGAAGACCAATGGAACAGAATAGAAGATCCAGATATAAATCCACAGGCCTACAGCCAGCTGATATTCGACAAAGGAGCCAAAGACATACAATGGAAGAAACACAGCCTCTTCAACCGCTGGTGCTGGGAAAACTGGGCAGCCACATGCAGAAAACTAAAAGTGGACCCCAGCCTATCACCATGCACCAACATCAACTCAAAATGGATTAAAGACCTTAACATTAAACCTGAATCTCTGAAACTACTGCAGGACAGAGTAGGAGAGACACTTGAACTAATAGGCACAGGAAGGAACTTCCTGAACAGAGTCCCAGGGTCACAACAAGTTGGAGAGAGACTCGACAAATGGGACTACCTTAAAATAAAAAGCTTCTGCACAGCTAAATCTATCGCAACTAAGCTAGAAAGACAACCAACTAATTGGGAAAAAATATTTACCAGCAATATATCAGACAAGGGGTTAACATCCTGTATATACAGGGAACTCAAGAAACTAATCCCTCCCAAACCTAACAAACCAATTACTAAATGGGCAAGGGAACTAAAGAGGGACTTCTCAAATGAAGAAATAAAAATGGCAAAGAAACACATGAGGAAATGTTCATCATCCCTGGTGGTGAAGGAAATGCAAATAAAGACAACCCTGAGATACCACCTTACCCCAGTCAGAATGTCCCACATCCACAAATCAGCCAACGACAAATGCTGGAGGGGATGTGGAGAAAGAGGAACCCTATTACACTGCTGGTGGGAATGTACACTTATACAACCACTTTGGAAAGCAGTCTGGAGGGTCCTTAGAAAGCTAAAGATTGACCTCCCTTACGACCCAGTCATACCACTTCTAGGCATCTACCCTGAACAACAGGAACCAATATACAAGGACACGTGCACCTCCATGTTTATTGCAGCACTGTTCGCAATAGCTAGGATATGGAAACAACCTAGGTGCCCCACCACAGATGAATGGATCCAAAAATTGTGGTATCTATACACAATGGAATATTATGCAGCCATTAGAAATGACAAAATAATGGCATTTGCAGGGAAATGGATGGAGCTAGAAGGAATCATGTTGAGCGAGGTAAGCCAAGAACGAAGAGACAAACGGTACATGGTCTCCCTCATAAGTGGATGCTAAATCCAAAAGGTTAGTGATACGACAAAACTAACAGGACTTAAGAAACAAAGAACTCCCGCTCATCTGGTTGAACCACTACTAAATATCCTCATGCTGCTGATCACAAATATGGTATATAACATGTGAACACTGTTATATATTACAGACTGTGGTAGACAATTTGCTCCAGGGAAGTTAGAATGAACTTGTGACTTTGAAATTATGTAATCATTTAATCACAATCAAAAAAAAAAAAAAAAAAAAAAAAAGAACCTCGGGGAAGGGAGGGAGGGAGGGGATGGTAGGGGGAAAACAATGGAGGGGGTAACAATGTTCAAGAGGAAGTGTACTCATAACCTCACTCATGTAACTGTGACCCTCTGTATAGTAGCTTTACAATAAAAAAAAAAAAAAAAAGAACAGTTCTTTATTTTATTTCTCCTTTTATTTCATTTTTTAATTATCTTTAAGTAATTGTGCAGAGGGGGTTCAATTGAGCATGTTAGTTTATGAGTACAATGCACCTCAATCAACGTCACCCCTTCGGCGGCTTGCCTCCCAAAAATGGTTCTTCTGTCTTCAGTGAGTTCAAGGGATGGTGGGATCTCCCCTGCGGGGATGAAGGGAGGCCCTGTTATTCGGGCCACGGGACCCTGGAAGAGAACTCATGCCCACGCCTAGGTCCAGGTTGAGTAGATGCACTGTGGCAGGACCACTTTGTCTACAGAAGGCTGCAGACTGTGGCTGCTGCGTGAGGCCAGGGCTGAGCCTCAGGCACTCAGGATCTGCCAGCCAGAAGTCTGCACACACAACAGGACCAGAAGGACACGCCACCTCCTCTGACCCCTTCTTTCAGACACTGGGGTGTCAGTCTGGGTTGTCCCCAGACAGGAAAAAAATACACCCATGATGGATTATAAATATCCCCTCAGTATGTGAAAAACTTGCAAACTGCCTAGATGCTAACAACGTAGAGTGCTGGGAGAGCTTTCTAGAATATCGTCGTGCAGACTATATGCTGGTTGCCTCCGATGCCGACGTCCAGCAGGGTTCATCACAGGTGTGGTGGCTCCTCCTTGAGAAAAATTGTGACACAAGAAACATGGACAGCTGTCTCCAGAGACTTCAGTGTGATTTTGTCTTCCCAGGTGAACTGCCCGGGCCAGGTGGGCTGGTGCCCTTGCTGCTGGCCCAGCCCCTCTGCCTGGAAAGCTAAACCACATGGTGGTAGCTCTGAGGGCACCAGGCCTCTGTGCCCTGTGCATCTCGTTCTACACCGTTGGATACAGGTTGTGCCTCTGAATGACACAGCCCCAACACTCAGATTAAAGCTCTTGACTTCCAATCCAGTACCCAAAATGATTATTATTTGGGGGTTCTAAGAAATTGGCTCCCAATTCTGACTTCTGGATTCAGGCCTGAGACTTCATTGTCAGGCCGTACCATGAAGTACTGTTCAATGCATTTTTTTTGTGTGTGTTCAATGCATTTTAAATAAATGAAAAAGTGGCTGGGGGAGGCTGGCTGAGATCTGAGGATAACAGTTCAAAGCCAGTCCAGGCAAGAACATCCGTAAGACTCATCTCCAATTAACCACCAGAAAACTGGAAGTGGCACTGTGGCTGAAGTGGTAGAGCACTTGCCTTGAGCTGAAGAGCTCAGAGACAGTGCCCAGGCCCAGAGTTCAAACCCCATGACCAAAAAAGAAAGAAAGAAAGAAAGAAAGAAAGAAAGAAAGAAAGAAAGAAAGAAAGAAAGAAAGAAAGGAAGGAAGGAAGGAAGGAAGGAAGGAAGGAAGGAAGGAAGGAAGGAAGGAAGGAAGGAAGGAAGGAAGGAAGGAAGGAAGACAGAAAGAAAGAAAGAAAAGGTAAAAGGAAGGCCAGCTGGAAACTGGGCATTGGGGATTCTGGGATCCCCCTCAGCTCCACTGTCTCTTGCGTGTTCTCTGTGCTAAGAAGGATTGGGTCTTCTGGTCCCTGTTGGTAGATCAGGAAAATTATGAACAGTCAATTGCAACTGTTGCTTCTAATCTAGAAAAACCACTTCTGGTCCTATAGAGGATAAATACCATCACACTCAGAAAAGATGTCCTCTATGGGTCTGTGCCTTTAAAAAAAAATCCCATTTCTCTTCAGAATTTAGAGTCCATTATAGACAAAGGACACATTTCCAAAGTGTACAGTGAGCCGTGGCAAATCAATGGGAAAGAGAGTTAATGATCAATCTCACTTTAGCAAGAGCAGAATTCTTGTCTGTTCCCATCTCCCTGGCATAGAAAGGTGCTCAAAAAAAAAAAAAAAAAAAAAAACTAAAGAAAAAATAAACAGCACAACTAAACCAGGCAGTATATACACATACTTAATGTCACCGACCACAAATTAACAAATGCAAAATAAACTGGAATAAGCCAATACAACTTTTCAAATGTCATCACCATAGATGGTAACAGGCCGCGCTCATGGAGTTGGGAGAGGTACATATCATCTTGTACAATTCTTTGGGGGAAATATTGAAATGTTAAGCATCCCTTCATTTGGCACAGCAACCATCCTGCTCAAAGTCCAGGCTGAAGGAAAGTAATTATTATTCAACCTCTGTGTGTGTGTGTGTGTGTGTGTGTGTGTGACTAAAAAATTATACAAACAAATAAAATGGTTTCGGCAGGGGAGGGGAGAGGCAGTACATTGATAAACCCCTAGCTAATCCCCAAAAAAGGAGGAAAAAGACTTAATAAAATCAGAGATGAAATCAGGACTATTACAACAAACACCAACTAATGAAAGAAGGCACACTCAAATAAACTGGAAAAGTCCAGAAGAGCTGGATGGGTTCCTAGATACCGCTGACCTTCCAAAGCTAAACCAAGAAGTTCTAAGCTCTGAGGATTGTCAACAAGCTGTGAGATGGAGGCAGGAATCAGAGCCTCCTGATGAGGAACCCAGAGCTCAGATGCGGGAGTTGGAAGGGAATGTGTGCACAGGGGCTGGGGACGCTCTGAGCACCGCAGACGGCAAGTGTGTCCTTGGTAAGCGCTCAGAAGTCTTTGTGAGTGGATCCCTTCCTGGCCCCCCTTTATGTTGATTACTGTCATGAGCTCTTCACATGAGTGGGGGCGAGAAGAGCGAGGGGTGGGGATGAGGCTTAGAAGTTGCATTGAGAGCTGGGGGTTGGGGCACCTGCTGGGGAAATGGCTTCTCTGAGCCACTCAGCTCGTTAGAGATGGTGCTACAAAGTAAATGGATGATTCCCCAGCACAAGGAATGGATATGCGGAAGAGAAGCAGGGAGACAGGGAAGAGAGGCGCAACTGCTAGAGAGAGGTCTCATTTATAAGGATGCTGAACACCGAGTAGGGGGGGCCAGAGGGAATGGTGGGGCCTGAGTTGGCAAAGGAGCAGAAATCTTAAAAGTCTGCAGAAGCCTTTGAGAGAGAAAGTGGGTCCTCATCATCCCCCCCACCCCATCCCCACCCCCGTTGCTTGCCAAGCCATTTTGAAATCTGGAGCTAAGGGAAAGGCCACTCTGGCTGGCAGCCCTCTGAGAGCCAGTGCACCGCAGGTGGGAACTGGGGAAGCGTATGCTAGCCAGGTTGGAGCATGTGGAATGGGACAGGCATTGGCCCCAACAGCTCCGCTCCGAGTGGGGCAGTGAGGAGCTCCAGAGCCTTGGAAGCAGAGCCATCTATTGATCTCTTGATTTTTCTGCTCCAAAACCAAGTAAGGTCAGGTCTGGCCAAGCTTGTTATCAGGAAGAGCTCCACCTTGAAGTGATCACTCATGTGCGCATCCCAAGAAAGGGAAAGGGAAAAGGGAAGGAGGGCAAATCAGACAGGGACTGAGACAGACAGATGGACACAGACAGACAGCAATGACAGACACAGAGAGAGAATCAGCCATTTTCACAGTGAACAGCTAACGGCTGGAGTCATTCTGTGTGAGGCTCCGGTGATCCTTTCAGCTGCCTAGTGAATGGACAAGACTATTTTGTGGAGAGAACTTCGCCTCCATTTTTCAATCAGAAAGGCATCTGTGAAAGTGGCCTCTTGGAAATCTCCAAGAGGAACTTTGGTCTCTACAGAGAGTCAAATAAGCCTGCTCCATCCTAGGCCCTTCTGATTGATGACTCTTCTCTGCCAGGAAGGGTCTAGATGTTTCTTTAGGACATCAGGATATGAGAAGGAGTTTGGAGAGTCTTCGAGGGCCACCCGGATGAGGCAGGCATCCAACTGGGACCCCTCATCCCTGCCGCTCCGCTGTGCTAGCTCAGATCCTCTGGCGCTCACCAGTGGCTCCCATCTATGATTCTTTCTGGCTGAATCTCCCATGTCCCTCACTTTTCTCACTGCTGTGAACAAATGCATGACACAAACAACTTAGAGTGAGGGATCTGGGCTCCTGGGGAGCCCCCCTGGCTCTGGGCCTATGACAGCATCAGGAAAGGAAGAGGCCTCTCACCACACGGCAGACAGGAAGGAGATCAAGTCATACCCAGAAGCGGCCAGGACAAGAGTCAGCTCCCAGGGACACACTTCCTCCAGTTAGACCCCACCTCCCACCTCTGAATACTCCCTTCAAATTGAACCCTCGAACCACCAGTGGATTAAACCATCGATTCAATCAAGACCCTGATGATCCAATTACCTCTGGAAAGACCACGCAGACACGTTGGAAGTCTCATCTCCTAGGTGTCTCTCTGTCCACCAAAAGGAGCCAGCCCACCTTGCCTGCCCGGCTAGCTACATCTAAGCTCCTAAGTTGCCTACGCTGCTGTGTTTGCAGATGCTTGGTGTTGGGGATCTGGGAGGAGCGAGGCTGGATCCTCATAACAGACCTCATTGGGTCTCCTCTCCTGCCAGGTCACTCAGTCTTGAGCTCCATTAAATATTATTCTAAGGATCCATCATATTCTATTCCGCAGATGTGCTGTGTGTGATGTGCCCAGTTATTCTCTCCTGGCAGACACCGTGGTATTTGATCACCTGAGGGTCACAAGCACAGCTTCAGTGGACTTAGGGAAGGCCTGGGGTGCTGCCCGCCCCCATCTGGTCTTCCCCGTGTCAGTGCTGGCTGCTCTTCCTGAACGCCAGATCACAAGGGAAAGATTTCCAAAGTATTTCAGGACCCAAAATAGACAAAAGCGGTTGCCAACTCTGGCAGCTCGCACACAGCATCAGAAGACCAGACAAGCGGCGTCCTTGGAACAAATAACATTTGCTGTCAGTAACTGTCTCGAGCTCAGTACCTTTCTGCAGAGGTTGTGATTGTTCTGGCGTGTTTATCTAAGGACTGGCGGGGATCTTTTTCCCACACGCACAGATTAATAGAGGAATGATATCATGGGTTTTTGTCTACCTTTTAAAAATAACTTAAGCTTAGAGCAAATCTCCCATTAGGGAGGAAATTCTGGTCGGCTTCCCAGAGCGCTACATAATAAATGCTCACCAAAGGGGTGCGTGATTTCCACACTGAGTGGATTTTCTAAAGTGCATATCTGAGGCTGTCTGTCGGAGGGACTATTTGGGCTTAATTGGTCAATTATGGAAAAATCATAGAATTTTATAGCGAGAAGAGCCCTTGTTTGACAGATGAAGAGAGTGGGGTTCTGGGTCACCTGGTTGACTCAGGACAGATAGCAGACAGAGACAGAAATCCACATCCGTGCCTGTGCTATGTGCCTGCTCAGTGCGTCCAGGAGGAGATATGATGCCCGGCCATCCCTTCCCTCCTTAGCAGGGAGGGAGGAGAGGGAAGGTAGCGGCTTCGTGACACCAAGTCTTCAAGCAAGGCCGCTGTGTGTTCCTTGGATTCCTTAGCTGTGAGACAAATGTAATTGTCAGAGACTTAAGAAAGGAAAGGGTGTGATTGTAGCTGCACTGTGGTGTTTTGTCCAGGCTCAGATGGACGCTGAGGCCTTCCACTGCTTCTGGATGGTGACCTTCAAGCCTGAGTCTGCCCTGGGACAAAGACAGGCCCAGAAAGAGAGGATGATGGACGATGGATGGTGAAAATAATCAAAGTACATTGTGTGTATGTGAGTATATGTGTACATGTGTGTATGTGTATGTGTAGGACTGAATGTGTGTGTAATTATCTATCTGTGGTATATAAGTAAACTCCACTAAAAACTGTTTGAAAAGCCAGGCATCGGTAGCTCATGCCTATAATCCTAGCTACTCCAGAGGCTGAAATCTGAGGAGGGCAGTTCAAAGCCAGCCCAGACAGGAAAGTCCATGAGACTCTTATCTCCAATAAACTACTCAGAAAAGGCTGGAACTGGTACTTTGGCTCAAGTGGTAGAGCACCAGCCTTGAACCTGAGGAACTCAGGACCTGGGTGCTCCAGCCCTGAGTTCAAGCCCCAGGACTGACAAACAAATAAACAAAAAGTGCTAAAAAAGGAGGAGAGAAAGAAAGGAGGAAGGTGAAGGAATAGTAATCAATGGGGTAAATTTGTTGGAAATGTATTATATGCACCTATGTAAATATCCCAGTGGCACATCTCTGTGCAATTACTATATGCTAAAATACAAAGATAGGCCCAAAGCCCAAATCCAGCCAAGTCCTCGGCGAAGCCCATGGCCCCTGCGAGAGCTTTACTCCAGACCTGCTTTGCAAGTCTGGTTCTAAGTGGGGAGTTAGGAGTTGCAGTCTTATTTGGCCTAAAAGATACATTGAAGTTCTAACCCCCAGCATGTGGTCTTATTTGGAAATAGAGCCTTTGCTAAGGTGAGTTCGAATGAAGATATTAGGACAGATGGGCAACTATGACTGTTCTTCTTTTTTTTTAAAAAAGGAGACATTTGGACACACACACTCATACAACCCAAAACACAAGAGCTGAGGAGAGCCAGAAGAGAGGGAAATCCCATTCTCAGAAGGAACCTACTGTGTGCAGTTTCCTCACATGGCAGAGAAAAGGGGAGGAAGCACATCCTGCCTCTTCCTACAAGTGAACTGAAGGCCCCTGACCTCGTGACCCCCACAGGAGCCACCACTAAACACCAGCACATCTAGTGTTGGACATAGGAGTCTTCCATGACCCCAGAGGGGAGCAGGAAGAAGCTGGAGAGGCCCAAGTATGGCTCAAGAGCTCTGCCATCTACAGAAGGTGTTATTCGGGCGTTAGTCCCACAGCTCATTCCTCAGTATCTGCAACTGAGAACTGGGATGAAGAAATGCTAAAAGGAAAATGAGCGACTGGGCCCACTTTCTAGAGGGCCTGAGTGCAGAATAGAAGACTGCACTGTGTGTGTGTGTGTTGGGGGGAGGGGGGGGGCGGGGTGAGCCTTCCAGATCACATCATGAATTTTTGCTATATAGTGTGATTCTTACTTACAACTCAATAAATATGTGTACGATCAGCTGCTTAGGATGTATCCCCCACAACTCCACCAAAGGAGAAACCCACAGAAGATGCCCAGAAAACATTTGCTAGATGAGCTATTGGATGGATGGATGGATAGTGGATGGGTGGGTAGACAGATGAATGGATGATGGATCAATGATGAATGGGTGGATGGTAGATGAAAAGAAGGAAAAAAAGAAGGGTGGATTCATCAGTAGATATATGTTTTAATGGATAAATGAATGAATAAATGATAAGATCGATTTGTGCATAGATAGATGAATAGGTGATTGATGGATGGATAAATTATGAATGGATAGATGGACTGATGGAGTATAGATGGTTAGATGAATGGATGGATGAGAGGTAGATCATGGGATTTATCAGTAGGTTGAATTATGAATAGATGGATAGATGGATTTGTATGTGGATGGATGGATGAATGAATGATGGCTGGGTGGGTGATGGCTGGGTGGTAAATGGATAAGCTGGTGGATGACAGATGGATGATGGATGGATGGGTGATAGGTAGATAGATGATGGATGGATAATGGATGGATGGATGGATGGATGGATAGAGGATGGGTGGATGATGGATGACAGATGATGAATACCTATATTACTGAGTTGTCTCCAACCTGACTATTTCTTTAAGACAAGCCTGTATTCTGATATGTCTTAACCTTGACATCCAATTATCTGATCAACTGTAAACCAAAATCACAATGCTGTTCAAGGATCTGCCCCAGGACCCTTCTTCCTACCTCAGAAGCTTTTCTGTCTCCCTCTTAGCTCATCCACACTAGCTTCCACCTTGCTTCCTTCTTTCAGTACTTTGAGGAAAGGGTGTCTTGATTTCTCCACACTTATAAGAACTAATGGCGCTTTGACAACCAGCTCCAAGCTCCTAGCCACTGGTCCATACCCACTGGTCCATGCCCACTGTTCCATACCCTCTGGTCCATGCCCACTTGTCCATACCCACTGCTCCATACCCACTGGTCCATACCCACTGGTCCATACCCACTGGTCCATGCCCACTGTTCCATACCCTCTGGTCCATGCCCACTTGTCCATACCCACTGGTCCATACCCACTGGTCCATGACTACTGGTCCATACCCACTGCTCCATGCCCACTGGTCCATGCCTACTGGTCCATGCCCTCTGGTCCATACCCACTGCTCCATGACTACTGGCCCATACCCACTGCTCCATGACTACTGGCCCATACCCACTGGTCCATACCCATTGGTCCATGCACTGGTCCATACCCCCTGGTCCACGCCCACTGGTCCATGACCACTGGTCCATACACACTGCTCCATACCCACTGCTCCATGACCACTGGTTCATGCCCACTGGCTCCTTCCCATGCTCAGAGTGAACTTGCCCCAGCAAGCATTGCACAACTCCTGACCTCCACAATTGCCTACAGGTCTGTCTTCTGCCAGTTGAAGTGTGTGTCATCAGAGTTGGGGCTGACATGTATAGAAGCATCAGGTGCCTGCCATGGAGTAGGCTCTCAGAACTTATTTATTGGTAAGTAAATGTGTGAGTGAGTGAGTGAGTGGCTCCAGGAGAAGTAGCCTGAGGGGGAGCAAGCATCATTTCAGCCAGAGAGATGGGGCCAGCAGAGCCTGCTCTCCCCGACGGCTTTCAATATCTAGAGGGTAGAAGATAATTAAATGAAAACCATCCATTCAGCTGTTCACCATGACAACTGCTCTTGATTGATGAGCCCTGAGGAATAGCCTGGAAAGATTTCAATCTATCTGAGAGGATCCCTACCAACCAGGGACTTTTTTTTTTTTCTGAGCTGATTTTTCTAAGATCCGTAGATAATGTTGTCACTAAGTTTGACGGAATGACAATTTTCAATTCATCCCACAAGTGCCTCTCGCTCCCGCCTGTCAGTCTGCATGCTGGACGGACGGCACTTGTGCACGGGGCCATGGCCTCTGCTCCCAGCCCTGGCTGTTCCCTCGTCTGCTCTAAGGACAGCTCTCAAAAGGGACAAAGCCAAATGAAGAAGCCCTGGGTCCTAGCAGGATGACATTTGTGACTGAACTGCATAGGGGCACAAGGCTTGGAAAGGCACAATGAGGCATTTGAGGAAATGTGCAGCTTATTATGCACCTGTTGAATACCACGCTCTAGTCTGTATTTTATTGGCTTGGTTAACAGGTGACACCTGATCTCAAAATGCATGGGAATGTTTGTGCTTCTTGGTCTAGCTGGGCACAGCTTTGCTCTCTCCTGCCCTTTATGAGTGAGTGTGTGTGTGTGTGTACACCCATGGGTATGTATGTGTACATGAGCATGTGTGCACACACACACACACACTTTTCATGTCACCTGGAATTTCTACTCTAGCTCATTTTCCTCAAGTTCTGGATCCAAATCAAAGACATACCATATAGAATAAGTATACCAGTATGAGGTCTATCTATCTACCATCACTGTAGCTATCATCTCTCTACATACCTACCTCATCCATCTACCATCTACCTAGCTAGCTACCTACTCATCCATCTGTCCTTACTATATACTATCTAGCTATCATCTAGCTAGCAATCACCTAGCTAATGATCTACCTATCTACCTCACCCACCCAGACATCTATCTTTATCTGTCGTCCATCTGCTATGTTTGTCTGTCCATCCTGTCTGCCATGTCTATCTGTCCATCCATTTAACATTATGCCTGTTCCATCCACCTCTCCATGCTGCACACACATTGACAGAACATTGGCCCACACACTTGTGAAGACTGACAAGCCCCAGGATCTGATATTGTTTTTGAGTTGGAGATTCGGGCAAGTCCAAGGAAGGAGATGACAGAAGAGACTTCCAGCCACCAATCTGAACCTTCCATGCCATCAACAGTCAAAGGGCCACACACCAGAAACAATAGGCCTTGCTCGGTCAAGTGCCTCATCCCAGCCCTCCAACTCTCTGCCCTCCAAGCCTTGCAACCCTTCCTCTTCTCTTCCTTCCCAGGGCCATGGAAGAAAATGATTGCTGCAAATGAATTGCCGTGGCTCGCCCCTGCTGACAGGAAGGAAGCAGGCAGGCGCAGCAGCTCTGTCTCCCACAGCCTGGAACTTCCTTCGGCTGGTGATTAATGGAGTTCTCTCTAGGCCCAAGCAAGCCCCTGGAACAGTAGCTAAATAACAGGCTGAGTTTAAGATGCCTGCTCTTTGAGTTAATAATTTTTTGCAGCCAGAGAAATGGTGTGGTTCTCATGGTAAGCAGGCTCTGCCATTTGGTCTCTAATTTGAACATATCTGGCAGGTGTTCGGCTAATGTGCATAGAGAACAATGCTAGAGAATGTCTGCCTTCTGCTTCACCAGCATGTCTTTGTTGATGAAGCAGGGATGTGATGTCATTTGGTGACACCACGCAGATCCGCCTCATCCAGGGTAAATACATCAAAGAAACGCATTTCAGCAAACATCTTACAGCAGTGCCATGGCCTGAGGTCCTCGCTTCCCAGCTTGCTGGTGATCCTTGAACAATTCTCTAAAACTAGATATCTATGGGCTGGTGAAGCCCCCGATATCTCAAGTAGCCATGACCCTGTGGCAGTCATCCTGCAGCCCAGGGGAAGAGGGCACTCCTGCACTCCTCTGCAGGTAACAGCTGGGAGAAGAATTGCCTTCCGACATATTGGATAAAGGGGTAGGGCAGAGAGGACCAAGTTTACTCTAGAACTAGATAGACCCAAAAAGAAAGAAAGAGAAGCTGGTGACTCATGCCTGTAATCCTGGCCACTCAGGAGGCTGAGATCTGAGAATCATAGTTCAAAATCAAGCCCAGGCAGGAAAGTCTGTGAGACTTTTTTCTCCAATGGACCCCCAGAAAATCAAAAGTGGTGCTGTGGCTCAAAGCACTAGAATGCTAGCCTTGAGCAAAAGAGCTCAGGGACAGCTCTCAGACTCTGAATTCAAGCCCACACAGGAAGGAAGGAAGGAAGGAAGGAAGGAAGGAAGGAAGGAAGGAAGGAAGGAAGGAAGGAAGGAAGGAAGGAAGGAAGGAAGGAAGGAGGGAAGGAGGGAAGGAAGGAAGGAGGGAAGGAGGGAGGGAGGGAGGGAGGGAGGGAGGGAGGGAGGGAGGGAGGGAGGGAGGGAGGGAGGGAACTAGATAGACCAAAATCCACTTATGAAAGAGTTGATTGCCAACCTCAGATGTCGGAAATGGACTGCTCAGCCCTTTGGGGTAAGCTAGTCATGAGCTTCAGGAGGTGAGCCCTGCAGATAAGCTCTTCACCGTGCAAGCCAGGCACTTTTCCACATTGGATAGCATGCTTCGTTGCAAGTTTCAGTTCAGACCTATGAAGCACTGACCCTGAAGATGGCCTTTCTGAACGCTAAGTTCCGCTTGTAGCGGATCTCGGAATAACATCATCGATCATCACAAGCTCTGTGAGGCTCTATAGCCAGAAATAAAGCTCTGGACCCCACTTTGCACTCTCAAAATTAACGACCCACCTGCCTGCTCCCGGTTCCCACACTCGCTCCCATGGACGTCTGGGCTGGTTGGGCTGGAGCTGCCACATGGCTCAATCGGATCTTTGGCGGATGGCGTTGGTGATAGTTTCCGTGTCCTTAGAGTTGCTAAGCTAGCAGTTTAATTTATCCTAATTCCAAACCTAATTGTCTTGCACTGCTGGGTAATTAAATGTTCAAAGGAGTGATAAATTAGGCAGGTTGATCATTACAACACAAGTAATTAGCTGGTTGATCTGAAGCCAGCCAGGTTTCTAGGCCAAGGCCCAGGTGGGGTGGGGGGGTGGTTCAGGGCAGGCAGGGATGAGGCTTTTTATCTTGCATTGGTCTGATGTAAAGAAGGTCCCATGTGAGGCTTCCAGCCTGTCACCCAGCTTGGTAGGGGTCATGTCTTTCCAGGTCAGAGATTTGCTCTGGTCAGAGATTTGAAGTGTACAGAATTCCCTGTGGATGGACCACTGTCCATTGATATGTGCGTGTCCTGGACAGGCAGGGTAAGGCAGGGACTCTACTAGTGGCGTGTGTGACAGCTGACGGCGTTGAGTCTGAAAATTGGAAGCAGGTTTTGGACAAGGGCTGAGTCAAAGCTTTGAGGACAACCCAACAGGTTTGGCCTAGGCTTTCCGAATCTCAGCAAGCATTTGCTAAAAATAACAAGACTAGAGTTGAAAGAGAGAAAACCCCAGACTGAAATGGTCTGAAATACACCCAGAAGGCAAGGCTGGAGGTAGACTGATATGGTTTTGAAGAGGCTGAGATGACCTCCAGGATCATTCCAACCCAGTATGCTGAGACAAAAATTGTTTTTCTTTTTCTGTGTGTGTGTGTGTGTGTTCAGTAATGAAGAACTTGGTAAAGGGGTGACTGGGTGCCCTCTGTAATACACTCTGCAGGATGGGCTGCCTTGGCTATTAGCAAGAACCTCAGTCTGGCATGGTGGTGCACGCCTGTAATCCCATCTCCTTGGAATTTGGAGACAGGAGGATCACAAGGTTGTGGCCAGCCTGGACAAAATTAATACTGAGCTCCTGTCTCAAAAATAATAATATAATTAATAATAACAAAAACAACATAAAAGGCTATGATTGTATTTAAAATGGTAGAGTGCTTGCTTAGTTTGCACAAGGCCTTGACTTCTGGAGCCCTGTAGACAAGAAAATCCCTTAGAGATGTAGCGTGGTATTGTGCTGAACCCATGGACAACCACATTAGCTCATCCACACACTATTTGTAATACCTAACACAATGCAAATGCTATTTAAATGTTGTTTGCAATTATATCGTAATAGCTGTATTTAGGTAAGAAGGACAAGAAACAAACCCTAGCAAATGTTTGCCATACATGGTCACAGGCAATTTCTTCCATGAATTTTTCCCACTTGCAGTCTGTTGAATCTTCAAAAGCCTGTAAAAACCTACGAAAGAACCTAGCGAGGGGCATTTGTGAATCACAAAGGGGAGTGGGCTGGAGGGAATGAATCAAACGTGGCTGATGCTCTTGGACCACCAGAAGGCTGCTGCCCTGGAACAGAGCCTGAGTTAGAGCTCGGCCACATGGCTCAGGGACTTGCTCAGGAAGAGCAAGTGTGCTTAGTGGTAGCAGAGGTGAGGTCACTACCCCAGAGGGATGTGCTGACAGCATCTTCCCAGTCAGAACACCTCTTACACCCTGCTCTAGGCCCTGTCTCTAGTCTCTCTTCCCATGATGCACTTCTCCCTCTTCATCTGTCATCATCCCACAATGCACTTCTCCTTCATCAAGGCTGTCATCCATCCCACAATGGACTTCTCTGTCTTTATAGCTGTCATCATCCCACAATGCATTTCTACAGCTTCACGGCTATCATCATCCCGCAGTGCACTTCTCTGTCTTCAGACCTGTCATCATCTTTGGTGGCACCCAGCTGTGGGCTTGGCTTCCGCCCCACTTCACCCTGGGGGGGGGCGCTCACTTGGACTGGAAAGAGCTCAGGGTTCAACAATCATAGGGATTGGAAGGGCTCAAACCATCCAGGCTGCTCTTTGGAGCCACCCCTGATCTTTTCTGCTGATCTTCTGCAGACCTTGTGGGAGGCCCTCATGGAAAGGTCTTTGTTGATTTCTGGGAGCCAGGAGGATGCAGACCACAGAGAAGCCTTCTGGGAGGACAGATCTAGCTTCTGAGCCCTCTAATGAGCTGGTCTGAGTGCCTTTCTCCTCTCTCAGACCCCCAAGAGGCTCCTCTAACTCCCAAAGAAACCCAGCCCCTCACTTGCCACCATGGGCAGATAGATCTCAATAATGCCTCTGGGAAGACTGAAATATTTAACATCCTGGAGACCATTTCTTCCCTTGGTGGTTTGTCTGAAACCCACAAGACATAGAAGCCCATCTGGAATGTTCCACAATGCTGAGACGTCCATGTGGCATGGCTGGATGGGAACATACCTTGTTCCCTCTCCTTCCCTGCCTCCAGGTCCTGGCTGGGAAAACATTGCAGGGGGGTTTCTGCAAAGCTAGTCCATATCAGAGCACCTGGAAGAATGTTCTAGAAACTAAGCCAAAAGGAAAATGTTTGAAGTTTCCCAATACCACCATAGTGGTTACCAGATTCCAGCGTGAGCTTTAGAAAGGGTTTCAAACCATAGCAAACATGAGATAAAGGTGTGAACTGATTCTTGTTGTCACCTGCAGACACGGGCATCACTGATCATCAGGAAACTTGGTGGCCAATCGGTGAACTCATCCAGAACTGAAGATTTACTTTCCATTGTCTTGCTGGCACTGGGTTTGAACCCGGGGCCTTGAGCTAGCTTGGCTTCCTTGCTTAGCCAGCATTCTTCCACTTGACCCATGCCTCCAGCAAATACTTTGGGCTGGTTATTTTGGAGATGTACTGCTGTGGACATTAATGCCCAGGCTAGCTTTGAAACAAGATCCTCTGGATCTCAGCCTTCTGTGTAGTTTGAGATCAACGTGTCTGCCACCCTGCCCAGCTATGAGATGAGGCAGGATCTCATGAACTTTTCTGCCTGGTTTGCCATCCAATGATGATCCTCACAGTGTCATCCTTCTCAGAAGCTGGGACTACAGGTGTGAGCCACTGGTGCCTGGCAGGATCCCTACTTGAGTTAATGCCTTCTTGAACCAAGCATTTCTTCCTATGCAGGAAAAAAAATGGGGGGTGTGGAATCAAAGTTGAAGGCAGGAGAGAAGGAAGAGAAATAGGGAAGATGGCCAATGAATGCCAAGCCCTATCTAAAGCCCGATCAACTGAACCTACACATGAAAAATAGAGAAAAACAAGCCTTTGACAGGAGGACTAATGGACAGCTAGGACCTCTGGCCACATTTTGCAAATGCTATTTGCCAAACCTGAACCTTAGAACGCAGCAGCAGCCCAACCTCTTCCCCAACAGCTGAGAACTTTGAAACGAGCATCCCAAGAGAACAGGGTGGCAGACATGTGGCCTTCAATCACTCATTCTATCTTTTCTGTTTGGCATAAAGGCCATAGGAATTTGTTCCCTCATAACTGTGTAGGCTAGAAGTCCAAAATCAAGATGGCAGCAGGGCAAGTCCCTAGAGAAAGCTGTGAGGGGAGAGGGTCTGAGCCTCCTCTCCTCCTTTCTGCTGGTGTTGGCAGGTATAGAGGCGTCCGTTTGCATCTGCCTCAGTCCCGTGTGGCAAGTGGGCGTTAAACTCTGGGTTTCTCCGGGCCCTTCCTGCCTCCTCTCCTCAACAGTCTATTCCCAGACAAGATCACGAAGGCCCCATGCCCTCCCCTCAATGGGAAGTTTATTTGCCTGGTATCTAGCCACTTCCCTGAGCTCCGTTCTCAAGGACAGAGGTATCACTGACTCCCTAGGTATGGGCGCCTACCTCTTTCCTCCATGAATCGTGCCTCACAGTGGCAATGCCAAGTGTCATTCTAGAACCTTCTAGAAGGAGGATCTGTGCACACTGGGCCATTGGATGGGCTGCCACCCGCAGAGGGCTGGCTCCACAGGCTGCACGTCTGGAAAGAATATGTCGGGGCTCAGCCCCTTGTGAAGTGGTGCTGAAGCTGAGCACTCCTACTGAGACGTGAACAGTTAGGAGCGGTGGGGTGGGTAGGAGGTGGGGTGGGTAGGAAGCTCTGCCTCCCTCCCCCTGAAGAGTTCATGTCCATGTAGCCACTCCGTGCTCCTGAGAAGAGGCCACAACTCTTCACCTCGGAGGCCTGAGCCACACTGGACCGGTGTTCTTGTTCTCCACAACTCTTCCAAACCATTGATGGAGGCAAGAATGAAGAGATGGTCATGGGGTGGGAAAGAGGCAGTCCATGGGGAAGCAGGGAAGAGGGGGTATGTTACACAAGCAGCCCGCATCCCTGGCTCACCCCTGCCCATATCTGCAGACTTGCCTAGCCAGTTACACAGCCCCCCCACCCCCCACCTTCTGCACTGTTCCCCTCCCCCCTCCCTCTCACCCACCCGGAGGCCTGTCACCCCAGAATCCAGAGCTGAATGTGTATTTGTTTATCTGCACGCTTTCTTGTGTGAAAACTTCAGTATCCACAGGCAGACGTGTCTCCTTCTCCTTTAACTACATTCCAGAAGGGTTGACCGGCCTTGTTTGATTGTCATTATTTTTTCCAACAGCCTATAATTACGATCTTGATTTCTCCAGTGACTCAAAAAACATATTGCAGTTTTTGTTTTAATGTCTAAGCAAGTGGGTATTTTAAGCATTTATAATTACCATTATTATTTTGCTTTGTGATCAGAAAATATGAAACCCACAATTTTGGTTCTCTGAGGTTTATTAAGTTTTCCTCAAGGCCTCGTACAGAGCCAACTCCTTCCTGTTAAGAAAATGAATTCTCTAGGTCAAAAGAAAAAAGTTTAAAGATGCCTAAAGACAGAGAGATTGATAGGAGATAATCTGATCTTATTTTACTCTATGAATATTTATCAAACACAAAGATGTTGACTTTTATGATTCTAGTTCACTTTCCTTCTCCTTTCTTTTTTGGAAGTACTAGATTTGAATTCAGGGCCTCATGCTTGGGAGGCAGGTGCTCTACCACTTGAGCCACACCCCTAGCCTTTTTTCTTGCTTTCTTATTTTCCAGGTAAAGTTTCATGACTGCAATCCTCCTACTGCAGCCTGCAGTGTGGCTGTAATGACAGATGCACACCGCTACACCAAGCTTACTAATTGAGATGAGGTCTCTCTAAATCTTTGCCCAGGCTAGCCTTGAACCTCCATCTTCCCAATCTGTGCCTCCTGAGTAGCTGGGATTAAAGGCATAAGCCACCCCTCTTTGACTCTTTTTTTTTCTCTTTATAGTAGCCATAATTTTTATATATTTGAAGCTACTAAGTATTATACTTACTACTAAGATACAATGTCTCTTTATATTAGAAACTGTATTTTTTTCTTTTTTTATTGTGAAAATACCTACAGAGAGGTTACAATTACATGAGCAAGGTAATGAGTACATTTCTTATCAAGCATTGTTGCCTCCTCCTTGAAACTGTATTTGGTTTTGAACTAGCTTTTCAAGCATTTTATACTTATTATCAAAATGATCTCTCTTTTTTCTGTTTAATCATTTAATGATTTGAAGCCTCCTGTTTCCATGCCTTTTTTAGTGAGCTTCCTTTCTTTTTGAATTTTTTTTATTTTTTGTTTATGTGGTACCAAGGAATCAAACCCAGGGCCTCATGTATGTTAGGCAAGCACTCTACCACTGAGCCACCTTCCCAGCCACCCTAGGCCTTTTGATGTTGAGTTCTGCTATTTCAAATTGGAGTCCTTACTGATTTTCATCTTTTCTTTCTGTTCTTGTTTTGTGTTTTTCATTTTCTCCACAATTCCCCCTCTAGCTTGGCTCATCCTTTCAGAGGTGGGTTGAGAACAGAGATGGTAATAAAACACCATCTTGTCTTTCCTGGGAAGGTAGAAAGCCCTGCTCCAGAACATTCTCTCCTCTCACCACCACTGTGACTAATGTGCTCTTTAATATATATATATATATATATATATATATATATATTTTTTTTTTTTTTTTTTTTTTTTTTTTTTTTTTGGTCAGTTGTGGGGCTTGAACTCTGGGCCTGAGCGCTGTCCCTCAGCTCTTCAGCTCAAGGCTAGCGCTCTACCACTTGAGCCACAGCGCCACTTCCAGTTTTCTGGTGGTTTATTGGCAATAAGAGTTTCACGGACTTTCCTGCCCGGGCTGGCTTTGAACCGCAATCCTCAGATCTCAGCCTCCTGAGTAGCTAGGATTACAGGCATGAGCCACCGGTGCCCAGTCTTTTTTAATATTTTATGGAGGACAAGAACGGGCATTTGTCTCTGCTTCGGATGGAATTGGGCGGGGCAGATGACATCTTTCTTTGGCGTCTAGGAAGGGGGTGGGGAGCTGGCTCTGGTTTCTGACTAGGGCGCCCAGGCCCTGTGGTGGAGACCTGCACACCTGTCCTGCTTCGGAAAGAGAATCCTGGCCGGAATCCCAGCTGAGGCCCGGCCGTGGCCTCACAGCTCTGTAATGGATCCATCGTGACCTGGCCAGCTACAGGCCCTTCCTAGCGGGGTGGCAGGAACTTCCACATGTGTGGGGCGGGGCGCAATTCCACATTCCTAGAAATGTAACTATGGCAAACAAATTAAGAAAGCCAACCACGATTAGTCATTCCTTAAAGTCATGACTATACATTGTCCTGATCGTTCACATCATAATTACTTCACAATGCCCAGATGAGAGGAAGAGGTCATCGTGTCAGCCTCAAGCTGAGTCTTGTGTGGTTGGGGCCTGGGCTGCCTTTGCAACTCAGCCCTGCTGCCGCCGTCCTACCTGTGATGCACATTCAGCAAGGCGGATGACCTCCACTTCCCGGGGGTCACTCTGCTCTTTTCCTCCTTCCATTCCCTAAAGAGGACCAAAACACCCCGCCCCACCACCACAACTGGCCACCAGACCAGCTCAGTGCTCTCCCAGACATCGCCTCTGCTCTCCCCTCCAGACAAAGCCCACCAGGCAGGGAGATGGAGGCCAGCCTCCCTTCCTTACCCTTCTCCTAAGTTTGCTTGTTTTCCTGCGGTCACAGGCCATAAAAATTGTGTCTGGAGGGCTCCGATCTCTGTGCAGGGGGGGACTGGTATCTGGCGCCGGCATCTTGACAGAATAAACAAGTACCTACAGTTTAGAAGGGGCCCTCAGGACAATGGGGACAGAGTGGGGGAGGGATTTGTCATGAGAAGTGATCGTGGTGTACTTGCTGCTAAATAAGTAATTTCCTCGTTTGCCTGCTGACCTAGACCATTAACTTGCCTTTAGGAATTGGTATATACACACACACGCACACATGCATGTGCACACATGCATACACACATGTGCCCACCCTCCCCTCTTCCCCCTCCCCCCCCCCCATTCACCTTCCCCTGCCTCTCCTTCCCAGTGGCACTCGCTTGCTTCCACCCTTCCCAGTGACACTCGCTTCCGCTTCCTGTGTTTTGTCAGACTGTGAGTAGTTCAGAGGGGTTCCGCCATGGCAGCACTCCCCAGTACAACACACCCCAGCCAGTGTGTGCATGTGAATTGCGTCTGGCCCTGGATGCATCCCCCTCTGACTAACCTCCACCCGAGAGCGGTGGGCCAGGCCCTTTGGGCCTGTGGGTACTGTTTATTCTAAGAACGCAAAGACCTTGGTTACAATCAGGCCACTGCGCTTACGGCCCAGTTCTCCAGGGGGAAGCTGCGAGAGGGAGCAAACCAACCCCCGGGGAAGGTCATGGAGTCATGGAACCTTCTGGATACTCTCACACAAATCCAGTGCCCATGGGATCAGGCCGGTTGTGGTCCCCCGAGTTGCAGAGTTTGGAATCCCAGGAGCTGCGTCAGGGAAGGGACCCACGTCTACACATGAAATAAGCATTTCACAGGCGCCATCAACACATAATTAAGGAGGTGACTTGAGAATGTTTCTCCCATCCCTGTGACCTGTCACAGGATGTTGATCGTGCAAGTTTCCATGTAGGGTGTCATGTCGATGTCCAAAAGTTTCAGATTTGGGGAAATCTCACAGTAAGGAGTGGCGCCCAGCCTGGGGGATTCAGCAGCTTCCTGAGGGGAAAAGAGGGGCTCAGTGTGGGGGACTGGAGATTCACAGGCTTGGGGGTTCATATGTGTGTGTGTGTGTGTGTGCACGCACTCAAGTGTGCGACTCTATGCATCCCGGGACCCTGCAGTGCACACAGCCGCAGGACAGCCCATAAACTCTGTGGCTTAGAAGCCACATCATCTCCATTCAGCCCACGTCCTGACAGAAGTCTCCTGCAAATCCATGGAACACAGGAGGTCAGGAAAAGATAAAGAAAAAGGAAGGGCCTGCCTGTGGGGACATAGACAACTCCAACTTGGTCTACAACAAAAACCTTGTCAGAAGAAAGGACAGAGGCCAAAGTGTCTGGCCAGTTCACCATTGTCCGGCCTTGCCCATGGGATCTGCGGTTCATGACTGTCCGGCTGTGCATGTGGGGCTGACCGCAGGTGATGACTGTCCAGCCATGCACATGGGACCCGCCTACTGCTCCTCGTGATGCTACCACCTGTCCACAGCTGAATGAGGCTTTAGCTTGATGACATGGATGAACTTCAAGACGACTGGAGACCAGAAGAGGAAGCGCTCTGGGAGACAGCACCTGCACCCATACCCAGTACACCTGTAACCAACCTGAAATGAAGCCCCGTCATTTGGGATTTTGCTATTTGTTTACAACACAGGATGCTATGCAATATTTAACATGAGAATTACATAGTTTTTAGCCAGATACTTTCGACTCACACAGATCTGGGTTCAAACTTCCTCAGCCCAACAGAGATGGGCTGCAGAGAACTTTTCTGCCGGGGCTGATCTTGACTTGTGATCCTCCAGGTTTCAGGCTTCTCTGAGATTGCTGGGATAAGCAACTGGATTCCAGCAATTATCGTCTTTCCTCTTCACAATGATCCACAAAGTGTGGATTTCTCCCTTTATCTACTGCCTCCGTTGGTGATGGTGATGATGGTGATGGTGAT
This sequence comes from Dipodomys spectabilis, assembly GCF_019054845.1. NCBI lineage: Eukaryota > Metazoa > Chordata > Mammalia > Rodentia > Heteromyidae > Dipodomys > Dipodomys spectabilis. The sequence continues at coordinate 4,189,947 of NW_024870789.1, forward strand.
GGTGATGATGGTGGTGATGGTGTCAAGAAGAGGAAGGAGGAGAAGAGAAGGAAA